>NW_022900919.1:43492134-43602564 GCF_012274545.1 Fukomys damarensis
GAGACAGGCTCTTACTGTGTAGTTCAGGCTGGCCTCAAATTTGCTGAGATCCTGCCTCGGTCTCCCAAGTGCTGGGATTGATTACAGACCCCTGCCACAACGCCTGGCTGAAGATCTCTTCTGATAGTGTAATCACTGAGAGTCTAATTTCTTCAAAACAAAATTTCAAATGTAGGATCAGAGATGACGTTTAGTACAAGAGTGCTTGCCTACGATGTTCAGGGACCTGGGTTCCATTTTCAGTCGCACACACACACACACAATCAAATGTATTTAGAAATTTAAAAAGTAGTAAAGAACTCTCAGCCAGGTGCGGTGGTGCACACCTGTAATCTCAGCACTTGGGAAGCTGAGGCAGGAGGGTCACTGGGAGTTTGAGACCAGCCTGGCTACACAGTGAATTCCAGAGCAGTCTGAACTACATAGTGAGACCCTGTCTCAAAAACGAAAAAGAACTCTCATACACTTTCAACTAGAGTAATAAAGTTTTAAATTTTGTACATGTGTATGATCATATATCTCATATGTATATGCACTGGCACATGTACATATACACATATATATGTGCCTTTTGCCCTAAATCATTTTGCAGTTTTAAAATTGCATATTCTAGCTGGTGTGGCATATGCCTGTGATCTCAGGATTTGGGAGTCTGAGGCAGGAGGATTTGGGAGTCTGAGGCAGGAGGATTGCTGTGAGTTTGAGGCCATGCTAGGCTACACAGCAAATTCAAGGCCAGTATGGAACTACATAGAAAGGTCTTGTCACAAAAAGAAAACAAAGCACAGGATTTCATATCCCATTATTGAATATTTCTGATTTATCTCCTAAGAACTCTCTCTTGCTCAGTCTCAGTACAATGATCAAAATCAAGAATTTTAACAATGATACCATTTCCTTATTTAATATGGCATTTTTATTTAAGTTTTGCTAATCTCCCCAGATAGTGTCCTTTATAGATACTACCTACGATTTCATTCAGGATCACTTGTTGGATTTAGTTTTCCTACCTGATCTTCACTTTGCTTTATTCTGGGAAGGCAGTTACTGCTTTCTTTGTCTTTCATGACCTTGACATTTGTGGAGTATATTGGCAGGCTGTTTGGTAGAATGTTACTAAATTGGAATTGCTTGATATTTTCTTCTGGTTGGATTCAGACTATGCAGTTTTTTTTGGGGGGGGGTACCAGGCATTGAATTCGGGTCCTTGGGCTTGCAAGGCAGGCACCAGAACCTTTGAGCTAAATGCCTGACCCAGACTATGCACTTTTGACAAAAAAAGGCTACTGAAAGAAAGTTCTGTCCTTGGCATCTTACATCAGGCAGCACACACGACATTGGCTTGTACCAACATTGGTGATGTTAACTCTGATCATTTGTTGAGGCAATGCCTGTTTTTTCCCTTTGTAATTATTAAATATCTTGAAGGAAGATAATTTTGAGACTAAATTTCCTGTTCTTCATTAGTTTCTGGCTTTAGTGTTCATCGATGATTCTTGAAATAATTATTATGGTGATTGCGAAATGGTAATTGGAAAACCTTTATGTTTAGTTTGCTAGGGCTTCCATAACAACACATCACAGATTGGGTGGCATAATCAACAGAAATTTATTTTCTAATCATTCTGGATCCTAGACATCCAAGATCAGTATGTAGGGGTTTGGTTTCTACTGAGGCTTCCCTTCTTGGCCTGCAGACACCCACTTTTTTGTGTCCTTACGTGGTCTTCCCTCTTTAAGAGTGAATCTGGTATCTCTTCCTCTTCTGGTCCTATATGATGTTAATCATGTTGGATTACAGTCCTCATTTTATTTAATTACCTCTTTAAAGACCTAATCTGCAAATGCAGTCACATCATTAGGTACTAAGATGTGTTTCTCCCATATATGAAGTTGGGTGGGTGGAGGGGCACAATTCAGTTCCTAACCATCTCTTTAGAGTATGACGTTGAGCTGAGACCTGAATGTCAAGAGGCCAGCCATGCCACAAGTAGTGAAAGATTACTCAAGGAAGAGGGAGCAGCAACTGCAACACCATAAGTAAACTCCAGCCAACTGGTGAGACTATAAAATGGTTCCACTGCTGCGGCAAAAAGTCTCTTGCAAAATTAAATATACAGCCAGGTTTGGTGCTATAATCTCAGAACTCTAAGAGGCTGAGAAGGAGGATTGTAAATTCAAACCCAGCCTGGGCAACTTAGTAAGACCTTGTCTCAAAATAAAAATGGACTGGGAAGCCTCAGTGTGAAGACCCTGGGGTTAACCTCTAGAACTGGAAAAAATAAATATTTGTCCTAAAGCCTAGCAATTCCATGTCTAGGTATTTACCCTAAATAAATGAAAACTTATGTTCACAAATAAACTTATATAGAGAAATGTTCATTAGTGCTTTTTCTCATTAGAGTCCCAAACTAGAAGCTATTCCCATATAGAGTGGAAAAAAAGGGAATCAAATATACTTAACAGCAAATAAATGAATCAAAATAATTACACTGAGTGGAAGAAGTCAAGTGCTAAAGAATACACACTGGATGATTCCATATATAATTCTTCAAAATTCCAGCTTTTGGGTGGGGCAGTACTACAGACAGAACTCAGGGTCTCATGCAAATAGTTCACCACTGTGCTGTGATCTCAGCCCTTTTTATTTTCATTTTGAGACAAGATCTTGCTAAATTGCCCCCAGGCTGGAGCAGGGTATGGTGGAGCACACCTATAATACCAGCTGAGGCAGGAGAATCATAATTTTGAGGGCAGCCTGGGCTACATAGCACAACCATGTTTCAAAAAAACTAATTTCATTCCCCTCCCTCCCCCTTTCTCCATCTCTTGATCTCCTTCCCCTTTGAGATCCATCTCCCTATTTCCTATTTGGGTAGGAATTTACTGCTAAGGGACACAGGGAATTTTCTAAGGGGTGAAAGTCTATTGCAGCAAATTATATCACAATGAAGTTTAGTTAAAAGGCAGGAATGCAAACGAAACCCTGAGTAGCCATGAACACTTGTGTCTTAGAGATTTTTAAGGATGGGAGGCTGTGGTGCACTTGGCGCTTCTCCCACCCCTGATCCCATAGGTTGGATGAAGCCAGGAGTGTCTCTCCTGGATACTTTCTCTACCTGAGTTTTCAGAGAGCCTGGATACAAAACTCTGGGAAAAATCTCAAGGGTGAGAGTCCTTTTTTGTTGACAGAAAGACCAGTTTACTTGGTAAGTCTTTGATGACTAAACCATTCTTATTCTTCATTTTAGATTTGATTGAATTACAAAAATATCCTGTGCATACTTTTAGGACTGATAGCCGACATTTATGAAGTTTTCCACCCCTCAAGCACAGTGATTGACAAAGAATTCTCAGGACAATACTGAGAGGTAGATATTGTCCATTGCCCCATTTCACAAATGAAGAAACGGAGAGTGGAGCTTGCTCAATTGGGTGGAACTGAGGCCCCAGGTTCTTCACACCCCTTACCCTGCAGCCTCCAGGTAAACAGTATAAGCATTTACAGTCAACCATTACTTGTTTCTATATCTTTTCTGTCTACAAACGTGCCCATCTCAATATTCCTAGAGCCTCAGACATGCCAGGCATACGACTGCAGCCCAAGACTCAGTAACTGAGGAAATGAAGAAGGGAAGAACAGCAATGAAATTGCTAGTGGCCTGGGGTACAGAAGGGATAGACAGCTTACCTGCCGGGTGCCCATTGCTGTGTGTCAGGGTATATGTTCACAAGCAGTCACTCAGATACTGGCTGAATAAGACATTGTTTGACTAACATTTTTAAGCCGTTTCTATATGTTAGGCAATCATAGAACCGATGTAAGGGGGAGAACAAGATCAAACTTAGAGATTTCCTTTTTGAGGTGCTGACACAGACAACAAGATGGAATGGAATTGTGTGATTGGCCTATGAAAGGAAATAAAGCAGCCAAGGCATAGACAGGGATAGAGTAGCTGTTATTTTAGAACCGTTTTGGGTTTGGGAAAACCTTTCTAAGGAGGTGACCATTGAGCAGAGATCTGATTTAAGTAAAAGACTTAAATTTATATCCATTGGAAGAGCATTTCATGGTGCTGGAATTGAGTGGGAAAGGGAAGAGGAGTGGGGTGTCAGGAGAGGTGGTGGAGCCCCATAATGAGGCAGGGATGGGAGCCCTGATAAAGACTTGGGACTTGAGTGCTTGTTAGATACCAGCACCTGATGTGACTGGACATGATTGCCACTCCTTTACCCATGAGAGAGCAGAGGGCTCAGTTCAGTTGTGAAGTTAAGAACTGGCCAGAGTGAGAAGAAAGAGGATGAGGGTGAGGCTAGTCTCCAACCCCCTTCCTTATCGTAGTTCTTCTCAGGGCTAAGGGTGATTCCATGAGGCTTCAAGGGTGCAGAGGTACTAAAGATAGAAGCCAGGGGATATTAGGAAGGCATGGGGCAAGGCCCCGCAGCCAGTTTAGAGGGCTCTCTTCCACAATGGACCTGGATTTCAGATGTCTCTGAGGAAAAACTGGAGCTTCTGATATGTAGCATCATGCTGCTCACAATAACTCTATCTTCTTTTTCTTTTCCTTCCTTCCTTCCTTCCTTCCTTCCTTCCTTCCTTCCTTCCTTCCTTCCTTCCTTCCTTCCTTCCTTTCTTTCTTTCTTTCTTGGAATTGAACTCAGCACTTCATGCTTGTTGCTGAGCTACATTCCCTGCCCAATAACTATTTTCTAAAGACTGTTACCCTCATTTTATGAATGGAAGACTGAATTTTGGAAGTTGTTAGTCACAAATGAATGGAATGCTTGGAATTCAAATTCTGGCCTTAGATTTTGGCTTATGTACTCTTTATATTGATGGTTCTCCAGCTTGAGTGCCTATTAACATCACTTGGGGGTCTAGATAAAGCCAAATTTCTGGGTCCCACCCCTAGAGCAACTCATTCCATGAGTCTGGGATAGGATGTGATAATTTGCTTTTCTAGCAAGGTGGGTCATATTGATTTTTATTTGCTAGTTTCCAGGACCACATTTGAAAACAACTGCCTTATACTGTTCTGCTAGGTTGCAGAACATTTGAAATTAGAATCATCCATTAAGTTTTGGAAATGGTGGTTGCATCTACATTTATCTTCGTTTTCTCTGACTGGAACCCTTATTTCATAGACAAAAAGTCATCTCTGTTGAGGGTTCTGGGTACACTGTAGAGTGTTCATATGTTCTGCTCAGCATAAAGCTGAGGCAATTGCAGAGGATTTGAGTTCTGGCAAAGAATTTGGGGATGAATTGGAGCTGTTACACAGGAAACAGAGCAAATAAGACTTGAGCTGGTCATTAAAGCCACGATACCAAAACAATTTATAAGAAAAACATTGTAATCATCATAAACTATGATGCTCAGCTGGAAATAATATTATATTGTCATAATGTATAACAGCACATTGATTTAACCAAAAAATATGATACAATTATTTTGGGAAAACTGCAGAGGTGAAGCAAGTATGGGCATGCACACAAGCACAGAGGCTGAGAGAGAGAGGGAGAGAAAGAGAGAGAGAGGGAGAGTGAGATTGTCTTCCATGGCTGTGACTTAATAGGAAATGTATAAAATTTAAAAGCCAAGAAGTGACATCATAATCAGGTATGGTAACTATAACTATAAAATTAAAGTTACTGTCTTTGGAATGGAATTAGGTGTGGGACATGGATTTTTGTTACAAGCTTTGTAGTAATGTCTGACTCACACATTATGTATACTCATAATTTGGGCTAAAATTGATATTAAAAATAAGAAAAGACATGGGCTTCAGTCACCACTGGAGCTGCCTGTCCCCTTGGTGGCGCTGTTCAACTTCTGGCTAGGAAGGCCACCTGTTGTCTGCATTACCTGCCAGCATCTGCCAGTCTCCCTGTCCTAACTCCTCACACTCCAGGGAGCACAGAATTAGACATTGTACCCAGAATACTCAACAGAGAGATAGCCTTTTGTCTATGAAATAAGGGTTCCAGTTACAGAAAATAAAGAGGAATGTAGATGCAGCCACCCTGTCTCCAAAACTTAATGGATGGTTCTAATTTCAAATGTTCTTCCTTATCGGCCACTGAAAAGGCCAAGAAATCCCAACATTTCTTCCTCTCCCATCTGGGAGTGGCATAAAAATTCTTTGTCAGCCCACGTATATGAATATGTGCTGTACAAAATTGGTTATAAAGTTCTTAGGAGTTGTTTACAATTTTTGGAAAGATAAAGAACTACCATGCAGAACAAGCAAAGTACTTAATTCTGTACTACTGGGGCATTAAAAATAAATTATAGGGGAGTCTGGTTGAAATGAACACAGTCACAAAGCAACAAAGTACACTCATTAATCAAAGTGTAAAGTGATATAGCCTTTTAGAAAGGCCATTTGACAAGTCATTGTTTATTAAAATATTTAAAAATTTATGTACTTTGATACACTGATTCCATTTCTAGGAATTTATCCAATAGAAATACTTGATCTAAATATGGGAAAATATATGTGCAACAAGGGTGCTTGTATTGTGGCTGTTTGTACTAATAAAATATTAGAAATACTTGAATGTCCACAGCAGGAAATTGTATATAGAGAGCTATATACATTTGAATACAATACAGCCATCAGAAGAGGAATTTTTCAGGCCTGGGATTTAGCTCAGTGGTGCTGCACACCCGCTTCATAAGTGCAAGGTCCTGAGTTCGATCCCTGTTATTAAAAAAAAAGAAGGAATTTTTCACATGTGCTACCAAAATACAAAAACTCAGAATTTTTATTATA
Source organism: Fukomys damarensis (assembly GCF_012274545.1). Classification (NCBI taxonomy): domain Eukaryota; kingdom Metazoa; phylum Chordata; class Mammalia; order Rodentia; family Bathyergidae; genus Fukomys; species Fukomys damarensis. Next base: position 43,498,911 of record NW_022900919.1, read on the forward strand.
TGTAAAGCTAAGATAAAGAACAGTGTTATATTTTGTTTAAATATGTGCACATACATAATTTATTACCTTAATTGAGTTATATCTCTGATTTGGGGCCATCCTAAGTGTTTAGATATACTAATTTATTATCCCAGGAAGTCTTAGGCTACCTTTTATTATTAGCTCTACTTTTTGTACAAACCAAGGCACAGAGTGGATATATGGCTTTTTAAAGGCCATACCACTAAAAACTGATAAAATTGGATTAAAACTCAGGATATCCAATTCCAGAGCTTACAGTATTGAAGTACTACATGATACAGCCTTTCTACTCACATGTTAGTATTTGCATGCACAAAGGAAATATTTGGATAAGTAATGCTCTAGATGCCAAGGAGAATTTTCTCTAGGTGATTCATTCATGTTCAACATAATTTTGTATGATTTGAACTTTTTATGTGTATACTGTGGGTATTGATTTTAAGTACTTTCTGTAGGTATGAAAAAGCAGTAATATTCAGTTAAAAAAGTTTAGCATACTCTTTACCACTCATTTACTCTATAAGCACTTTTTATTCTCTTATTGTTTTCCAGATTGAGGATGGAGATGAATGGAACTTATGTTCTTAGTGCAAACATAGAGGAAAAAGTAGCTGGTCTTTTCTAGCTCTGTCATACTGTGGTTTTGCTCTTTTTGGTTGACCAGTAAGAAACAACACTGAGCCAGAGGTAGCAACACTCAGAATTGTGTGTCATTCTTTCTTTTCTTTTCTTTTTCTTTTTTTTTTTTTCATTTCTATTTTTTCTCTTTGTGATGTTGGGGTTGAACCAAAGGCCTTGTTCATGCTAGGCAAGCACTCATTACTGAGCTACTCTCTGAGGCCCTGTTTCTTTCAACTAATGGAACCAGTGTCTGTATTGGGCCCTGAACATTATAGACTACTTTTCTTTCTGTATAGAAATTATTATTATACAACAAATACTCACATTACTGGGCCTGTGTATGGAGTGCGGATCTTAGGATGAATGAGTCAAGTTCTTTGCTTCCTATGGTGGAAAAAACACCTCTTAAAAATTTCCCTTGGTAAAGACACAACCAAAAAAGAGAACTACAGGCTAATATCCCTGATAAACATAGATGCAAAAATCCCCAATAAGATACTGGCAAACAATACAGAAGATCATCAAGATGATCATACACCCTGACCAAGTCAGAGTTATACCAGGGATGCAAAGATGGCTCAACATATGTAAATCAATAAATGTAATACACTATATTAACAGAGTCAAGGACAAAAACCACATGGTCATCTAAATTGATGCAGAAAAATCATTTAACAAAATTCAACACCCATTCATGATAAAAAACCTTACAGAAAATTGGAATAGATGGTCTTTATTGTAACCTGATAAAGGCTATCTATGAAAAACTAACAGCCAATATCATACTAAATGGTCAAAAACTGAAAACCTTCATGCTAAAATCAGGAACAAGACAAGGATGTCCACTATCATAAATCCTGTTCAATATAGTTCTAGAAACATTAGCCACAGCAATCAGACAAGAGAAAGAAATAAGAATAAAGATAGGAAAGGAAGAAGTTAAGCTGTCACTATTTGCTGATGATATGATACTCTACATAAAAGACCCAAAAAACTGTGCCAAAAGACTTATAGACTCAATTAACAGATTCAGTAGAGTAGCAGAATACAAAGGCAACACTCAAAAATCAATGGCCTTCTTGTACCCAAATAACAGAATCACTGAGAGAGAAATTAGGAAAATAATTCTTTTCACAATCACATCCAAAAAAATGAAATATCTAGGAATCAATCTAATGGAGATACAAGACCTCTACACTGAAAATTACAGCACTCTGAAAAAAGAGATAGAAGAGGATATAAGAAGATGGAAAGACATTCCTTGCTCCTGGGTAGGAAGGATCAGCATAGTGAAAATGGTCATACTTCCAAAACTGCTCTACAGATTCAGTGCAATCCTGATTGAAATCCCAATGGTATATTTCACCAACCTTGAGAAAACAATCCAAAAATTCATTTGGAACCAGAAGAGACCAAGAATAGCAAAAGCCATTCTAGGCAACAGAGACATGGCAGGGGTATCACAATTCCCAGCTTGAAACTATACTACAAAGCCACTGTGATAAAACAGCATGGTACTGGCAAAGAAACAGACCTGAGGATCAATGGAATAGATTAGAAGATGCAGAAACAACACCAGACACACTCAGCTACCTCATCTTTGACAAAGGAGCCAACCATCCTCTCTGAAAGAAAAATAGCCTCTTTAATAAACGGTGTTGGAAAAACTGGCTTTCAACTTGCCAAAGATTAAAATTAGATCCCTATCTTTCACCATGCACTAAACTAAAATCCAAGTGGATTAAAATCTAAATATCAAAACAAGAACACTAAACTTACTGGAAAATAAATTAGAGCTCTCGAAGACACTGGCATTGGAAAAGACTGTGAACAAATCCTCAAGCAGCACAAGAACTTGCACAAAGAATCAACAACTGGGATCTCATTGTATTAAAAAGTTTTTACAGTGCAAGAGAAACCACCAACAGAGCTGAGACAACCTACAATGTGGGAAAAAATTTTACCAGCTACTCCTCAGACAAAGGACTACTATCTAGAATATATAAAGAACCAAAAAAATCAGACACCCCAAATACAAAGACTCAATTCAAAAATGGGCATCTGACATGAACAGACATTTTTCAGACAAGTAAAAGAAGCAAATATATGAAAAAATGTTCAACATCACTGGTCATTTAAGAAGTGCAAATGAAAACAACACTGAGATTCCACCTTACCTCAGAAAGAATGGCTGCTATCAAGAAATCAATAACAAATGCTGGCGGGGATATGAGGAGAAAGGAACCCTTCGCCATTGGTGGGAGTGCAGACTGGTGCAACCACTGTGGAAATCAATATGGAGATACCTCCAAGAACTAGGATTAGTGATCCCATTTGCCCCAGCTATCCCTCTGCTGGGTATCTTTCCAAAAGAATTAAAAGAATTATACCACAGTGATATATGTACACCCATGTTTATAGTGGCAGTTGGTAATAGCTAAAACTTGGAAACAGCCCAAATATCTATCATCTGGAGACTGGATAAAGAAGATGTGGTGTTTCTATAAAATGGAGTACTACTTAGCCATAAAGAATGAGAAACTAGAGACATTTAATTAGCTAAGTGGATGCATGTTGAGGCTATACTCTTTTTTTTTTGAGGTTATACTCAAGTGAAATAAATAGGACACACTTGAGTAAATACCTAATAGTTTCTCTGGTATGAAAAACAAAGTGTAAATAAGGTTCAAATGGTATACTTGAGAGGGTGAAATAGGAAGAAAATGGCTAAAGGGGAAGTGGGAAGGGAAGGGGAAGTAAATAAGGGACAAGAAAAAATGTGAAAAGGAAAAAATGGAAACAAAATCTTTGTAAATAGGGAAGGGTGAAGAGGGTGAAGGGAGGGCAGGGATCTGAGGAAAAAACAAGAACCAAGACATATCATGTAAACATACAAGATCCCAAAGAAATGTAACTGTATTGTTTACTTTAAATGTACCAATAAGCTTAATGGGAAATAAACATTTTCCTTTGGTGTAACTTCTGATGTGGTCTAGCATCATAGGATAGCTATGGTTGACAACAATTATTTGAATATTTAAAAACACCTCATAGAGGGAATTTTGGATGTTTCTAACACCAAAAACTGGTAGATATCTGAGGTGATGTATGCTAATTACTCTAATTTGATCACCACGCCTTGCATATATGTATTGAAATGTCCCACTATACCCCATAAATATGTACAATTATTACGTGTTAATTAAATATTTAATTTATTTATTCATCGGTGCTGGGGATTGAACCCAGGGACTTGCAATGTACTCTACCACTGAGCTCCATTCCCAGTTGAAATAAAAACATTATTAGAAATATTTGTTTTCTCTTGATGGAATAGTGATAATAACTAACATTTCAGAAGCACCTACCAGACACTCTTTTAAATACTTCTTACATATACTAATATTGAATCACTAATCCTATGAAGTATTATTACATTCTCTATTTTACAGAAGGGGAAACTGAGACACAGAGAGGTTAGGCTAAGAGTTTGCCTGATTTCACACAGCTAGGAAGAGAAAGATCAAGGGATTTTAATCCAAAGAAGTGCTTTGAAGATCACCACCAGAGCCCAAGTGGTTGTAGAACAACTATCACCATGATAGTGTTATGATGACTACCAAAAATCACACAATTCTTGTAAACCACACAGAGCTTTGTGGGATTTAAAGTGCTTTTATACATTAGCTATGTCTTGATATTGGGTTGTCCCACACTTAAGATGTTTTTCTATCTTAACTGACTCAAAACTGACTCCCACCGGAAACAATTGTACCCACAGATTTGCCATGTTTAATACATGAGTCTAACATGTGGCACACACCTGGATATAAGATTGTGTTTCACATGCCTGTTTTTCTCAATCACGTGATTGCACAAAATAATATATTTTTGAGAGATCAACTAGAATGTACACATCCCTTAGGCTGCAGATGGAATAATGAAATGTCTATTAATTATTATTTAAAGTGTATGCATACTTTCAAGATTACTGTATTTAGAAATATTGGGCTTTTTTTCACTCTCATTTCACAAGATGACTTTCTTCCATCTCTTCCTCAGCACCTGGATCTTAGTATCTTTATTGTCACTGGGATGGTTTCTGCATCACTCAGGTAACTTCCCAAGTCACAGTGTTTCCTCCTATCTACATTTTCATCCAGTACTTTTTGAGCATTTATGTAATGCTGCTGTTGAAATATTTCCTGCTAGATATCCTTAATCTTAGGACAGATTCTTTTTTCTATTTCTTCTATTGGTTTATATTCATTATCACATTGTTAGATTTAATGTATCTCTGTTATATTTCTTTTTGCTTTTATTTATTTATTTTTGAGATAGAGTCTATGCAGGTCAGGCTGGCCTTCAACTCAGTGTGTAGCCCAGACTATATTTCTTTTTAAAGCCTTCTTTCATAAAACTTACAGAAGACTTGCCTAAGAGTTGAATATGAGATTAACCCAGGTGTAATGACTTACATCTGTGTCTAAAATTTTTACATTTTAAACCAATTTCTTCAGATGACTTCTATAATTTAGTCTTTCCTAAACAATACTTTGTGGCTTAGAATAAGGTAATTGAGAAACACTAGGGATCAGGAAACATTCCAAGAGCTTTTATAAGAGCATAAGTAATGGCGGGGGGCTCTGCCCTATATCCAGGTATTAACTTCATGTATGAAACATAGTAAACCTGCCAGTACAGACCTGTTTGGTGGGCATTGTCTCCACTTAGCACATGTGTCAGGTGAGACACGGAAGCTTAGTGACTTACCCAACATCCCTAGCGGGTGGCAGAGCTGGGGCACAACTGGAATCTGATTCTCCTGTTCCCATGTCTCCCATTACTGTACTGAGAATGTTTCTAAATCACCTTCCTAATTGTGATGGCTGAACTTCCATAAGTACACAAGGTTGTGCTGACAAACTACTAATAGTGATTGATTTATTATTCTTTTGTTGCTTTCTGGTTGTATAGCCATGAATAATATTTCATAAAGAAAATGGAAAAGCAACTTGCAAATTAAAAAAATAGACAGTTAATTTTAATGTCTGGGTTTCTGTTTCAAATCCATTGGAAACTGCGAGTAAACACTGCCAGGAACTCCCCACTATCTATCTCTGAAGATCCCCGGTAGTCGCTCTTAGATGCTGAAGTGCTGTGTTTGCTCCCATTTGTTTTGGTTTTGAAGAGCAACACTCAGGAACAGAGTGGAGAGTCAGTGGTATTGATCATGGTACAATATTGCCTTCACTGCAGGCAGGATCTGGTTTCTCTCAGCTCCTGAGAGTCAGTGGTGTGAATCTTTTCACTCTGCTCAGCAACATCAGGCTGGTAGTTTGAAATCAGCCATGGAGGGAGAGTTTACCCTATGGAAACTTTCAACCCTACAAATCGAGGCTCCTCCCATTCCCTTCTATCCACCTTTATGCCCAAATGATTTTGCCTCCCTTCCTCTGGGAATTGCGGGAGCATTTTCCTGCTAGGTAATTCTCAAGGTTTAGAGAATCATCTAAAGCACCTGGCATTGCTTGCATGTTCATGTATTTAAACAAGTAATAAATATTCAAAGTAGCAAAAACAAACAAAAGTGAAAAGTAAATTTCTTCCACAATCTGGACCTCCATTCGAATTCCTATCTAAGGGGCAAACTGTTCCTACAAATCCTTCTAGAGGTGTCCCCTGAATATGTAAGTGTTACGCATGTGTTCACACAGTTAACATCACAGCAGTGGTCTGCTCTGTATATGTGTGTGTATAAAATATGCTACTATCTAGCATATATAATCTCGGGAATTTTATGCACACACATATATCAGAGATTATTCTAAATGGGCACATATAGATCTAATTCATTTGTAAGGACTACCCATTTTTCCATGTTTGAATACCTGTTAACTTATGTAATTAGCTCCCTATGGATGATATTTAAGTCATTTTCTATCTCTTGCCAGTATAGGTGATGGGTATTGCTATAGAGTTTATCTTCAATATCTCCCAATGGCCTATTTTTCATTGGCTTGATCTCCAGGGTGGTGCTGTTGCAGTTGTGGAACCTTATGGGATGTCCTTAGGGGAACAGTTTGCTCTTCCATGCACTCCTACAATGATGTGAAGCTTCCTTGCAGGCCCTAAACTGGAGGTCCTTCACTTTTGACCACTGGACTGTAATCCTTAATAATCTTTTTCTCTTTATAAGTTAATTATCTCGGGTAATTTGTTATGGTACTAGAGAGCTGAATAATGGAAGCATTAAATAACCTCGTCTTTGGCACATAAACATGAGAATTTTCTGTAGGATCAGCTCCTGGATATGGAACTATTAAATCAAACAGTATGGTCTTTTAAATTTTGATTTGATCATCAGATTCTCCAGCTTTGACCAGCTTTATGATCTGTACCACTTGATAGACCTTGGACAAGTAAATTATCTCCCTTGTTGTTATTGATGGAAACTCTGGAGCAGTGAAGACAGGGACTTGCCCAATACCCCCAGAGCAGGCTTCTGCGCACAGAACAGAGAAACAATAGGAGGAGATACAGGCTGGCTCTGTCAGCCCTGCCAGGAAGTGGGGGAGTGACGCTTGGGCACTGATTCTGTGACCTTGCTTTGCAGTCTTTTTATCATCCTTGTTTCTCTTGAGTGCAATTTCTCAGGAACATGAAGATCAAGAAGGTGCGAAGCAGCCAGGTGTGGTGGTGCACGCCTGTAATCCCAGCACTTGGAAGGCTGAGGCAGGAGGATCACTGTGAGTTTGAGACCAGCCTGAGCTACATAGTGAGTTCCAGGTCAACTATATAGTGAGACCCTATTTCAAAAAAAAAAAAGGTGTGAAGCTCCTTCTGAGAGCTTCAGTACTGTGTGTTCTCTATCACTGCTACTGATTTAGCTTTCTGATATACAAACATTATTTGCCTCTCCAGACTTTCCATGGCTCTACATATTTCAAAGTTCCTGGATCACCGGTAGCACCTGGAAACTGGTTATAAATGTGTATTTTCAGATCTTATAAAGACGTGGTGGATCAAACACTCTCGGTGTGGAGCCCAGCAACAAGGGTTTTAGCAGTCCCTCCAGGGCATGCTGGTGTACACTCAAGCTGGAGAACTGACTTCCAGAAGAAAGTCTATAGCTTTGGTATTTGTGGCCCTTCTCTACTATTTGCCCAGCTCCCAATTTCCCTATATATTTCTATCCCTCATCCCACAACTTCTGAACACACACGCAGCTCCTGGCTGCCTTTCACTTTCCCACCTCTGGCTTTGGGGTAAAAACCTCTAGGTGTCCCACATTTTCTCCTAGAGCAATAGAAGCCCCTATGTTTAAATTGCACTTCTTAGCCTCCCTTGCAACTATGTTCTGGCCGTAGGACCTGAGGGGTAGAGGTGTGCAACGTCTGAATTGTGCCCATAGAAGGAAAGAGGATGCATACCTTCTCACTCCCTACTTGCATTGGTTGGAATGCAGACACTGTGATTTTGGACCACACAAACAGACATCGCCTGGCTTCAGGTATAATGGAGCACTGGGGAGGAAGAAGTCTGAGTTCCTGATGATTTGGGGTTGTTGTGGGAATTCTAGAATATGTAAGCCAGGACCTGATGAAAGAAACTTCCATTACATTTCCACCACTGTCACTTGAGGTCTGTGTTAAAACAATTAATTGTACCTCCTCCCTGACATAATACCTTCTCTTCTGCCATCTTCTGCTCATGCGGAAGCCTTCTCCCTTTCAAGGATAAAGTCAAAGGTGACTCTCTTCCTTGATTCTAAAAAGTTGATTCCTCTTTACTCTTCTCTCACCACTGTTAGAGTCTCTGCTGCCAGCTCGTGTGGAGCTGTTAGTTCCCAGATCAGGGACTTTTTGAGGCAAGGACTTCATGGTCACTGGGCAGTGTCCCCACAGATTTGCCTCCCTGTCTGATGCATGGAGGCAACCAGCAAATATTTTCAGCGGCAATTTTATTTTTTGAGACAAGGTTTCACTTTGTAGTTCAAACTAGCCTTGAGCTCACTATAGCCCAGGCTGGCCTCGAACTTGTGGTGATCCTATTGCCCCAACCTCCTGAGTGCTGGGATTATAGGCATGTGCCACCATTTTCAGCTTCAGTGACAATTTTAAAGCAGCACCCTCACTTTTCTTTGTCCCTGCTAATTTATGAATTGATAAATACTGTGGATGAGAACTGAGAACAAATTCATAATCTGAAATGGTGGCCTGAAGTCTTTTCCTTCTCCCACTGTAGCTGTGGACCAAGTAGGCTGAGACTGTGCACTCATGGGTACTTGGGAGATAGCCTAGGGAGTTAGGAGGATAAAAAAGATAATAATCAGAAGAAAACAATTTATTGTGTTTATATGACCTGCAAAGTCCATTTCTCTCTGTGCTTAGGCTGATGGTGTGTGAAGGCCTGAAGGACGAGACTGTGAGGAATTGTGACATGGGGGGGACCTTTTCAAAAGGCCACTCAGTCATCACCATGTACCCATGTTTCATGCTCCAGGAGCCTCCAGATTTCTCACAACAATGTTTGTTCCTTCAGACCAAGCTATATCAGAACACTCTGACCTTTATTTTGACTCAGAGCTTGAAGTCGACGGCAATACATGCTCTCTTCCTCTCCCTCTCCCTTCTCCTCCCTTTTCCTCTCTCTTGGAAAACAAGTCATTAATATTTCATTGGTTCATCAAATATTTCTTGGGCATCAGCTTTGTGCCAGGCACTTGAAATATAAAGATGAAAGATAAACGGCTTCCACCCTCACTGGCTGTGAGGGCAGGGACAGGTGATCACAATAATACAGGAGTTGCTGCAGCGTGGCCAGGGAGACTATTAGATCCTGAGACCCTCTTAGTGGGTCTGTGAGGTTAAAACTATTTTCATAATAACACCAAGACATTATTTGTCTTTGGTTCTATCCCAGAATTGAGTATCCCACTATGCGCCTCCAGAAAAACCCTCTGAAGGTTTTATGATGCCTGTAATGAAGAAGCAGATATGAGGATCCAGTTGTTTGTGAAGTCAGACATTAAAGAGATTTTTGGATATATAGAACAATATTGCTTGTCTAACTATATTTTAAAATATAATGATATTTCATAAAAATTGTTTAAATTAACATTGTGGTTTTAAAGATAAATTAAGGAGACACTTGTAAATTATCTCCATTTAAATTTCTAATAGAGCAAATATCGTTACAATCCTCAATATTAAAAAAACTTTTAATTTTGAAATCATTGCAATTCATAGTCACTTGTAAAAAAAGAATACAGAGAGACTTTATATACCAGTTTTCTCCAATGATAACATCTTGCATAACTTTAGTACAATATCACAATCAGGAAATTGACATGGATACAATCCATCCATCTTATCTAGATTTCATGTTTTACATAATATACATGGCTGTGTGTGTATTTAATTCTATTCAACTCTATTACAAGTGGATTTACATGACTACCACCAGAACAGACAGTTCCATCACATGAGTCTCTTAAGCTACATTTTCAAGGGTGATCAAAATATACAGTGAATGTTTAAATTAAAAATGTATAGTAAAAGACACACTGCCATTAATCCCCCTCAAAATACTCTACTTTGCCTCAAACACAGTTATCCCATTGTTTTGGGCCATGTGTCTTACTACAACAAGTTTTTTAAAAAATTTTAAATATTCACCACGTTTTTGATCACTCCTTATCACCACATCCACCTTCTTTCCTTCTCCATAATTCCTGTTCTTCCTCTATAATTTTGTCATTTCAAAAATATTATATAAATGAAACGATATAGTGTATGACCTTTTTAAATGCTATTTTTTCCCCTTTGCACTCTATATAATTCCCTTGAGGTCCTTTCAGTTTTTCACAAGTATCAAAAATCCATTCCTACCTCTGGCTGAATAGTGTTCCACAAAATGGATGGGCCACAGTTTGTTTAACTGTTTGCCTCTGGACATACTTTTGGATTTTTTCTGATTTCTTACTATTAAAAATAAAGTTGGTAGGAACATTCATGTGTGAATATAAGTTTTCACTTGATAAATGCCAAAAAAGTGCCATTGCTGGGTTGTGTGTAAGCACGTTTACTTTTGTAAAAAACTGCCAAATTCTTTTTGGGGCATCTGTACCATTTTCCATTCCAATGAGCTATGTGTGAAAGATCCATTCTCATTATTTTCATTATTTTCTGCATTCTCACTAGGATTATTGTCATTTTTTCATTTTAGCGATTCTGACAGTTACAATAGATATCTCATTATGGCTTTTATACAGTTTTCTAATGGCTAACAATGTTGAAAATATTTGCTAATTTGGCAACTATAGATCCTTTTCAGGTCAAATATCTTCATTTCTTTTGTCCATTTTCTAATGGAAACATTTTTGCTTGAGCTTTGAGAAGTCTCTATATCATGTAGATAACAGTGCATTGTCAGATACATGGTTTGTAAACATTTTATCTTGGTGCTTTTGTTCTTTTCACAGGGTCTTTGTTAGAACAAAAGGTTTTCATTTTGAATGATCCACTTTATCCACTTATTTTTCTTTTATGGATCGTTGCTTGGGTCAAGTCTAACAACTTCTCACTCAGCCCAACATCCTGAAGATTTTCTCCTCTAAAAAAAGAAACCTTTTACAGTGTTAAATTGTACATAATCTTTGATCCATCTTGAGTTTATATTTTTGTACAATGTGTGAAGTTGAGCTTCACAATTATGTGTCTCCCAAATTCCATGTGTGGGAAACATAATCCTCAAAGTCATATGTTAATGGTATTTGAGAAGTGGAACATTTGGGAGGTGATTGGGTCTATTTGTGGATTAGCGGATTAATGGATTTTGGCTTTATTACAAAAGGAAACACTCATATACTTGTGCTGTCTCACCATGTCATTCCCCTACCATGTCACAGTGCAGCCAAGAGGCCCTCATTAGACATGAGACAGATGCGAGCACCATGGTTTTGGACTTCCCAGCCTCCAGAGCCATGAACTAAATAAATCTCTACTCTTTATAAGTTACTCTGTTATATTCAGTCGTAGTAACATAAAATGGACTATGACAGACATCAATTACTTTTAGGGGACCCTGGAACCAAAGGCTTGAGAACTTCAACAATAAGGTATACGGGGTACTTTTGAGCAGGTACCTATGTATGAGCACTATGGGAAGGTTAACTTAAGCAAGGCGGTCCTGAAAGACTTTCCAGAGGAGGTGGCACTTGAATCTTTCTTTGGATGGTGAGGGATTTTAGTAAGCACAGGAGAAATCTTGTTTTCTTTTCTCTAGTCTTCCATAGCCTGTGATAGTCTCAGGGATAAGGTTAATTTTAAAGGAGGAAGGTGTCTAACATAAATAGAAGGGCCTAGGGATGAGGTAGACCTTGGTTAAATAACTTAACTAGCTAAATTACTACCTTTCCTGAGCCTCAGTTTTCCTGTTCATTTTATTTTATTTTATTTTTTGGTACCAGGGATCGAACTCAGGACCTTTTGCTTGCAAGGCAGGTGGCGGCACCACTGAGCTAAATCCTTGGCCCAAGTTTTCCTATTCATAAAATGGAGAAAATAATTCTTTCTATTCAAGGAAACTGAAAACTAAATGTGATAAGTATATAAACTGGCAAGCATGTAACCAGCACGTGGCAGGTACCCAGATACCCTTCCACTGTTCCCTTCACCTTCTCCCCAGACTGTGGAGTTAGATCTTTGATATTTAGCTCATGCATTTTTCCTTTTTTTTCCTCCAAATGGTTCTGAAACTGTGCTTCAATCATCAGAAAGCAGATGCCAAATCTTTAATGTTGGATAGCTTCTTAAAACACAGATTAGTGACCCCACTCAGAGTTTCTGAGTTAGTAGGTTTGGAATAGAACCCCAAAATTTTCTTTTCCAACCAATTTGTGAATAATGCTGCTATTGGTCTAAGAACCACAATTTGAGAAGCTCCACTCTTGATGATCCTTGTAATAGTCTCAGTATATTGTGTAGATGATATTAAAATGTTCTAATTCTCCATATAAACACATTAAAAATGTCTTGAGTTTGTTTTCCAACATTCATAGAAATTTGGTGGGGGAGACTTCTGGTTTTAAGATGGCTGAGTTTTGTTTATTTGTCTTGTTTTTAATTGTGGCAATACAACACAGCATAAAATGTGTCATCTTAATCAAGCATAAGTGCAGAGTATTGGTAGTATTAAGCATGTTCAAGGGCGGCTGAATTTTATTTTTATCAACATCTCATTAAATCTATTCCAGGCAATAAGGAGGACGTGCAATAGAAATAACCTCTCCACCTTTGATGGAGCTGGTAGACATCACTAACCCTGTTATAAATGAAGACAGGAGCTGGGCTGGGGAATGGCAAACGATTTGGTAGAGTGCATGAAGGTCCACTATGCTGCCTCAGGAGACACATACGTTGAGGAACAGCCAGTTTACCCAAGAGTGCCAGGAAAGCTCAGGAATTGGTAGAACTAGATATCGAGGGGGTAGAGGGAGAGTAGGATGTCCAAACCAAGAGGATTGACCAAAAGTCTTTATCATGTGGCATCTTGACACCAAGTAGTCAAGCATTTCTAGCCCAGGGCCACCTTGGGTTTAATCTCTTGGGAATTTGAACCTGCGACTCCAGATTTAGGGACCACTGACAGTCACAGCACAGGGAAGGGTGGGAGGGCTGAATCAAACATACCTTCAGCCCATTCCCAGCCAGCCGCAGAATATCCACATCCAGGCTCATTAACATGAAACAGCTCTTCCCCTCATAGGCAATGGATTGGAGCCTCTTTCTATGAAGAAATTGGACTGTCCCAAAGAAAGGACTTGTTCTTATGAAGTTCAGGGCCATTCCATAAAAAATGTAACTGGACACTGAATTATCCTCTAGAAAAACACGTCAGTTGTCAAACCTTCTCTCTGCTTGCAAGTTTTCTAATCAACTGTTACTCGCTTCCCTTTGAAATAAAGATTATTAGTCATTTGAGAAAAGTTTACAACCTGAATGTGAGAGAATTAACACAATATCATTGCAGAGTCAGTGTTCTAGGTTGCTGCCACATTAGCTTTCTCTGGGCTTCTTTGCACACCTGCAAAGGATTGATGCACATAATGGATCCTTAATCTGGAGCCCTGCTCCCTTTGGCAGTAGGTGCCAGTGTCTGTTCATGTGCACATGGGCTCAGTTCTGGGATAGAATAAATCAGATTCTCCAAGAGAGTCCAAGATCCCCTAATAATCAATGAGCCATTTACTGATGGAATCTCTAAGCCTCTGTCCCTGGGTTTGTTCCTTGGATATATTTTGCATATACTTAGACTTTGACTGGGACGCCTTTTGCCTTTCAGATAGACCTGATCTCTAGTCTTCTTTCAGGATTCATCTGAAACACTGAGTTTTTCAGGAAGCCTTTCCTAGCCCCAAACTCCCATTTGGGTTAGATAATCCTCTGGTGTTTCCCCAACCACCTTTATACTTGCCATCTCTTTTAGAGTAGTAATGTGTCGTTTGCCTCTGAATGGAAAATCCTGTCTTCTCTCAACAGCCAGACCGGAAAGCTGAGCAATAATCTTCTAGCAACATCTATATTTCCAGGTCAGGATGAAACTCTTGTTAATTGGACTAGAAGCTGGACTGGACAGGGGTGAATCAGCTCAGTCCTTTGAATTACACTTCAGAGCTCAGCAGAAGGCAGAATGAGCAGACCGGAAATGAGAAAGAGGAAGACAAGGCAATTACAATTCTTTGTGCCTCCATCATTAAGTAACCTAGTAGGACTGAGATTACTAGGCTCTTTTGGATATTGTGAAGATAAATTTAAACTTGGCAAAGGAAAGGCAAGGCCAAAGCAATATCTCAATCTTCTGATTGAGCATTAGATGATCATCTAATTCAGAAGATATGTGGAATGGATGTTTTTAATTTGGGGCCATCTTGCCTTTGCTATATTTGGAGAATTCTCCAGATTATGAATCTAAAAAGGAGACATCACTTGAGATTCTGGAAACCTTGAAGGAGACTTATCCAATCTTTACCCTCTTGCGGCTATAGGATTAGACATATGACCTAGGCTCAGCCAATCAGATACACTCACCCTTACTTTGGAGAGAAAGTCAGTGACACAAGAAAATGAAGATGATGAGCAAAACTTGCTTGATGGGGCAGTAGCCACAGAAAATGAAGGCACCTGCAGCAGGAGTGGCCTTGAGTCTGAGGCAGCATCCAAGCTCCCAGGCATGTCTACTCTTGCTCAGATCAGAGGTGCCCTCCCACACTAATCCTGTACTTTTTTTTAAGGTACTGGGAATTAAACCCAGAGCCTTTGCACTTAGCTACATACCCAGTCCTTTCCAAATTTCTCTTTTGAGGAAGGTCTTGTTAAATCTCTAAGTTGTTCAGCCTGGGCTCAAACTTGTCATTTTTCTGCCTCAGCCTCCCAGGGTTCTGAGATTACAGGCATGTGCCACCACACCCAACCAGACCTGCACTTTTATTCTCAGGATCATTCCCTGATGCAGAGGCCCTGCCTTCCTTTTGCTGAAAGAAGAGCCTGAAATTAGAACCTCAGGTGGAAGTGGTTTATTTGGGAGGAGACCCCAGGAAATATTTATGAAGAAGAAACAAGAATGCTACAGGGAAGAAAGAGGTCTACATAAGGTGAATTCTCCAGGTACTTCATGCAAATAGAGGTTCAATTCCTTCTGGGATGTCTGGGAAGCAAGAAGATACTAAGCATTTATCTACTGGGGTCCTCCCCCATGGGGTTGCCTCCAAGAGCTCTAAGTTTTGTGCACTTCTGGGCTGTTCTTATCATGAGCTGAGAAAGCTCCTGATGTTTCTAGAAAGCTCCAAGACAGAAAAACAGATGGAGCAGGACCCTGAGGTAGAACATGATTGGTGTGACTAGAACTGTCCATGCCAACAGCAGCCAAGTGATGGTATCATGGGACACCTGAACCATCAGGTTCTGCAGTCTTTCTGGCAAGTCCCCATGGCACCTGTACCTTTTCAGCTTATTTCCAGTCTGCTTCCATCAGAGTTGGAACCAGTGGCTTGCAGACAGGAAGCCTCAATAGGGTGGAGAGAACCAAGATGGATGAATAAATTCTCCTGCACACTATTCCTCTTGCCCAGGGGATACACTTAGTCTAGGTCAGTGGATTCTTCCTCTTCGATTCTCCATCCTCCCAGCCACTGCTCAGCTTCTGCTTGCTATCATTTCTTACTGGATACCTGCTTTGTTCCTCAGCTTGCTTCTTTACTGTCATTCTTCTCTCCTCCTACATTGCAGCCAGATTCAAGTCACAAAAATCTAAGTCTTGTTTTGGAGGAAGGCATAAAAATTCTCCAGTGGCTCCTGCCTCATAGCTCTGTCTGTTAGGCTGACCTATGTCAAATCTCAAGTCAGTTTCTGGACAAAGTCTTACCCAAAGCAGTGTAGCCCACCCTGGCAAAGGGACTATCTTATAAGGCTGTTGTGAAATTAAATTACATGTGTATAGTGCCTGGTATACAGTGAGTACTAGCTTCTTCTTACGTTTTAAAATAGACTATTTTCTCTTTATATCCTTTTATATTAGTGCATATTGGCTATACCAATTAATGGGTTTTGTTTTGGCAGGTTTGTGCATGCGTATTGCCCCCCCCATCACCCTTCACCCCATCCTCCCTCTAATTTTACATTGGGGGATTTTCAATGTGTAAATATATTTTTATCATATCCATCTCTCTCATTACCTGTCCTTATTCCCCCTTATCCTTATTTCCTTCCTCTTGTCTATAGCAGTCTCCCTTCTACTTTCTTTTCATCTCTTTTAGATTTCACTTATTAGAGGAAACATGCAATAGTTGCCTGTTTGAGTCTGGCTTATTTTACTCAGTTTAACTTCTAGATCCATCCATTTTCCTCAAATGACAATTTTGTTCTTTATGGCTGAATCATATTCTATTGTGTGCATACCAAAGTTTCTTTATCTATTCATCTGCTGATAGCATGTAGGGTGGCTCCATGTCTTGGCCATTGTGAATCATGCCTCAGTAAATGTGGGTATGCAGGTTTCTCTATAGTATGCTCTCTTTCATTCTTTAGGATATATACCAGGAAGTGGTATCGCTGGATCAAATTCTAGCTCTGTTTATAATTTTTTCCCATTACGTTTATTGGTACATTTAAAGCAAACAGTACAGTTACATTTATCACTGGGATCTTGTACCTTTACATGATAGGTCTTGGTTCTTATTTTTCCCCATACCCCTACCCTCTCTTCACCCCCTCCACCCTTCCCTATTTACAATGGTTTTGTTTCCATTTTTTCCTTTTTTCACATTTTTTTCATTTCCTTTCCCACTTTCTGTTTATAATTTTTTGAGAAACCTCCATATGATATTTACAGCGGCTGTACTAATTTACATTCCCACCAGCAGTGTAAAAGGATTCCTCTTTCCCTGCATCTTCATGAATATTTTATTTTTTGCTTGTTTGAGACAGGGTCTCACTATACAGTTCAGGCTGGCTTTGAACCCATTATGTAGCCCAGGCTGGCCTTGAACTCATGGCAATCCTCCTGCCCCAGCCTCTGAAGTGCTGGAATTACAGGTGTGTGGCATCACATCCAGCATGATCATTTTATTTTTCAGTGATAATGTAAATTGTATTTTAAATTTCAAATCCTACTTATTCATTTCTGGCATATAGGAAAGCAATTAACTTGACCTATTACGAGGAACAGAATACTCTGGTGTATTTCATAATGGTTCCATTTCCCTGTTCCCCAGCAAGAGTAATGAGGGGATTTTTCTCCAATATGCACTGAGAATCTGGTGGAGCTCCTAGAGGTAAAAATCATGAAAGTACGGGGCCCCCACGTCTGGGTCCTCCTGAGGTTTTAACTCTCAGAATTGTACACACCCAACATTTAGCAATTTGCCAATTATAGCTCAGGTTTTCCTACTCTGGCACTTATTCCCACAAAAGTTTTTATTTGGAGCTTTTTAGTCTAACAAGTTATGAGTCTTTGTGTCCATCCCTCTTTCTCCAGTTTTGAGTGACAGGCATTTGTCCCTCTCTCTCACTTCGATGGTAGATCTAAGAAGAATTGCTGATTTCTCAGTTTGTTCAACTTTTACTTACTGTTAGGGTGACGTGACAGCCTCTAACTCTTTACACAATGGATTAGAAACCAGAAAGTGGTGCTTTTCTTTTTCATTCTTAAAATTTTGGTAAATATATCATGCAAAATTTATCATTTAAACCATCTTCAGGTGTCAGATTCAGTGGCATCAAGTACATTTGTACTGTCATGTAGCTGTCACCATCATCCATCTCCATAACTTTGTCATCATGCTAAACTGGAAATGAAACATTAACCACTAACTCCCCATTAAGTAAATGTGGGCTTCTATATTACTATTGATGCTCTTATTATGAATATATATAAACAACAGCAACTTCTACAAGCACATTCATCATCATTCCCAAGAACATGGTTGGGGCAGAACATCATGATATGCTTTGGAGAAGGGGGCTAATGAGATCAAGTTATGTGTTATGGTGAGAAAGATTGTTAATGGACAGAAACCGTAGATGGCACATAGCGATGCTCCTTCAAGTCAAGCTAAGAAAACTGCCCTGAAAGTTGGTCCTAAGTGGAAACATTTATCAGGATAAATGTTCTGGGACCATATTGACTTCATTTCACTGGTTTTGTTTTATTGTTTCATCCGCCCAGCAATGGAACCTTGAAACTCCCAGAGAGATGAATGGGAAAATTCCATGTGCTAATCTCATTTCCAAATGTAATTGGTGTCTGAATTATGAAGCTCTCTGCTTCTAAAGGCTGTGTTAACAGGGCCATTCATCCTCTTCTCCATCTAAGTGGACCAAGGTGTCACTGTGATACATGTTCATTGTTTTAGCAAAGGAGAAGTAGAGGAGTTGGTACAACCTTTCTGGAGGGTAATTTGGCAAGATGAATCAAAATTTTAAAATTTCAGAAACTTTAGCTGACCAATTTCACTTCAAGGACTTATTTTATCCCAAAAGAAATAATTGGACAAATGTACTAGGATGTTTACATAAATTAGGATATAGCCTTGTTTATTATAGCGTACAGGACACATCAATCATGATATAACCATGCAATAGTATGCTTTCCATGAGACTATTGTCAAAGACAAGGAAGAGTTGTAAGTAAGGAAGGACTGCCATACTATTCAGACATATCCTGCAGAATGGGCCTCTCTGGTTCACATACATTTTCCCTGTACAATCACTCCTAGTTTATAATACCCACAGTTGACAATGTGTAACAATGCCTTTCTTGTACAAGACTTTACATGGGGAAACATTTATATTTATATCCCTAAAACTAAATAGAATGTTTTAAAATTATCTCAGAGAAAGATTTTCTCATTGTTGCAAATAAAACTGGCGGAAAATTAGAACTATATGTACAAAAAGTAACCAAGTGAGCCATGCATGCCTTTCAGTACCGAGAAATTCTGGCTGAAGCGCAGTGGCGGTCCCTGCGTAGATTTCAGGAAGACTTTTATGAAGGGACAGATCTTGCTTGCTCTCTTCCTTTGGCTTTTTTGCCCTTTCCCCATCTGTCCTGTTTGTAACATGGGTGTGTTGTCTAGATGTACAGCAAACATTATACAACCATGCAGCTACGCAGCCTGAAAATGAATATCTTTGCACTGTGGACAAGCGGAGCAAAGCTTCTTGTTATATGACACAGCTAAGCTTTTTAGGTATTTATGCCATTTATTTTGTCACACAATAAGCTCCTAAGCACAATCCCAATATAGTTGATGTTCTAATTTTCCCTCTTTCTAAAACCAAATCATAAAAATGTATTACGTACAAATAATAACTAAATTATTTGAAAAAAAAAAGATAAAAAAAATCAAACCCATGACCATAAAAGAGCCCAGTGTCCTGACTGTTGTTGGCAGTAAGACAGGCATGTTACTAAACTCAAAACAAATATTTAACAACCGTTTTAATTGTTGGCAATGTGGAAGTTATATTATGCATTTTATATCCCAATATGATAGGTTTTCTTGATAACTTTGAATGTTTGAGCACTTTGTTTTTCTCCTGGGGATTAAATTGAGGGCCTTCAAACTGAGCTTTTTAAATTTTTTATTTTGAGACAGGATCACATTAAGTTGTAGAATTACTCAGGCTGGGCTTGGACTTGCAATCTTTCTGCCTCAGTCTTCCAGAGTGCTGGGATTACGGGCCTGCACCACCATGATGCCTGGCTATTTTAGAGCACTTTTATGTTTGCAGAAAAATTAAGTAGAAGGTGCAGAGATTATAGCCTTGTCCATTGGGAGACAAAATTCTTCCCCAGAGTAATACATATGTTGTAATGAATAAGCCTATATTTGTATATCATAATCACCCAGAGGCCATAGTTATGGTACAGTTCACTCTTGCCATTGCATACTCTATAGATTGGACAAAGGTGTAATGACACCATTATAGCATCATGAAAAATAGTTTTACTGCCCTAAAACTCCTTTGTGTTTTATATAATACTTTTTTAAAACATAAAGGCGTATTACTGAGTTTTAGTAAAGTTTTAAGAAATTGGTTTTTGACTGCTGTGTAATTCATTCTAATTTTTCCTATTTAATATAATAGGTTTCCTACTGGCATTTTCACCAAGAACATGTTTTTTTAGAAACACTTTAGTGTTTCTGACATTAAGTGGGAGACACCTGAACTAAGTTAAAAAGCATGTTATAAACAACTTTTATACTGTACTCGTTAGGAAAGTTTTATCTATGTATAGTTAAATGGTGAAACTACAAATGAACTGTGATTTCACTCAAAAAGATCAGAAATTGATGTTCCCAGGGTTGACTGTTCCTGCCTTAAGGCACATCATCAAGCGTTAAGGTCTGCCTGTGTGTCTGCTCTGTTGTCCCAGGTCACTGCTCATCCTCTTAGTCTCTTTCCCTCCTATTTCCAAGATGGAGCCTAACGTGCCATGCCATTGACAATATACAGAGACAGAAAAGACCCTTCCCTTTTTGAGATTGTGGAAAACCTGCCCAGAACCTCTATCAGAGGCCCCTTCCCATCATGTACAGCCAGAACTGGGTCATGGGCCCCACTCTTAGAATAACCAGTGGTGAGAAGAACAGGTGCACCACAAAGAGTTGGGCCAGAAATCTCAACCCAGCTGCACCTTCATGTCTGAACCCACAACAGACTGACCATTTGTAGTGCTGTATTGCCACAGCTGACATTTCGGCTTTGTATTTTGAAGTTCTTGTGTATTTTATACTAATTGTAATTCATCTCTTGGGTCCTTCAAAGCCTTGGCTACTAATCTCCTGAAGAATATTGGAGTTGTTAGTGATAGAGAAAATAATTGGGAATTGTTTATTGTAATAGGCAAATGACTATGTTTTATACATATGGTATGTTCCTATTTCTGTAGATTAAAAACAAATAAATATATCAAATGACATATTTGTGAAGAAAAAAATACCTGGAAAACTATAGGTTAAACTTTTAATTGTGGTTATCATAGTGATGTGAGAGGAGTTCATTACAGATGAGTTTCACCTATCAACTGAATTTTTATAATGAACACTAATCACATCATTGGTAAAACAACGAAGATACAACCCCTATGGAGAAAAGATTTCAAAAAGATGTAGATGCTGTTTCATCCTTGCAAGGTTGCCTCTATGGGGACAGTCTGGTCGCTTGTTCAGGAGCTCATTGCTATGAATGTAAAACTGGTCATCAACCCAACAAGTCTTTTTTTCTCGTGACTGGGGAAAGATAAACACTGACCATGACAGTCTCATTTCCCTTGCTAGAGATTAGTGTAGTCCACAGCATGTAATGCAACTGTGGCCAGTGAGATGTAAAGAGACATCGTAAGGGTAGGGTTCTGGAAACGTTTTCTTGACTTTTCAAAAACACACAGGAAAGAGTGCCTCTCTTTCTCCCACATGAATTGCTGATTACATGTGATACCTGGCTATCACAGCTGCCATCTTATGATTGTTTGGGGCTGACAAAGTGAAAATATGAAAATAATTTGGGCCCTTCTTGTGGCATGTTTTGAAGCCTGAGATATAACATCCATGCAATAAATTGCACTAATTTTAAGAATACAACTTAGCAAGTGAGATGTTTAGCTGGTTCAATCTTTTTGTATGTTTGTTTTATTTTCTGGTTTTTGGCTGGTTCAGTCTTATCTTCCAAGAGCAGGCGTTTCTTCAGCAAGCACCTCAATTGTCATTACTTGGGCCTGGTATCATTTAACACAAGGATAGAAAAGTTTACTACTTACCCTCATAAGCTGCTTATATTATGTTAAAACTTGCCTTTCCATTTAATTGCATATCTTAGGCACCTTTCCTTATCAGCACATATCAATTAACTTTATTCTTTTTAAGCAGCTGCCCCATATTTGCTTGTACAGCTGCATCATGATATGTTTATGCTTTCTTGTATCAACAAGCACCTTGTGTGTCCATGTAGTGGAAGGAAAGACATGGCTCCTTGGCACTATGCTTGGCACAGAGTATCCCGCAAGAAAGAGTTAATTATGGACAGGAGGGTAGACATGAAATCTGTAATATGCTGCACACTGTAAGGGACTGGTGGATGATTGGGTTTCCCCATTCTGCACCTTATCCCATCCTGGTTTGTCACCTGAATTAGGAGCCTCTTCAATATGTGCATGGTGTGGGTGAGATCCAGAAGTCATTTTGTGTGCCTAGGGAGGATAGGAATATTGTGAGAGATAGGAAAACAGTGGCTTAAGAAGCAGGGACACAGCTTCCTAGGAGTGAGCCTGAACCACTGTCAGTGAGAGCAGATGGTCCATTTCTATGGGTTCAGACCTCAGCAAGTGCGTTGTCAAGACACCACTGAGCAGGGTAAGGGGAATCTTGTGAAAGCAGCAAAGTCCCCAGGACAGAACAAGTGCCACCTCCCCCTAATTGCCTTGAGGATATTTACCCTACCCAGATGTCACTTTGGGGAGAAAGAAGAAGAAGAGAAAACATTTAAAGAAAAATAAGCAGACCCTGTAAGGGTTTTAAACCAATAACAGACCCAGCATTTAACAAGGTGGTGTCACACCAACAGGGCATCTGGAAATAAGACAGTTTCCATCCACTTTTTTAAAAACACAAATTTCAAACAGGAAAGTAGAAAGAATAGAAGAATACACATATCTATCCAATTCTGTTATTTTTTTTTACCATAATTGTTTTATCTGAAGCAGTTTAAAGTAAATTACAACCATCCTGACATTTCACCCCTACACGCATTTCTGAAAATAAGATATTTCTGCAACCTGAGGGGGCGTTTTTGGGTGACACGGGGGACTCATCCCAGTGATGAGTGGGTGAGGGACAAAGAGGCCAAGTGTCCTAGGTATGAGGTTTGCTTCACCATGGGGAACAGCCACCTGCTTAGGGACCCCTGGCATCACCTTACAGAAAGCTGTCTGATGGAAACACGCACTTCTCTGGGGTATGTGGGTGTGCGTGGGAAGGTGCTGTCACATATTTATTCTTTATATATATTTTATTATAAAAATTACACATAAACTGGTAAGATGTAGGGAGTTGCCAAAAAAAAAGTCAAAAAAGCAGAAGGAAAAAAAATCACCCATAATCTCACCCCTCAAGGCTCAACCACTATTAGTACTTTGACATATTTCCTTCTAGTCCTTATCTCTATATATAGTTGAGATCATAATAAATATAGATATGGTTTCATGTTTGGAGGCTTACTTTTTAGTGGATCATTAAAAAATCTCTTGTCCTCTGTTCTCTCACTATCAGCTAATGGGGTGAGGTACTACAGAGCGAGGAAAAAAAATCTGTTTTTGAAATAAAAAACAATGCTATATTTTCCAAAAATGTGCCTGGGTTGATCCTTGTTAATTTGCTTCTACCCTATCCATTCGTGACTGTCAGTTAAGCCTCAGGAGGACTTCCGATAGAGGGAGATCATACCCACTTCCCAGATGAGATATCTGAAGCTTAGCAGGCCCACTCACAGTCCCACAGCCTATGCTCATCACCATTTGGATTTATAGAAATCCAAACACAAGCGCAGTTGCCCCTGCATCTGCAGATTCAACCAACTGCGGATCAAAAACACCCAGAAAAAACCAAACAAAGAACTACATCTGTGTTGAACATGTACAGACATTTTTCTTGTCATTATTCTCTAAACAATAGAGCATGACAAGTATTTGCATAGCATCTACATTGTATTAGGCAATTACAAGCAATCTAGAGATAATTTAAAGTATTTGGGAGGATGTGCGTAGGATATATGCAAATATGAAGCCATTTTAAGTAAGGGACTTGCACATGATCAGATGCTGGTATCCTTGGGGTCTTAGCACCAATCCTCCATGGCCCAGAGCTCCAAAAGCATCATCTGTAGAACATCTGTCCTACTGCAAGGTGCACCAGTGTTTGTGGGTATAGGTGGGAAATGTACTGTTATGTCTTTTATGGGTATGTTTTTATGATAGAGTAGCCCATTAACTGGTAAGATGTAAGGGCACACAAAAAGTCACCCCACTGATACTGTGGGGTTACGGTATCCACTCCCTGACCAGTTATGGGGAGAGAGAAGCGGGCATACCCAGATGTGGAGCAGGGACCTGGTGCAGGGACCTGGGAGAGAGATTCTTTTTTACAGAATCTTAAATAAAAAGTAGGATTTAGTGGGTTTGGGGGAGTTCCCCTTTGATTGCTTCTTTCTAGGTTGGGAGGTGGTTTGGGGAGGAATAACTGTGTTCTATCTGTGCCTGTCTAGGAGCAGCCAGTACCAGGAGTGAGAACACTAACTACATGGAGCAGAGGAACACGCCTCAAACTCCTTGACACCTTTCACTTGAGAAAAGAGGTCTGTGTTCTTCCCGTGAATCTGGGCTGAGTCAATGACTGCCTGACTAATAAATCACTGCAAGAGCAAAGTTGGGACTGGAGGTTTCCCCATTTTAATACCTGGAACACTTGTTCTCTGCACTTGTTCTTTGCCATGCTGTGAGGATGCCTAAGTAGCCTGTGGAGAGGCCCAAGTGGGGACACTAGTGGCCACTGGTCTCAGCCCCAGCTTAGCTCTTAGATGATAGGTGGCTTCACCTAGCTGCCCAAGTGAGTGAGCCATCCGGATGGAGCAAGTCCTCCAGCTTGACTGGAAACTTATTGGCTGATGGTGCAGGAAGCAGAAATGAGCCAACCCTATTAAGCCCTTCCCAAATTGCAGACCTAGGAGCAAAGAAAATAATTGTTGTTATTTTAAACCACTAGGGTTTAGAATGCCTTGTTACAAGGCGTTAGTAACCAGAATACCACCATTTTCTGAGCTGATTTGCTAAGCTGAATTATTTGTCAAACCTGTGCACATAGTTGTCTCCTTTAATCTTCATACTTCCCTCTAAGGTAACAAAAGTAATGGCTAACACTGAGTGCTTGCAATGTGCCTACTATGGTTCAAAAACCTTTTTCTATACCAATTCATTTAATTGTCCTGAAAACCCTATTTCAAAGGTATTCTTATTCTTATCTTACAGATTTGGAAACACGCAGAGAAATGGAAGAACTTGCCCTAAACCATACAGTGACAGAGAAAAAAAAGTCAATTGTCTGACTTGAAAGCCACAATTCTAATAATCCTAATTCTAATTCTAATTCTAAAAAGTACTGCCTTCAAGTCAGAAAGCGTTGCTGTTCTTAGTCTACAGATGACAAGACTGAGTCTCAGACAGAAGGAGTGACTTCCCCAAGAATGCATAGCTAATGAGGAACTTGGAACACTTGTCCCCTGGATGGCTTAGGACTTCTTCCAGAAAAACTGCCATTGCTCTGACAGGGGTGACTGTGCTTTTGGACGTGGCTCTGCATAACCGTGGCTGGTTTTTGATTTCTAACGTCTTCTCTGAGCTTGGTTTGCTGCCTTTTTCTGCAGCGGTGGCACCCAGTGACCTTTAGCTGTTTTCATAATTCAATTCCATCTTCAAGTGCAGGACTTTTCCTGTCAAGAAAATTCTTCCTGTGATTGGCTTATTTCACTTAGCATAAGTGAACCTTGAGGTTCATCCAAGATGTTGCAAATGATAGGATTTCTTTTTCTGAATGAATGAAGAAATGGAGACACTAATTACCCAGATTTGATAAGCACACAGTGTGTATGTGTGTAGAAAACATCACATTGTACCTCATAAATATGTACAATATCATGTGTCAATCAAAAATAAGATAATATAGTGATTAATGATTTCTTAAAAAGTATGCAGGAAGAATGTGCCCTAGGCTCAGAAGGACTTTCCAAAAAAAAGTTTGCAACATTCCGAGGAGAATTTTTGTTCTGAGCACTGCCTGGTCCCAGGTGACCTCTTCCCTTTCCTGTAGCTTCTGCCCTATCGGCCTTGCAGATGATGGGGTAGAGGGAGTACAACAGCATATCAGTGATAAAAGCAAGTGAAGGTCACACAGACCTGGGATGCAAGTCCATTGTTTAACCTCTCTGAACCCCCAGCTGCTTATCTGTAAAGTGCGAAATGAATACTCTGTTCCTCATAGGGTTTTGGAAGATTAAAATGAGAGAATGCACGTGTCTTCCAGGGCCCCTTGCACTGCAGGGCTTGTTGATCCAGCTGCCAGCAAGCTTCAGAGTGTCATTGCCCACGGTTCTCACCTTCTCATAGTAGCTCCTTTCCAATGACTGTTTGATGAGGGCCTGGTTACCTTTGCCCAATTTGGGATAACTCCAAAGGCCCGTTTAGCTTCCGAGCTGCTGTAGGATTGACCAGTGCGGTTGTTGGGCCTGTATCATACTTAACTTCTCCTTCCGCCAGATTCCTTTTTAAAAAAATAAATTATTAGTATGTATTCACGTAGTGATTATATTATATTGGGGAACTGATATATGTACGTAACACAGCTCAACTCTTTCTTTTGCCTTTCACCCTCCCTTTTAATATTTTTTTTGCCAGCATAAAATGTATTTATTTATTTCATAATTTCTTGTCAAGTTAATTATCATAAACAGATAGCGAGACTACTAAGCCAAAAACCATGTAATACTCATAAAATAATCATACTAAATCAAAGTATACTTTCATACTTTTCACAGCCATGCTGTATTATAACAACTTTTTTCTTTCTATATTGGGTTTCTCATATAAGAGAAAGCTGCTGATATTTAAGCTTGTGCATCTATTTACCTCCTTAACATTATAGTCTCCAGGTGCACCCATTTTCCTACAAATGACTCAAGTTTATCCTTCTCTATCCCTTCTGCTCAATTCTATTATTGTCTTCTCCTTGTTGTGGTGTTGATCTTAAGAGGTCCCACTCAATAAATATCCTGCATGCTAAACTCTGTCTCCCCTGTAACTGCCTGTAAGCATACAATTTATGCCTGTCATATAGCAGTCATGCTTTAGAGTTATACTACTCTAGTGTGCTCATGTGAAGGAATATTTTACAATGGTGTTCAAGGCACATCTGTTCTCCATTTTTGGTGACATCACTTTGGTAGCTTGACACCAGCCATGCTGGGAATATTTATACCATGGAAATCAGCAAATGCTGCCATCTGGGCCTCCACTCTCCCTGGTGACCTGGTTGTTAAACATTTACTGGTACACTATTGGAATTTAGTCATGTGGCTATCCTTCTGTGCAAAAGAAGCTGAGAAACATAGCACAGCTGTATGCTAGTAGGAAAGGAAAATGGATTTGGTGACTAGCTACCACAAATATCAGGACCTATTCCTGGAAATGGAGCAATTCCAAAAACTACAGTCTTAACACATGTAGGATTGAGTGCAAGTGCATTGGGGAGTCAGCTACAGTGTCTGCCATGCTTATATACTCGGTGCCCAGTTTAGGATCTGCCATAGGTCTGTATTTACTCCATGAAACTAAAACAGTCTCCTCCACATAGATGCCCAGAGTTAGGAAATCTCAAGAACTCTGGAGACAATGGTTAGCAGTCATACCCAGGCCCTCCAAGGCAGAAAGAAAGAAAGTGAGCACCACGTCCATTTCTTTTGGACTCATGTGAACCAGCTTGACCAAGCACAGCATTCTGCCAGGCCACTTGCCTTTGCAAGCCTTGAGTCCTGCATTCAAAATTAGTTCTCTCAAGGGTGGTGCTCAAGATGCCAAAATTAATTTTTCCAGAGGTGGTGCTTCAGGCTATCTATGAGGCATGTGTGGGCAGGAGAAGCCAATACCTCAGGCAGGTAAAAGACACTCCTTAGGGGGACAGTAATTAAGGAGGGAGAGAAGTGGTAGGAGACATGTCAGTTCCTGGCAGCAGCTTCTTCCAAAGCTGTCTGAGATGTGTCTGACAAGGGGAGATGCAGATCCAGGAATCTGGCACCTGAGCTCTGAAATGAGCAGAGCTGGGCACCATGTCAGAAGTTCACCTTGGCAGCTCTGTGCATTGTAGAGGTGATGAGCAAGGGCTCTGGAGTCAAATGCACAGGGATCTATGTTCTAGGTGACCTGGTGAAAGTAGCTTAAACTCTCTGAGCCTCAGTTCTCTCTTCTATAGAGAAGGTTAATACCTATCATCTCAGATGAGAGTAACACCAGTACTGTGCTTGGCACAGAGTAAGAACTTGCTATAGTTAAGCAATTATAAAAATAAAGAGGGAGCCAGGCGTGGCGGCACACATGTGTAATCCTAACACTTTGGAGGCTGAGGCAGGAGAATGGCTGTGAGTTTGAGGTCATCCCGGCTACGTAGTGAGTTCAAGCCATCCTGAAATACACAGTGAAATCTTGTCAAAAAAGGAGAGAAATGAAATGGATTTACTGTAGACTTAGTCTCTCTTTCTACCATCTCCTTTGTTTTCATAGCGTAGGGTTCAGGGTGTGAAGAGTAACCCCTACAGTGTGTATTTCAGCAGCACAGCAGCAACCCCAAGGCAAGAGTTCTCCTCTCTGTTTTACAGAGAGAAAATCTTCAGGTTGCAGGCACTTCAGGCCTTCACCATATACTCCTGCCCTTACCTGAGTGACCTCCAAGAACTAGAATCTGCATTTCTCCACCAAAGAGACTGCACTTCTGTGGGTCTGGTGGGCTGGAAGCACCAGTGCCCCCTCCCCAGCAGTCTTTAGCCACTAACTTTTGGGAGTTTGATGATGGGATCAGTTCTAATCTTCCTAAGTCTTTGAGCTTCCTCCCCTATGTAGTTCCAAGGAAGTTTTGGCATCCCGGTCTCACTGAAGGAGCCCAGTGGCCCTCATATTCACACTCACACATGTTCCCCAGGCTTATGCTTATTCTGATATATTTGAACAAATTCGCAGTTTTGACCCTAGTTACAGGTGTGGGAGCCAAAAGAAATGGTCTTGATGGGTACCAATGAATGACCATGCTCTTTCAAGGCATTTGGCTTAAATGAGGCACTTAGGAAGTTTTCAAGAAACAAAAGCTAGTATTCTACTACACCAGAGCACAAGCTACTTCTGCTGCTAAGGAAAGCTCACAATGATTTGGGGGTTCAAGATTATCACTTTCTTCTGGATCCAACTAGATGTCCCCACTTTCAGCTTTATGATTCCCATTCTTTCCTAATCAGTTTTCACACAAGCACTTCTCTGGTTCTCAGAGCATAATTTGAGGTGAGCTTGGCATTTTCTCTCTGTGAGCATTCAAGTGCACTTAAAAGAATATATCCTGCACTACAATCATTGCAGCCATAATTACCACCATGGCAGTCAAGTGCAACATCCACCTGGGCTTCTTAGGCCCTTGCTGCGCTTGGCTCATCATCACAGACTATCATAGGTGATAGCATGTTTAATTGGCACTGCATGTGACATATTACTTGGGTCCCATGTCCCATCAGTAAGGATCTTGTCACTATGCTCCAGCCCAAGGCCACCACCAGGCCAAAAGACGACATCTTTACAAGTCTGTCTCTTGATACTGCTCTTAGATCAGCCAGAGTCCACTCAGGAGATTAAAAACACAGTAATTTGAACAAAGAAAGTTTAACATGAAAACTATTTATCTATGAGAGGATTGGAGCAACACAGGATTTGCTAGAAAAGAATTGTAAAGAATTCAGGAAGAGCAAACATAAGGAGTACCCTTAGGACTGGCATAGAGTACTCAAAGAAGAGCCCCCAGCCTGGGGTTGTGACCTCTATGTAGCTGTGCCCTAGACCTTGATGGACAGTAGCTCCCTGGCAAGGAGAGCAGTGCCCTAGGTACTGTACCATCAGGACTTCTGAAAACCTGCCCTTTGGGGCGTCCTGGCAGCCATGCATATGGATAGAAGATATTGGAGACTGTTGTTCACAGGAGGAGTCTCACTGGTAAGATTTTACTCTGAAGCCACGGAATGAGGTTTGAGGTACTGCTGACTGTTTTGTTCTGCAGGAATTGGTGCCTGTTTTGCAGGAACTGGATGTTGGAGAGGCCACCCGTGGTACTGGAGTCAAGTTCAGCAGAAAGCTCACATACAGAGAAGCTGGGCACAGGAGAAGCCACGTATGCTGCTGGAGCTGGGACCTGCAGCTGCCTATCACATGAATGAACCACAGGAATCTACGCAGAGGAGCATACTGGAAACAGGGAGAGACATGCCTTTCTTCCTTCAGTGTCTCTCCTGTGCCCACTACTGACAAAGCCTAGCATTGTGTCAGCTGGCAAAAGGAAAGTACAATACTGCAATGGCAAGGCCCAACTCCATTACTGCACACCAGCAGTAAAGGGTAAAATTGGAGCAGAGAGGCAGTAAAGTTGTAACTGGCACACTGAACTAACCTTGAGAATTATCTTCAGCTGCACTGCCCAGTGGAGTAGTCCATTGCTCACCTGGCTACTCCAATTTAATTTAAATTAATTTAAAAAGTATAATTCCAGTCATCAGTCACACTTGCCACATTTCAAGCTTCCAATAGGCACGTGTGGGTAGTGGCTGCTATCTTAGGATGGTGTGGCGCTGGGACAGTTTCTATACTGCAGAAATATCCCTGAACAATGTTGAGCTCACAACTTTTGACTGCTTCTTTGTGTTGGCTGCTAGAAACCCTGGAGACAAATTGATCTCCAAGTTCAAGGGTAAGGTCAGTCTCTCACACAGTATAGGCCTGTTTTACCTCTGGCTTCCTCTTTCTTTCTCTTGATTCTGATTTTCTAATCTATTTTTTCTGCTCCCTTCCTTTTGGCAAACTATTTTTAAATATACATTTGAGGACTAGGATAGAAGGAATAAAAACCTCATAAAAAGAATACCCTTACATTTAAAGCCGGATGAGTTCTTGGAAAACAACTACTCATTTCCCAAGGAAGTCAAAGCCCAGAGAGTAAAATCAATCACCAGAGCCATGGAGTCAGAGCTAAGATGATGCAGGTCTTGTGACTCTTGTTCTAAGTCTCACAGTGGAGGATTCACTGTGTCCCCAAGATGTGAGGGTAACGTCACCCAAGGAAATAATTAGATTT
The DNA here is from genome assembly GCF_012274545.1 of Fukomys damarensis. Lineage (NCBI taxonomy): Eukaryota > Metazoa > Chordata > Mammalia > Rodentia > Bathyergidae > Fukomys > Fukomys damarensis. The sequence continues at coordinate 43,530,034 of NW_022900919.1, forward strand.
GAGAGTCAATCAGTGATTCATGGTTCTCCTCTGAGTTTCTAAAAACAGGATACAAAGCTCAGATGAGAACATAAATTTGGGCATGTGAAGGGAGGAGTCAAAGTGGCCTGGCAGAGTTACTTGTCCCTCTTACCTTGTCTCTTCCCTCACAGATGGGGCTGGTTGTCCTGAAGTCATCACTTGGGACCCTGCCCTCATCTTAGATGTACCTCGACTCCAGCTTGCCCTGTGGTTCTGGAAATTTATGTTTCACTCACCCAGCTAACATCCCTGCCTGCTCCCCCTTGTGAAACCCCAAGGCCACAGCATGCTGTCATTGGCAGAAATTGCAGATATGAAAGTTGTCTACATATAAAAATGGCCCCTACACACGGCAGTGAGAGAGCAACCCACAGTGACCCTACCAAGCTGCAGACTTACCCTGTATTCCATTTCATGCAGCACAGTTATCCCTAAATAGCTCTCCAGTCTAACTGCGCTTCTGTCTCCACCACTCTATCCCAGTGCAGACACTGTTGTCTCCTCTCTTATTAGAAATGGGCCTCACATTGTCCATCAATCCAACTGATTCTCCTCTTTGCAACAAAAATGTAGAATTTATATGCAGAAAATGCACCTTTCTTTGTGTACAGTTCTGTGAATCTTGACAAGAACACAGTCACATAGCACTACTACAGTCAAGGTATAGAGCAGTTCTGTCACCCTGAAAAGTTCCCTTGAAATCCTTTGGAATTAATTCCTCCCTCCACCTCCAGCCCCTGTCAGTCACCGAAGTGTTTTCTACCTTCACAGTTTTGGCTCTTCAAAAATATCACATTATATGTAACACACAATAGTATAGTAGGTAGTCTTTCAAGTCTGGAGTCTTTCACTCAACTTATTTCCTATATGATCCATCACCGTTGTGTTTATCAGTAGTTTGTTCCTTTTGTTGATGACTAGGATTCCATTGAATTGATGTATGTAGTTTGTTTATCCTTTCACCATTCAATGGACATCTGAATAGTTTCCCAGTTTCTGGTGATTACATATAGAGCTGCTACAAATACCCATCTCTAGATTTTTTCTCTCTCTGTGTGAACACATTTTTACATTTCACTTGGGTACATATTTGGAAGTTGGATAGCTGGGTTGGATGCTAAGGGCAATTCTAACTTCAAATTAAACAGCCAGATTGTTTTTCAAAGTAGTGGTACCATTTTGTAAATCCACAAAGCAATGTGTGAGAGTTCCAGTAACTTCACATGCTCACCCACGTTTGGAATGGCCAATAAAAAATTAATGTTCTCTTAAAAATTCAAATTTAGTCACTTCACTTCCCTGCTGAAAATCCTCTGATTGCTCCTTTTTTTCCCAATGAGTTTACTGGTATTTTTTTTATGTGTACAGTACAGTTACATTCATCATTGGAATCTTGTACCTTTACATGACAGATCTTGGTTCTCATTTTTTCCCCATACACTTGCCCTCCCTCCATCCTCTCCCCCTCCCCTATTTACAAAGACTTTGTTTCCACTTTTTCATTTTCTCGTATTTTTTCTTTTCTCTTATTTCCTTCCCCTACCCTTTCCAGTTCCCCTACATCTTTAGCCTTTTTCTTCCTATTTAAAATTGTCAGCTATACAATTTGTACCTGATTTACACTTTTAGTTTTTCACACCAGAGAAACTATTTGGTATTTACATATGTGTGTATTATTTATTTCACTTGAGTATGGCCTCAATATACATATATTTTCCTATGAATGACTCTAGTTGCTTCTTATTGCTCAAAATTTTCAAGGTGGACTTTAAGATCCTGCAATTGTCATTACTGGTTCATATCTTTGGGAAATTCATATGTATTGTGGATAAGTCTGGTGTAATCCCACCCCAAGCTATCTGCCTGTGCTCACTCACCTGGTCTGAAGACCCTTGGGTGTACAAATGGATGGGAAGAACCAGAACCTAGAGTGGGAGGAGATATGGTGAGTCACTCAGGGACTGGCCTCTCTGCTGGGATTCTCTCCACTGTGAAGATACAGACAGGTATGCCAGGGGTCTAAAAGGTACCTATGACAACTACAATGGCAGAATTTCAGAGACATCTTCCAAAGGTCTGAGAAGAGAAAACAGAGCTAGGATAGTACATCTGGCTTGTTATACCCTTTATTTCATTGAATGCTCACAAAAATCCTCTAGTTTTATTTCATTTTACAATGGAAGAAAGTGAGGTTCAGGGAAAGGAAAAGACTTGTCCGAAGTCACACAACTAATGCTGCCATGTTAATCTATCTTAGGGGAATGACCAACAAGGACCACTTTGGGAGAAATGGAGGAATTCTTACAACAGTGATTTTCAGACTTTTCTCCTCATGGGCATCCCTCAGTGTGCTTGCTAAAATCCAGATGTATGCCTCCCATTCTAATTCTGTGGGTCTGGATGGGGTCTGAGCACCTGCACTTCTAACAAGTTCCCTGGTGAAACAGGGAATGCCATTTTTTGTTGTTGTTTTGTTTTTTTGGTACCAAGGATTGAGCTCAGAGCCTTGTGTTTGCAAGGCAGACAGCAGAATCACTGAGCTAAAACCAGGTGGGAACCCCATTTTGAGAACTGCTGCTTTAGGATGTACTTGTTTCTTGTGGCCAGTGGGGCCTCTCACTGCCCTTGAATCATAATAATAATAGCAGTCAACCCTTTATTAAGCATTTACTATATAGTTAATGCCATCCTAATGACTTCATGTCCACTGACTCACTTAAATTTACAATATTACTATTCTCCAGATGAGGAAATTGAAGCACCAAGACATTAAATAATTTGCTCAAGGTGGCACCGCTCCTAAGAACTAAGTTGAGCTTTGAGTCCAGGCAGGTGGCTGTCAAGCTCATACCCATAATGCCACGTGGTATTACCCATTGGTCCTCATAGTACCTGCTCTTTCACCAAGCCTGGAGGGGCTACTCTTGCCTGAATATTCTTTAGGACAGGGGCCAGAAGCTATGGTCACACTTTCCCCAGTTTAGTCTTGGGCCACATTTAAATAGAATTTGAAGCTTTCCTAGTGTCTCAAGCAAGTGACAGTTGGTGCCTCTGCTGCCATTTTGGGAGCCAACCTCCAGCTTAATGCTACGTGTTGACAGCTCTTTGGTGAGGTGTAATCAGTGATTACACACTGTCAGGGACATATAAATTTTCCCCTTGGAGTTAGTGGCTCTGGAAGGCAATGGTGTTTTGAAGAGGTTTCTTTGAAGAGATAAGCTGGAGATGACACCAAGGGCCAGGAGAATAAAAGCTTTATATTGAACAGTGGCCCAAAATAACTCATATTTGGGGAAAGATGAAATTCATGATAGTGTGGGAGACGTCAATTTTCCTGAAGCTAAGTGGCTAAAAGTGGTACCATTAACTGCAGAGTCTCAGAAAATACCAGAGAGAATAGTAATGTTATAGCTGGAGAGATTCCTGGGGATCTATGAGCGCAGCCTCTTGTTATTCCACATAAAGAATATGAGGCTCAGAAAGGGTCAAATCTTTCTTTAAGTCACACAGTGAATCAAGTATCTTGGGCTCCCTTTCAGTGAATGGGCTCAGGTCCTTGAGAGGTGAGAAGCAGCTTGTTTAATCAAAGGTTCACATGTAGGAGAGGCCAGCCAAAGATGGGGCTTATGGAAAGACCAATCTTATCTTTCTCTATCCCATTGCCAGAGTTAACTGAAGGGATATTTCTAATAACTCACACTTTTTCAGGTTATTCAATAGCTTCCCACTGGACAGTATGAAGAATTGTGGGATTAATATGATTCAAGCTCATATAGGGCAGTTACAGCCTGGACCATGGAGTTGGGGATACCCTAGATTTACTATATATTAGCTGTGTCCTCTAAAGTATGGCTCAGAACCTCTCAGACTTGGTGCCTCAGCTGCAATTGTGGCTGAAAGTAGCAACTGTTGTCACACTTTAGAGGATTAGATGAGATAATACAAACAAAAACACTTAACCATAACGTTTGCTAACATCCACTGTGATTAATAGTTTTAGTAATTATTTTATACTCAGCACTCAAAGCCCTCCAGAATCTGGTCTGAGCCTACAGACCCCCTCTTGCCTTTATTCCTGCCTTACTCTTACATACCTTGGTCCTATATTCTCTGTTCTCTTTGCTTTGAAAGCCTTTTCTTCTCTTGACCTTTAAGACTTAGCTTGAGTATTTCCTTCTCTGGGAAGTATTTCTTGATTCCTAGTTGGTGCTATGACATGCTTCTGTGAAGAAAAGGTATTTGGTGCATATATTAAACAGGCACTTAGAGTTTTCAGAAGTCTGAATCTGAGTCTCCATTTTGACAAAAGATTAGAGACCTTCTTCTCTAAGCCTCAGCCACTTTGTAGATAAATAGTAATGAGCTCAGGGGTTTTGTGAGGAAGATGTAGGAGATGATCTCTGAGAAGGACTTAGCTTAGGCTTTGGCACATGGTAAGTACTGAATTGTAGTACTCATTTAAAAGTATTAAGTAGAAGGCTGGAAATTTAGCTCAGTGGTTCTGCCACCTGCCTCACAAGCACAAAGTCCCAAGTTTGATTCCCAGTACCAAAAAAATTTAATAAAAGAGTATTAAGTAGTTGTTATTTTAATATGGGGTAACTGGGCTTTTAAGTACCCGATTATATTTCATCACGCCCTGCCTCACCTAGGTGGCTACCTAATCTAAAATTCCCTGTTTCTGATCATCTTCCCATAGCCATTCATCTTCTCATAATCCATTCATCTTTCAACTACCAACTATTCATCTGTCTAAAGTATTCACCCGCCCTCCATTGTACATCTGTGCATCTACCATCCACCCATTCACCTACCATCTAACCTGCTATTTATGCACCATCAATTCATCTCTCCAATGTATATCATCTACCCATCCTTCTATTCCCTCCACTACTATGGAGTGAGTACTACAGAATGAATTTGTAGAAATTCACAGATAAATCAATGAAGGCAGTGGGATGTCATTGAAAGATCAGGAGCTTTGGTATCAGGCAGAACTGGATTCTAGATCAGGCCAATTTTGTGGCCATAATATAATGTCACTGTAAGAACTTGGTAAAACATCTCTCAAACCACGTCTGTCTTTAGGAAACTTTCTCACCTAGAACCTGTAATGTTTCCAAAGCCATTCATGAGCATATCCTTGGACTAGATCCTAAGCTGATTCCCCTGTCAGAGATGTAGTGGTTCCTACCTTTGCCTCAACTATGCAGCTGAGCACCTTGCCTCATGGAATGCCCCATATAGGGGGGTTCTCTTTAGTGGCCTGTGTGTTGTTCCCTTTCCCCAGCCTAGCTGAACAGGAACAATTTTTCTTGGCTCTTTGTGTCTGCCTTGATGTCTAGTGCTGTTCTACCTCAAAGTTCTCTATTACCGCTGTATACCTTCGACAGCCCAGTCTGTCTGTGATAACAGTAATGTCAGTGATATTTATTGAGAGCTTAGTATGTGCCCATTATGTTCATGATTTCATTTAAGCTTCACCGTAACACCCTGGAATAGGAACTGTTCTATCCCCACTTTATGGACAAGGGAACTGAGGCTTAAAGATGCAGAGTCACTGGCCCCAGGATGAAAAGCTGCTAATTGGCAGAGCTCAGGGTGAGCACAAGGCAGTGTGACGCCAGAGCTATGCTCCTCTCCATGACACTGTGCCACCCCCTCTGCTATCAGAGAGATGGATGGGACTATATTTGTCCTACTTGCGTCAAAGGATGGTTTGAAAACAATAAAATGAAATAACTGGAGAGCGCTTTTAAAAAAATAAAAAGTAGATAGGAATTAAAAGGAAAAGCTTTGTCACTAAACCTTGAGGATTTCCAGAAGTTATTTAATAGTTCTGGTTCCCTGACATTATCATCTGGTACCATCTCTATTAATTCTCCCTAGGGAATAGTGTTGATGAGAAAATCTTGGTAATTGGGAGGAAATTGCTCCTGCAAGTATTTTGGAATGAACCTTGAATCAGCCATACTGAGTGGCTCCACACAGAGAAGTGGGTTCTCTTTCCCCACAGAGGCAAAGAAAGGAGCTCTCAATCCCAGGTAGCCACTAGCCAGGCATCCTGAATCCTTGCAGATAAAGCATGCTTCTGAGATTTCATTTTTGGTTCCTTACTTGAAAGAATGATGGAAGAGTGAAAAAGCATGGATCTTTTTGTCATGCTTTTAGGGTTTTAAGATTTGGATTTGCATATTGCCTGTCTACCTTTCTAGACTGAAAGCAAGGACATCCTTTTCTGCAGTGCTGGTTCATAGTAGGTATGCTGGATTATACTTCTAAAGATCTGGGGAGGACAATATCCAACAAGATACTTATTCTTAGAGTAATCACTCACCAGGAGGACAAAACTCTGACCATTGTGAAGAGCTAGCTGAGGGTGGTGGAGGGCCATATCAAATGGGCTCCATGTAGAGAGTGGGGTTCTCTTTCCCCATGGAGGTAGGGAAAGGGGCTCCCAATCCTATGTATCTAACAGAGAGGCATCCCAAGTCAACAGCTGAAACAAGCCCAGTTCCTACCAATAGCAGATGGCACAAACAATGCCTGCTTGATCTTGCACTGACTAGAAAATTGCAGAGCTCATTAACAGGGTGAGGACTTTGATGCCAACTCAAAATAATGGGATTATGCATCCATTAAGGGCAATGATGCAAATGACAGTTAACGTTACTATGTCATGGATATGTACTTTGCAGGCATTATCACATTTAACTCAATAGCATCTTCAGGTAGTTTCTATTATTATCCCCCTTCCATAGTGGAGGACATGGAACTTGGAGAAGCTGAATCACCTGCACAACTGGTTTGAATGGCTAGAAGTCCAGAGGCTATTCCTTTCTCTCCCCAATTTTTTAGTTTGAAAATCTTCAAATCTACAGAAAAGTTGCAAAACTAGTGCAATGAATACCCATATATCTTCCACCTAGATTCACCAGTCCTTAACAGTTTGCACATATATGTCATACTCAAGAAATTCAATTAATGCTGTACATTCTATACATTTTATATTTAAATTCACATTTAATATTCAAATTTCTCCAACTAGCCTCGAAATGTCCTTTTTACTTAGTGTCTTCCCAGGCTAGATTCAATCCAGAACTGGGCACCACATTCAATTGTCTTGTCTCTTTAGTTGCCTTCAATCTAGAGCAGCCCCCCTCCTCCTTTCTCCTCTTTGCATTTTGAAGAGTTTAGGAGAATATCTCATTCTCTGGATTTGCATGATTGTTTCTTCCTGGTTAGATTAGGGATGTGCATGTTTGGTAGCAATGTAACAGAAGTAATATTGTGTCCCTGTTAGGCCATCACATGGAAGGTATGTGGAATCTTTGTCCCTCATTGGTGGTGCCCAGTTAGATCCCTTGGTTAATCAGATTTCTCACTGGAAAGGTTCCCTCTTCCTTTTGTGTATAAGGAATCAGGAGGGTGACAGTTGGAGATGGTGTGAGATTCTGTTCTTCACACATTTAAATCTATTGTGCAGAGAATGACTTCTGTGTGTATGCATAACGTGTCCATATCACTTAACGAGATTTAAAATGCAAGTAGCTGTTACAACCTTCCATCCTTTTAAGGTACTGCATGGGTTGATAAATACATAGAAGAGAAGTGTTTGTTGGCAAAGGGCTGATCTCCCTGGCCTGTTTGGGAGAAGCTCCAACTGTGAGTAATATCAGTGGGCCTTTTCTTAAGGATTGTTTATTTTCCCTAAGTGGAATCCTCTAGTTGCCCACTTGGAAAAGGACTAGAAGCCTGAGTATCTTACAACTGAGAGGAGAATGAACACTTGTTCTCTAGCTCAGAAAGATACCCTTTAGTCCTCTGTCTAGGTGAGAGACCAAGAGTCTGACTCAGTCTTTACAGACTTTTAAAAAAACCCTCCATTTCCTGCACTATTTGTGCTCCTCCTCTTTTTGATTGTTACTGGAATTGAACCCAGGGCCTCAGGCATGCTAAGTAAACACTCTACCACTAAGCTATACCCCCAGCTATAGTATTTGGTATGCTATTTTAAGAGGCACATGACACTGCTGACTCCTGAGTCTTGTGGGGATCCATAGCATTAATTATATTAATATTCTGGTGCCCCATGGCCTGCCTACACATCTGCTTTCTAAGCTCTGTAGCACCAATGTGTATTGCTGCATCTTCTCTTCCACTCACCTTACTCTTGTGGGTCTTTTGTTTTATTTCTTTAATTACAGAGAGATTTCAAAAGGGTACAGAAGAAACTGTGTAATTCATTGGCTATACCTAACCCTAAATCCATACTTTATATATGTATGTGTGGTTTCAACTTTCAAAACCAGCTTGCAATAACATACAATAAAAAAATTTGGCCCCATATAGGGAGCATAATAATTAGAAGGTTTCCAATTGCAAGTGAGAGTAATTAAATCCAAAATGGTTAAAATAAAGGAGGAAATTTATTGATTCTCACAACTGAATGGCCAAGGGGAAGCCTTAGAAGCACCATGGATACCAGTTAAGAATCTCTCTTTCTATTTTAGGATTGCTCTTACCCATCTTTGGTTTTGTTATAGTTTTTCTCCATTGCTTTCCATCTGTACATTTGTACACCTGCAAAATGGGGCTGTCAGGAAGACTGAGTGATGGAAAGGGCTAAAAATTAATGCATTCAGCAAACAGAGAAGGTTTCTGAAATCCTAACCCATAATAAGCATAATTGCTCTTCAAAAATCTACCCAAAGCCCCCGCCTCCGAGCAGCAACACAATGGAACTGTGGAGAATGTTCAGCTCTGCATCAGCCTGAGCTCAGGGAATGGAAACGTGTCTGATGAATGAGTCAGTCATAAGCTTGGGAACAGGCTCATCCTCATCTGTGTCCCAGGTAGCTGTGTTCCTCTCTTGAATTGACCTAGGTCTTCTTGCTCTAAAGCTGAGGCTGGGAGTGCCAGAGGTCTCAAGGTCACTTTGTGATGACATGGATATGTTTCTGTGATTGAGCTCTCCAGTGTTTATACGCCAAGCTATTTTCCAGGTTGAAGGATGAGGATAGGGTCCCATCTGTACAGCAAATATTGAGATAATGGGAGACTGTGGTTCAGTTAGGGAGAAACTCAGGAAGCAAGTAAGAAGCTACAGGGGTAAGAAGATGAGCTGCAAGTTCAGGACAAGTAGGTGGCTATTGCTGCTAGGGCAGCAATCTTTAAAGCTTCTTACTTAGATTATAGAAGAGTAGAATTCTGGGCAAATCATTTTATCTCTTGTAGCCTCAGTTTTCTCATTTGCACAATGGAGCCACATTAGCTTACTACTTGTTTATAAGTATTCAAACCAGAGAGAACATTTTTTGTTATATATTTGGAAAAATTCTTTGATGAATCTCTAGAAGGTTAAGAGGCAAATATCTACCCTTACTTGGGCACCAGAAGTGATTCTGTGCTTCTGTGGAGCCAGGGAGAGGAATACATTTTGCTCCTGAGGAGATTGTCACTTTCTCCTCACTGAGACACAATACTGGACACACAGCTGAAAGGAAGAGAGCTTATTTTAACTCACAGTTTCTGTGGGTTCATTCCACTGTTGACTGGCTCCAAGGCAGAGATTGTATGGGGGAAGAGTCTGAGGAGAGGCTGCTCACTTCATGGCTGCCAGGAAGCAGAAAAGGGAGGAGGCAGGGAAAGAGATGCACCTTCCAGGTCAGCACCTGGTGACCTATCTTCAAGCAGGACCTACCTCCTAACACCAAGTGAGCTATGAATTAGTTAGTGGAACAATCCACTGATGAATACAGCACCCCCATGATCCAGTCACCTTCTAAACACATGAGGCTTTTGAGGAACACCTTAGAGCTAAACCATAACAGGGGAAGACAGTGAGAAACAATGAAGTTGGTCAGACAGTGTGGTAAAAACCTTTAGCTTCCTTTTTGCAGCATCCAAATCTCTATTTAAGTTGACAAAGTCACAAAATGCCTCACGTGTGTCAAGTCCTTGGAAAAATAAGAGAAGAGGCTAGTAGATAGGATGTAACAGAGGAGTCCTACAGCAAGTACCACAAAAAGAAGCCTTTGTGCAGACCACAAGGAGGTAACTTTATAGTCAGAAAATTAGAGGCTGAACAAAGCCCTTGGTCCACAAGAGGGAGCCCTGGTGGATGGGGTTACATACAGCATCCGAGGCGACTAAACATAATGAGGAATGATGGGATAGAGTACATTACTGATCATAGTAAATGCTCTGTAAGTGACAGCTATTATTTAAATTATCATCAGAATTAGTGCTCTTGCTACTCTTCACTGTCTCCCAGGGACTGAGGCTGTGAGCCTCCATCCAGTTCACTCTTACTGCTGTTTGATTTCTCTGCCAGGAAATGCAATTTGTATGGAAGGAATTGAACTTTATTGAGCCTCACTACTAATGAGAGAAAGCCAATTAGAAGCACAGAATATTATTTTGTCTGTTTGGCAAAGATTTTGTTTTTAAAGTGTTATCAGCTAGAATGGATATAGTCGAGGCAAATCAGCAATCTTGTCATGTAGATGGGAGAATACGTTGTTATAAATTTGTTTGAAGATAATTTGACAAAAATGCATCAAAAGCATTAAAAATATTTATGTCCTTTGACTTATCAATTCTATGTCTACAAATAATTGTAAAGTGGATGTTTAGTTAAAAGGCATACTGTACTGATTGATGCAGTGAAAAATTGGAAATAACCAAATGTTTAACAGCAGGGATTAAATTAAATAAATAAAGTACATCCACTCTTGAGACTACAGAGCAATCATTTTAAAGATATTGTTGGAAGCATATCTACTGGTGTACATGTGCAGTTAATTGAAAAATACAGGGAACAAAACTGAGTATGTGATGTGATTCCTATAGCGGAAGTGAATGTGCCATGTCGCAAGGTTGTTCTTAGGCAGGGCATGATTTTAGAGTACCTCCTAGGCTCATGACTCAGGCAAAGGGCACTCTGGGAGGGTGCTACACCTCTCAGGAGATAGGTTATTCTCCTATGGAATCAAGGACTGTTGGCCACACATACCAAGAACTGCTGTGTCCCTCTTTTCCACCATGTGGAAGAGCCTGAGGGATGAACCAAGGGAAAGTAGAGTCGGGAGGTGAAAAAATTCATAGCCCCATCTGAAAACAGAACGTTGTCTCCTATGTTCCTGTTCCTTCAAGTTGAGGGTGGCAGTGGGGTGACAGATATCATTTGACTTCATATTCTTTGGCTCATGAGGGGCCAGAATGAATGAGTTGACAACTCAGCATCTCAGTGATATCCGCTATGCTGAATTACTGAATTCTCAGAAGCAGCTGTCTTTTCTGATAGGTTAGAAACAATTTCAGCCTAATTGCAAATGTTGACAACTCTTTTGAAAAACAATTTGGCAGTATGTAGCACAGGAGTTAGAATACTTATGCTTGAAAGTGAAAACACAAATGCAATTTAAAGTGGCTTAAACAAGAAAAGGAACTTATTGACTCACATAATTACAAAGCCAGGAGGAAGGTCAGCATCAGATGACAAGCAATCCAGTAGCAATGTGACTATGACTGGTCCCTCTTTCTATGTTCCTCTCCTCTGTTTCCTTGATAGGGAGGATGTTAATCCTCAGCAAGCTCCTCATGGCAACAAAACTGGTACCTTCAGCACCAGGTTTATATGCTTTTTGAACTAAGGCAGAAGAGTACATTTTCCTGATAGAAAAACAAAACACTAGTGGGTGTACGTTCAAAGGAATTTAAATCTTTATGTTAAAGAGACATCTGCAATGCAATATTCATTGCAATATTATTCATGAGAGCCTATGTATGGAATCAACCTATATATGAAATCAGACCATAAGCATGGACACAGAGGCTGGGCATAGTGGTGCATACCTGTCATCCCAGCACTCAGGAGGCTGAGGCAGGAGGATCACTGCAATTTCAAGGTAAGCCTGAGCTACACAGTGAGTTTAAGGCCAGCCTGGATTATAGGCTGTTTTTTTTTTTTGTCTCAAAAAACAAAACAAAACAGAACAACAGACCCAGAAAATAGTATGTATCCACAGTGGAATACTATTCAGCTTTTAAAAAGAAGGCAATCCTTTCATTCTTGACAAACCTGGATGATGTTATGTTAAGTGAAATAAGCTAGGAACAGAAAATAAATACCTCATGATTTCACTTATATGTGGAATGTTTTAACAGGCTGTATTCCCAGAGTAAAGGGTAAAATAGCACTTGTCAGCGGCCGAGGAGGGGGAGGTTGGAAGATGTTGGTGAAGTGATACAAATTTTAGTTAGTGTCATAGTCATTGCTGAGACACAATACCTGGACACCCACAACTTAAAAGAGGAAAAGTTTATTTTGGTTTCAGAAGTTTCAGTTCATAACTGGCTGGCTCCAAGGCAGAAGCAGCATGGCAGAGGGGCGTAGTGAAGGAAAAGCTGCTCACATCATGGGGCCAGGAGGCAGAGACAGGTGGGCAGAGCCAAGGAATGCACCTTCCCAGATTGTGCCCTGTGGTGACTCACCTCTTCCTACTAGGCCTCACTTTCCAACAAGAAGTCAACCCATGATCCAATGGCCTTCCCAAAGCCCTGTCCATGAGTTGCATGAGGCCTCTGGGGGATATTCATAGTTTAAAGTATAACAGTTAGATAGAAGGATTAAATTCAAGGGAATCTGTTGTACAACTAGGTGACTACAGTTAACAACTGCTAAGAGAATAGATGCTAGATGTTTTCAAAGTGTGTGAGGTAATACATATGTTAAATAACTTGGTCTAGCCATTCTGTAGTTACACATGTTTAAAAACATCAAGTTGTATGTGACAAATACATACGGATTTTATTTGTCAGTTAAAAAAACATATAGAATGTGAGTCTAATTGAACCTGATTGGCCAAGCTCTGATCACATGATCATCCTTAAGTCAGTCACTTAGTGTCTGTGTAGGGGTAAAGGGTTGGGTCAGGGGAGTAATAGTATATCCCAACTGGATTAATCTAGGAATTTACTCAGGGGTTTGATCATCCTGTCCAAACTGTACAGGTGACACATTCAGGGTTTGGTTAGGAAGGAGGAGGGGAAAAGAGTAGAGTGAGATATCTATACACCTACAGCAACAGACACACAAAGTTTTTTGTTCTTGGCCTAGTAGCCCTTCTTCAGGGGAACTATTTTCAAACACAAAAAACAAGCATGTGTATGGCTAACTATAAAAGTAAAAAAGGTAGAACTAACCTCAGTGTTCCATTAACTCACATTCCCCGTAATTATTAAGCTGTTTTACAATGTGGTAGGCATTGTACTAAGCTCTGGAGAAATCATAGGGAATCAGACACACTCTGTACTTAAAAATAAATGCTTGAGGTTCAGAGGGAGAGAGGAAACCAGTGAATGCATAATTTCACCAAGGTCTTAGTTTAACAGTAGACATGCAGGGAGCTTAGAGGTGGGAGCGTAGAACTGGGAGCTGCATCCAAAGTGAGCTGGAAAATGAGCAGGAAGGCTCCCTGGAGCCAGAGGCCAAACATGCCTTTGTGCTTCACAGGGGACATGAAAAGGAGTGGTCAGGGTCAGGAGCTAGGGAGGAGGTCAGAACTGCCGATGCCTGGATCCCACACTCACAGATTTTTGTCTATTGACCTGAGTCTAATTAAGTAAGTCAGTAGGCGTTGATAAGCTCCTTGGTATAGATAGAGTATGAGACCCTGAAGATCAGTGCATCAATGTCAAGACGTGATTGCTCTAATGTGGACATAAAGACAAGAGAAGAAACAGCCCAATTGCCCATCAATTGGAGACTGGATAAGGAAGATATGGTGTTTATTTTTTTAATAAAATGGAATACTATTCAACCATAAACAATGATAAACTAGAGCCATTTATAGGAAAATGAATGCATTTTTTTGTACCAGAGATAGAACTCAGGTCCTTATGTTTGCAAGGCAGGTACTGAGCTAAATCCCAGCACCAAAAATGGTTGCATATTGAGACCATATTGTTAAGTGAAATAAATAGGACAAACATGTAAGTACCGAATAGTTTCTCTGGTGTGAAAAGGGCTAATGGAAACAAAGGCTTTGGGTGAGTGGTTTTATCTCTCTTAGCATCTGTATCCTCATCTGTAAAATGGGGATGATACTACTGACCCCTATGGGCTGTTGAGAAGACACAATGTGATAAACTGCAAAAAGCAAGACAGTGTCTTGCTGAAAAAAATTGACCACGGGATACATAGACTGCCTGGATGGAATACTGGTTCTATCATTAACTGCTTGTATGACCTTAAGCAATTATGTGACCTCTTCCTGTCTCCATTTTCCCATCTCTAGAATGGGGATATGATGCTTCTCACCCCATGGGATTATTATGAAGCCTAACATTAGTTCAATGCTGAGAACAGTGACCAGAGAAATAAATAAAGCACTTGATAATAGCTGAAAGGGCACTGGGAAGGGGGGATTGACTTGCCCAGAGTCATACAGCAAATATTAGCATCAGAACTCAACCAGTCCCCTGCACAATGTCTGTCAAGTTAGATTGTTCATTTAATTACTAATGTTATTAACCATTCTTCTTTTTTTTTTGTTCTGGGAATCCAACCAGGTAGAGGAACCACTGATCTAAATCCCTGGACCTTATTAACCATTCTTTAAAGCAAGAGAAAAGCATGGATTCCAGCCACAAACATTACATAATACTGTCTCTCCAGTATATAAAGAACCAGCAGGCAATAATCAAAGAAGCAATTTCTCCCTAGTCATTCTGGATCTACCCAGGAGATCATCACAAATAAGAAAAGGGTGTTAGAGAAACCCTGGGGTGGAACTGTGACCCTCAGGATGTGTTTTTTTTTGTTGTTGTTGTTGTTGTTGTTTTATTTTTGGTACTAGGGATCAAACGGGTCCTTGCACTTGCAAGGCAGGTGGCAGAACCACTGAGCGAAATCACCGGCCCCAGGATGTGGTTTTATATTCCAGGTCTAAGTCTGGTTATCCCAGTTGGTAGAAGGGAGTCCTAGGACAAATCACTTAACCTCTTTGTGTTACTCTTTTTTCATCTGAAAAATAGGGAAGAAGTAATATAATCTCTCTCTTAGGGCCTTTGTGAGGATTAAATGGGTTGATAATGTGTAAATGCTTTTTCTACCCAGCATATACAGAACATTGAAAAAATGTCATCTATGAGGACAAGAGGGACCATGATTCTTGGGCATTTACTCTGTGCCAGGCTTTACATCCATTATTTTATTCAAGGCCTAAACAAACTCCAGAAGGGAGAAACTATACATTGTGTCCACTGCTGGCCTTTGTCCCTATCTCCATCTTAATCATAGAATGAGAATTTAGATTAGGGATCTTAAGAAACTTGCCAAGGTCATGCAGCAAGTATGTGGTAAAAGTGGGAGTCAAATCTCCACGTATTTGATTTTCAAAGTCTAAATCCTTAACCACCCACTATCCTTCCGTCATTCAGTAGCCCCACCAGATTTTGAATAACATGGGGGCGATAAACCATGTCTTAGTAATTTTTATACCCTTCACCATCCCACTCCCACTCCCAAGTGCTCGTCCCAGAGTAGGCATCAAGAAATGTTTGCTGAATGAATCGTTGAACTTTCCTCCCACTTCTGGCACCCCAGATCCCTCAAGGGCCTCCCTCCCTGCATCTTTGAACCAGCTTTCACTGAACACAAAAGTAGAAATGATGAAAAAAAAACCCTTTCTCTCCAAGGATAGAATTAATCAAAATGCTTCAATTGTGCATATACTTCTGTCTGTATGAATACATATATTTGTATCTATATAAATAGTAGCACTCACAAAGGGTGCCAGCTCAGTGATGTGGTTGAATTGGAGGCTAACAGTGTGATTCATGGCTCAGGTCAAATTTAACTCTAACCTGTTTTGTAAGACGAATTTACATCAAGAGTGGTTCTGTTGCATAATTGCTATGGGCCCACCTTCTTCCCAGGGACAGGATATTTCCACATCAGCCCACAGTCTCCTCGTACTGGATACTCAAGTCAGATCTGGAATCTCTTGGCTACTTCCCCAGCCTGGGGGCCCAGGTAAGAACTAAGCAGACTTTGTTAGCACAGGAAGGAGTAATCAAAAACTAGCAGAAGATAACCTCCCGAGAAAACTGGGACTATGAGATGGATAATCCTTCAGGATGGGTGATCTAGTGAAAGCCTTTTATGTATCCATCCATGGTGCTCTTTATCCATCCATTCATCTATTCATCTTTCTAATACATGACATCGTCTCTTTGTCTATAGCATTTATCCACCCACGTATTCACTCCATCCATCCATTCATCCTTCTATTCATTCATAGATCCACCCACCCATCATATTTATTTCTCCATTCATTCAGATATCTATAAAATATAAACTGAGCCTCTGCTATGTGCTAGTGCTATTCTGGATACTGGGGATATCTGAACAAGTCAGACATAGCTCTTGCTTTCTTAAAGATTATGTAGTTTGACATCAGATAAGAAACACAATCATACTAGCAGTCAGATTTCCATTGCTGTGACAAAATACTTAAAAAACTCAACTTAAAAAGAGGAAAGATTTATTTTGTTTTGTGATTTCTGAGATTTCAGGCCATAGTTATCTTGGTCACTTCTGAGCTTGGGTGATGCAGTGTATCATGGGTGGTGGAAACCTGTAGCAGAGGAGGCTGCTTGCCTCATGGCTGCAAGAGAGGGAGAGGAAGAGAGAAGGAGAGAAGGAGAGGTAAAAGGAGAAGGAGAGAGAGAGAGACCTAATATCCCTTGCAAGTGCATATCTCTAATGACTTAACGTCCTTCCATTACACCCCACTTCCTAATGGTTCTAACACCTCTCAGTCATGCCAAAGACTAGCAGTCAAGCATTCAACACATGGCCTTTGAAGGACATTTAAGGTCCGAATCATAATATTCTATTCCTGGCCTCCAAAAGCTCATGCCCGTCTCATATGCAAAATGCATTTAGTCCATGGCCAAGAGTCCCAAAATCTTAACAGTTCCAAGATTGCTCAAAAGTCCAAGTCCAAACACTGCTGTGAAATGCAAATCAAAGTTTTTGCTATGAATAAAAAGAACAAGTTAAATACTTCCAAGACACAGTGGCACAGAATAAACATTTCCATTCCACAAGGGAAGAATAGGAAAACAGCAAGGAGAAATTGGACTAAAGCAAGACTGAAACTCATTAAGGCAAACATTAAACCCTATAGCTCCATGGCCAGCATTCAGGGAACATAGTGGCACGATGTGGTCCTCCAAAGGGCTCCTACGTCTATGCTCTTGCTGCTCTTGCTCGCTGCAGCCCACATGGCCTCTCTCTTGGGCTGGCTCTGCTTGCTGCCTACAGCTTCTCCAAGCAGGTGTTCCCTGCATGCCTAGCGTCTCTAACTCCATTGCAACTTTAGCTTCACTCTTGCAGCCTTGTGTACTGCTCCCTCAGGGGCTGCTTGGAGGGCCTGTGATTCCTTTGTGCACTGCTTGACTTCCCAGGCTTTCCTTTGAAATTCAAAGAAGCCTCTGTGAGTTCACAACTCCCGCATTCTTCAGGTCTGCAAAACAAGTGTCATATGTGTCAGTGGACAAGGTCTGAGGAGCTTCCCAAGGCTGAGATAAGGAACCTAACTCGCCCTAGCCATAGAATAGATTTGCAGGTTCACTGACTCCCATGTCAGAAAACAAATTTTCAGAACTAATCAGTAGGAAGCCCTGGAAGGGTTCAATTAGGAAGGAATTCAAAAGTACACATTCAAAGAAATGGAGTGTGGGCCTTTGGGGTGGGGTGGCAGAGAGAGACGGAGAGGCATTATTTTCTGGAACAGGGAATATTGCTGCTTCTCTTGTGGGGAAGAAACTCTTGGGAGAAGGTGCCCCCCCCAAGGGTACTAGTCTATATTTACATATGCGAGGTTTTCTCAAATGGACAGTTTAAGCATTCTTTGAATTTCTTAACCTGTTCCTTTATCTTAGGATCAGGTTCCTGCTGTTTACTTTGTAAAAATAATTTACAGACTTTAGTATTCCTGAGGAATTTTGGGTGTGATGGTTCTGGAAGAAAAGAAGCCTAAATTTAACCAAGGAAATGCTGATATGGATCACTTTGGGTGACTTCAACTGAGTTTCAGAATTTGTAGTCTTCTTAAAAGTACACTTTGAAAATTATGATTTCCTTGTCTCTTTTCTAACTTTTATTTTTTTCCAAGAAATAAAACCTCAGTGTGGATGATGCCAAAATCTGCCACCAGCATAACCAACAGTGTGGCCAACTTGGCCTATGGCTGCGGTGACCTGAGTCCCTGGATAGCCAAACACAGAACAAATCCTGGGGAGACAATTCCTTAGGCGATCCTGTGTGACTGTGACCCCCAGGGATCTCTTCTCAAGCAAAGTCTTTTAGCCTGTGATAGGCTGGGTTTTTATTTTACTGTGTATATATTTATTGGTACACTTTGGATATACAATACAGTTACATTCATCACTGGGATCTTGTACCTTTACATGATGTATCTTAGCTCTTATTCTTCCCCCATTCCCCTAGCCTCTCTTTCCCCCTCCACTCTTCCCTATTTAAAAAGACTTTGTTTCCATGTTTTTCCTTTTCTCTTATTTTTTCTCTTTCCTTTTCACCTTACCATTACCCCTCCCATTTGCCCAACATCTTTAGACCTTTTTATTCCTATTACAAAATATCAATTATACATTTTGACCCTTATTTACACTTTTAGTTTAAAACACCAGAGAAACTATTCGGTATTTACACATGTGTCTTATTAATTTCCCTTAAAAGTATGTCCTCAAAGTGCATCCACTTTAGTTATAAATATCTCTAGTTTCTCATTCTTTATGGCTGAGTTATACTCCATTTAATTAAAAAAATCCATATCATCTTTATCCATTCTCCAGTTCATGGACAATTGGGCTGTTTCCAAGTTTTAACTATTACAAACTGTGCCTCTATGAACATGGTTGAGCATATATCACTGTGGTTCTTTTATTTCTTTTGGGAAGCTACCCAACAGGAGAATAACTGGGTTAAATAGGATTTCCAATCCCAGCTGTTTAAGGTATCTCCATATTGATTTCCGCAGTGGTTGTGTTAGAAAAGTTTTCAAAAAACTCCAGTAGCCCAACCCCTAGCAGAGTCAGCTAACTATGACAGGCCAGAAGGTCACGTTAACCATTTCTGAACAGGAACCAAGATAAACATCTGGTACGGGAACAACCGGACCTAGCCCTAAACATTCCCGTAAGTGATCCCCCACCGAAGACACCCCTCCCCTTTCTCGGAATTCCCCCTCCCCTATAGCTTGTGGTTTTTTCCTTTAAAAACTGTGTATCTACCCTACTTTGGGACTCAACTCCTCTGCCCCTGCGAGGGTTATGAGCTGAGCCCCAGCGCGCTGGAATAAAGACCTCTTGTGTTTTACATCAAGAATCATCTCTCCGGGATGTTTATGATACATCCTGGCATCCCGGACTTAGAGTAGTGGGATTCCTCCCTGGGAGGATCTTACAGTTGCACCAGTCTGCACTCCCACCAATAAAGAAGGGTTCCTTTCTCCTCGACACTGGCCAGTATTTGTTATTGATTGATTTCTTGATAGCTGGCTGGTTTGTTTATTTGTTTGTTTTTGGTATTTGGGGATCCAGCTTGGGACCTTTCACCTGCAAGGCAGGCAGCAGAACCACTGAGCTAAATCCCTGGCCCCTGGGATGGGTTTTTAGTGATGGAATCTCTTTCATGATTGTACCCTCCCTGATTGCAATTTTAAACATGTTGCTCTTCTGGCCAGACTGCCTGAAAATCTTTGAAAATCTTTCTACTCCTTTTTTTCAGACAGGGTCTTACTATGTAGTCCAGGCTGACCCCGAACTCACTGTCTTCCCTGGCTGGCCTCAAACTCCTGGTAATTTCCCCTGTTTTAACGCCTTCCAAATGCTGGCATTACAGATGTGTGCCACCATTCCAGTTCTACTCTGTTTTTGCTCCTGATTCTCACTGTAAATCTGGCTGTAAACAGGCAGCAATATATATGCCAGTGCCCGAACACTTCACTGCCTTGAAATTCCCTCTCCTAGATAGTCTGTCACCTTTAAACAGCCTCTCAGAAAAGTCTCAGGGGATGGACAAAAGTAGACAACAGGCCACAGGCATGGTTTCTAGTCCAATTCTCAAGAGATTCACCAACTCTATCTGAAACCTCATGAGTACAATCATTCCTGTCCACATCCTGTCAGCATGCCATCTTCTGAGCTTCCCCTAGAATTGCCCAACTAGCTCTGCTTACAGCTTTCTAGGCTTTTTATAATCCATTCACCCAAACTTTTCCAAATTCCTCCTACAAACCAGTTCTCAAACTTCTGAACTGCCTGGTCAGGTATAGTCACAGTAATGACTTCACTTCTCAGTATCAATTTTCTGCATTAGTTAGCTTTTCACAGCTGTGACAAAATAAATGCGAAAAGAAATTTAGAAGGAGGAAAGATTTATTTTGGTCCACAGTTTCCAAGATTTCAGCCCATACTTGGCTCAGTCATTTTTGGGTCTATGGTGAGGCAGAACATAGGGATGGGAGTGTGTGGTGGAGGAGGGTGTTAACCTCAGGAAGTCAGGAGACAGAGACGAGAGAGGGAGGGGAGAGTGAGGGAGAGAGGGAGTGAGAGAGAGAGGAGAGGGAGAGAAACAAGGAGGTGGAGGGGCAGGAGAAAGAGAAGGAGAAGAAGGAAAAGGAAGGGAAGGGAGAGGGAGAGGCTAAGGGTGAAAAAGGGAACTGAAGGAGGAGAGGAGACAAAAAGGAATGAGGCCCCACTGTCCCCTCCATGAGCCTGCTTCCAGTGACCTCTCTCCCTTCCACTAGGCCCCACCTTCTAAAAGTCTTATCACCTCCTAATAGTGCTGCAGGTTGGTGATCAATCTTTCAACATGTAGCCTTTGTAGGACATTCAAGATCCAAAGAGCTTTGAGATGGAGAGGACCCCTGCATGAGCAAGAAGCAAAGTTACTTGAGTGTGGGAGGAGCGTGAAAGGTGACTGGGCCAGCGAGACACTGGAATGCCAGAGCAGCCAAGACTTGGGAGGCTGTGGAAGGATTTGATGTCAGGAAAGGTTTTGAATTCTGGTGGTTTCTTCTTCTTCTCGAAGTAGAATGGTCTTGCCTTTGCCTAGTAGGAAGGTGGTAAATCACAGTGGAAAATCACAGAGCTAAGCTGTCCTCTACAGATGGACTGCTCTACAGATGTGTGGCCATAGCCAGGCAAACCTTTTAACTTCTCTGAGCCTCAGACTTTTCACTTACAAGGTAATGACAACCCTTCCTTATTTTTGTCCTTTGACTAATATTTAGGGAGCACCTACTATATCAGGTACGATTCTAGACACCAGTGATGTCACAATGCCCAAAACAGACTAACTACCTTGTTATAAGAACTGAATGAGATAATACATATAAAACGTTTGGCATCATGCCTGGCCCATGTGAAAGCTTATTAGATGATAGCTCTTTTGATAAGCTTAAAACTTAATCAAAGAACATTCCCCTAACATTGCTCAGTACACTGGAAGCTCAAAGAAATAGCACATAGCATTTTCCTCTTTAACCCTAGCATTCTTATTCACTTAGCCTTCCAGCCCAGTAATCTGAAGGTATCCATTGCCTCTTTCTCACACTCAATTGCCAACCAATCAGCTATCAAACTCTGTCTTTTCTATCTTCTAAATATCTCAAATTTGTCTACTCATCTCCAGCTACCATTCATTGACATTGCTTAGGGTTCTTAAATCTTGTATTTGTCTGGCAGACGTTGGTTATTGCTTACTAAAAACATACATTTCCTCCTTCTTCCTTATTCAAAGAACCGTGATTTTATTGTATCTGTGATAGGAACGGTCTCAGGTTAAATACTCATTTCTCAGGCCTTTTTGCACTTAGGAGTGAGTTCTAGCCAAGAACATGTGAAAAAGGCTCTAAGAGTTAAGAAAAAAAATAGATGTAACCCTTTCTATCTGACCTGCATTTTTCTTTCCTTGGACATGAATGTGATGTTTTAAGATATGGCAGCTCTTTGAAATAAAAACTATAATGATGAAAATCAATGTTATGGGACAGAATGACAAAAAAACAATCCTGGCTTTTTGATGGTATAGAGAAATATCTGATGGCATCAGTAATTGTTAACCTCTGAATTTCTTGAGAGAAGAATAACCCAAGCCATCATTAGTTGGGTTTTCTGTTAGAACTGTAAAGATAACTATATGGTTTACCAGTATTATTACAAAAGCCTCCCAACTTGCCTTCTCTAACTTAGTCCTTCGAATTCTACGATATGATCAGCCACAGTTATCTTTTGAAATATGCAAAATTTGATCACTGTTACACTGAAATATTTTCAAAAGATTTCCATCACCTACAATAGTTTCCAGGAGTGGTGTTATTTTTTATTATTTCCCCACCTTGCTACCAAACGTGTTCAGCTCTACTTTTGTGTTTCTCATAACACATCTCAGATGCTCAACCTCTGCACATGCTGAGAACACCTTTCTATAGGTTGCTTTTCCAGCATTCTTTTCCTGCCCAGATCACTTAGATTGATTGATTTTGTGCTAGGTATCGAACTTGGGTTCTTGCACTTGCAAGATACGGGGCAGCACCACTAAGCTAAATCCCTGGCCCCAATCACTTTGATTTTAAATAGTTAGAAACTAGCCATAACCAGGGAGTTTGGGGGAGACTAATTATACCCTCGGCATCAGGGATTAATCCAGAGTATTTCCTCCTGTAATCCACAGACTTTGGTTCAGCACATAGTATGAACAGGGGGATTATTTGCTCAGATTTCAGGAAAAACCCATACTTCTGTGGGAATCATAAACTGAGGGTGAAACTGTCTCATACCCCTGGAGCTCCTGATGAATCCTTTGGGGAAAGCCAACGACACTGGAGGCAAAACCCAGGAAAGACAGAAGGAAGCAGAGCCAAAAGGCTGTTGATGCTGTTGGTCTCTAAGTCAGACCACATTTGAAGCCAGGTGACCGCCAGACTTCCTAGTTTTGTGAGCTAATAAGCACCATTTTTTTCTAAGTCTTCTTAGATAGGGTTTTCTATCATTAGGGGGAAAAAAACAAACCCTAACAAAAACCCATTGCCCTGTCCTTAGCTTCAGCTCACATGTCTGCCCTTTGGAAGCCTACACTTATACCTCCTCAGGTGAGCCCGTCCCCTTTGAGAGTCACTGGATCTCATGCTACATGTGTTGTGTTCACAGATGGTCATTGTTCCCAAGTGGGCAGCAGAGTCCTGAGAAGAGGGCCTTGGTCTCCTGCTCCTGAGTGCACAGGGTCATTTCCAGTGTTTAACAGGCTTTACAAGTAATCATCAATCACATGCATGAGTGAATGAAAGCTAAACTTGGGGTTTCAAATTTGGGATTTGGCACCTTGATCAGCTTTTTTTCCTATTGAGTAATGTGATATTAATGTCCCATGAACTCATATGACACTGAGTATAACAATAGTATTTTAAATAAAAGCACTACATTTAAATTTACTTGAATTTAAAGCAAAACATGAAATTAAAGTGATATTGAAGTAATTGCTGAGTCTCAAGCAATTTTTCTTTTCTCAAGAGTTAATGTTTCCTAAGAGATCACTCTAAGGAATTTACTAAGGAGATGTAACAATTAAGTGCAATGTAGGATCTTGGATTAGATTCTGGGCTGAAGAAAAGACATCAGTGGGAAAATTGGCAATGTTTTAATGCACTCTCTACTTCAGCTCAAGGTATTAGATCAATATTGATTTCCTGGTTTTGCTAATTGTACTATAATCATGTAAAATGTCAACATTAATGGAGGACATACTAAATTCTGGGTCTTATATTTTCAGCCTTTCTGTAATTCTTCAATTATTTCCAAATAAAATGTTTTTCTAAAAAATCACTTTGAGTTTTAAAAAAGATTATAAAACAAAATATTAGAGCTGGTTTTTATTATATTTTTATTCTAGAGAGTATAGAATTACTCCCTATTATGAAACATGATGACATTATAATGCTTTTCATTTTCTCTTTCCCAACTTGCCAATTTTTGTTAATTACTTTTATATTGTCAAAATTTAGAACATTTACATCTTTCTTTGGCAACCATGAGTAGTATTGGAGTTGTTTAATCTTAATTATGTATTTCAATACAGTGTGAATCACTTGTTCTTTTGTTTACTAAATTCTTTAAATTATCACTTTATTGAGTGAATTTTGTATAAAGATACTTTTTCCAAGATTGGCTAATTGCTGCCACTATATCTCATGAACCTGTGTGCACACTGGAACATGTCTGCCTATTGCTATGATCTACATAGGAAAACTTAGCTGGTATAAAATTATGGGATTTGTGGTTAGAATGTTATAGACATTTGTGATCAGACTCTACTATTTGGTGTCACCGATTTTTTAAAAAAATTTGCATATTAAGACACACAATATTCATATAACGACATCCAGAATCAGAATATAGAACAGTTACACCATCCTCTGAAATTTCCTCATGCTAGGAGAACCTCCTAGACCGGTGTGGGTGAACCTTTTAGATCCTTCAATGATACAAACAGCCCACTGCAGCACACATGCTATAGGTTTGCCACCACTGCCCTGGACCTTCATGATCACTAATCTATTCTTTGTCCCTATAGTTTTGCTAAGCAGATATTACATAAATTGAATTATACAGTGTGTAACCTTTAGATGCTAAGATCTTTTGCTCTACATAATGTTTCTGAAATATATGTATGTATTATGTGTGTATCAACAATGCATTCTCTTTTTCTTGCTTAGTAGTGCCGCGTTGTACTGATGAGCGACAATTTGCTTAGCAATAATTGAAGGACAGAATGAATGTACCATTTTCTTTCCTCCCAGCAATGTATGAGAGTGCTAATTGTTCTGCATCTTAATCAACACTAGATATTGTGAGATTTTCCTCCTGACAATTTTAGCCATTCTAATTGGTGGGTAGAGGTATTTCATCATGGTTTTAATTTGCATTTACATAAAGGATAATTATGTTGAGCATTTCACAAGCTTATGCATTACTCATACATCTTCTTTAGTAAGTGGCTGTTTAAAATTTTGCCTATTTTTGTCTTCTTCTTGTTGGATTTTGATAATTCTTTATATATTCTGAATATAAATCCTTTGGAAAGTATGTGATTTGCCAATATTTTCTCACCATGTGTAACTTCCTTTATCTTCTATTCTCTTAGCACAGAAAATCTTCTAAATTTTGATGTCCAGTTTATCACAAGTTTTGAAATGTATCATGCTTTTAGTGTCATATTTATGAGCCAAACAGAGATCATAAAATTTCCTCCCATGTCTTCTTTTAAAATTTTTACATCATAAATTTTACTTGTGGTCATTTTGGATACACTTTTGCATAAAAAGTGAGATGTAAGTTGTGGTTGTTTTGCATGTGGATGTCCAATTGTTCTCAATACCATTTATTGAAAACTATCTGTTCTCCATTGAGCTGTTTCACAGTATTGTCAAAAGTAGTTGATCATGTGTATGTGGGTCTTTCTATACCCACGTACACATTTCTGTACCCTCTAGTCTATCCCAGTGATTGATTTTTTTCTTTTTTACTATCTCACTGTTTTTATTACTGTAGCTGTACTGTAAATGTTAAAAAATGAGTAGTGTGAGTTCTCTAACATTGTTTTCTTCATCAAAATTGTTTTGGCTTTTCTGATTCTTTTGCCTATCCACACAAATTTTTTTTCCACAGAAATTATAGATCAGTTTGTCTATACCTACAGAAAAATTTCTACTGTGATTATGACTAGGCCTGCATTAGATTGAGGGAAATTAATATCTTAACTATGTTGAGTGTTTGAAGCAATGAACATGGTAATCTCCTCTTCATTTACTTAGGTCTTTTGTCAGTATTTTATAGTTTTCTGCATACAGGTGTTACTGGTTTTAAACCTACATATTTTGCTTTATGGGAATTTATTGTAAATGGTATTGGTTTTTGAATTCCAGTTTCAAGCTATTAATTGATAGTATATAGAATATGATTAACTTTTGCACATTGGTAATTTTGTACCCATCCATGTCAAGCTCACCTATCAGTTTTAGAAGATTTTCTTTTTGTAGATTCTTTTGAATTTTCCTCTTTAGGTAGATATTTCTTCCATTCCAATCTCTATGCTATTTATATTTTTTAAATTTTTCTTATGAGTAGTAAGTAACACTGTAGTACAGTGTTGGGTGGGTGTGGTTTATGACCTGGCTCTTTCTTAGGGGGAAGCTTCATTTGCATGCCCAGAAGTGTTGCGCTAGCTGGAGGGCTCTTGCAGTTGTGCTTTATCAGGTTAAGGAAGCTGCCTTCCAGTTTTAGTTGACAGAAAGCCTTTAGAAAAATCATGACTGAATATTGAGTATGATTAAGTGCCTTTTCTGCATCAATTAATAAGATAATTTAGTTTTTTGTTTTATTGTGTATTATATAACATGGTGGATTATATTGATTTTTAAATGTTGAACCAGCATTTCATTTTTAAATTTTAAATACTTATATCATTGCATCTTAAATTGGTTTTTTGTAGATCAGCTAATAGTTTTGTCACATTTAGTTTATTTATTTTTTGCCTAAATCTGAACATCTGTTTGTATATATAATACACACACACATATACAAACACACATATATTTTGCTAGTATTTCACTGAAACCGTAGGCATGAGTCTGCAGTTATATTGTTCAGAATGTTTTTGCTATATTGTTCAGTAGTTACTGTTTTTAACTAATAATTTGACTTTTTAATGGATATAGAATATTTAGGTCATTCTTGGGTGAGGTTTGGTAGTTTGTGACTTTCAGGAAATTGGTTCAATTTGACTAAGTTGTTGAAGTCATAGACTTGTTCATAGTATTTTCTGATTCGTTTGTGTTTGTGCATTCTATGTAGATATTCTGTATTTCACTCTGGATATTGAAAATTTATGTCTTCTATTTTTCTTTATTTGTCTGGCTAGAGATTTATCAGTTGCATTGATCTTTTCACAGAAGGAAGTACCTTTTAGTGTGATTGATTTTCTCTATTATTTTTTTTCTGTTTTCAATTTCATTGATTTTTGGCCTTATCTTTATATTTCCTTCCTTCTGATTACTTTGAGTTTGTTTTGCTTCATTTTCCCAGTTTCCCACAGTGGAATCTCAGACTGTTGATTAGACATCTTTCTTCCTTTAAAATACAATGATATACATTTTTCTTCTGAACATTGATTTATCTGTACCCCATAACATTTTTTAAATTTCCCTGGAGACTCCTGCTTTGAACTATGGCTTATTTAGAAGTTTCTTTTTAAATTTCTAGGTGTTAGAGGAATTTCCCAGATAATTTTTTATTATTAATTTCTAATTTAAGTCCATTATGTTCAGAGACATTCTTAGGATGATTTAAATTCTTTTAGATTTGTTAGGATTCATTATATGATACAGAATATGCTTGTATTTTGTTGAGCGTTCCTTAAACATTCAAAAAGCATCTATATTCTGCTGTTCTTGGATGGGGTATTCTGCAAATGTGACATAGGTGCCCATTATTGTGATGATGTCCTTCAACTCTGCCCTGTTCTTGCTGATTCTCTGGCACTTATTTCACCGCTTACCAAGAGAGCAGTGTTCACGTCTCCAACTGCAACTGTGGATTTCTTCATTTCTAGTACTTTTGCATCACATATTCTTTTTTCTCTCTCATTGAGTTTATTGGTACATTTTAGGTATATAGTACAGTTACATTCATTGTTGGGATCTTGTACCTTTAGCATCACATATTTTGAAGCTCTGTGGCTAGAGAGAGATACATTTAAAAATACTACATGTTTAATGCCCTCTTGATTCATGAAGATTTTTAGTTTTTCTGAAGCTTACTTCATCTGATATGATTAGAACCATTCCATCTTTCTTTCAATTTACATGGCATACTTTTTCAATTTTTAAACTTTTAATTACTTAGGTCATTATATTTCAAATGGAATTATTGTAGATCAGCTAATAGATGAGCCATGTTTTGCTGATTTGTTTTTGCCCAGATCTGAAAATCTGCTTTTCAACTGCTGTGTCTAGACTAGTTTCAGTTGTGTATTGCTTAACAACAAGGACATATGCATCTTGGGCAATTTTGCCATGGTGTGAATGTTGCAGAGTGTACTTACACACACCATGTGTTGACCACTTGATGTGGCCTCTTGATATTCTCAATACTCAGGAAACATGAGGTGAATGAGGCGGCTGCCAGCACACCACAAGGTGCTGTTTTACAGTTAACATTTTTATAAATATTATACTCTATAATAATAAAAAAGTATAGCAAATATGTAGACTAGTAACATTTAATTATCATTATCAGGTATTATGTGCCACAATAATTACATGTGCTAGACTTGTATATAACTGGTACTCTTGTTTACACCAGTGTCACCACAAATATATTATAATAGTTATGACGCCCCAGGGTGACAGGAATTTTTCAGAGTGTTTTTAATCTTTTGGTACCACCATTGTATATGCAGTTTGTTGTTGATAGAAATCTCATATGTGGTACATGTATGTAATTATTAATATGTTTGAGATTAAGTCTATTTTACCTTACTTTTGCTTCTATTTTTCTTTTCTGCTTTCCCCTTCCTGACTTTTTTCTGAGTTATTTGAATATTATTAATATTTAATTTTATATTTTAATTTTACTATATATCTTGTGTATAGGTTTTAGTGCCACTCTATATATTATACTATACATACTTGACTATTACAGTTCAATAGGCTTATAATTTATTACTTCCAGCTTATGTGTAGACTTGTCACTGTATAGATTCATTTCCCTCCCCATTATGTTGTATTTGTCATATATATTGCATTTATTTGTATTGAAAACCCAGTCAGAAAATATTATAATTTTGCTTCTAATTGTCATTTAAAATTTTTAAAAATTTTATGAAAAATGAAATAAAATTTGATAACAAAATAATGAGAATAACAATAGTTAATATACTAGGTATCATCTTCAAAGTAGTTACTTGGAATATAAGACATCAGCAAACATGTATCTCTCTTACAAAGAAGAAACTAACAGATATTAGCAAAAAATTGCCATATATTTTAAAGATGAGAAAGACAGTCTACTTCTCCAGATATTTACTGTGCTTAATTAATCTCTCTTCACTCTTCGTGCTCCAAATTTCCTCCTGGTGAAACTTCCTGGTCTTCTGAAGGCCTTCGACATTTCTTTTGGAACAGGTATTCCAGTGACAAAAACTTAGTGTTTCATCTGTGAATGACTTTATTTTACCTTCATTCCTAAGGAATATTTTTGCTGGATATAGAATTCTGGGTTGATAATTCTTTATGTCTTTAAAGATATCCTATAGTTGTTGGCTGCCAGGAAAAAACAAGTCACTTGGATAATTGTTTCCCTATATGTTATGCATATTTTTCTCTGCTTTTAAGATATTTTTGTCTTGGAATTTTCAGCAAATTTGATTATAATGTGCCTTCTTAATTTATCCACTTTAGACTTTGCTTGTTTTTTTTGAATTGTAAATTTGTACCTTACCTCAGCTTGGCAGCTTGGCAATTGGATAGCCATTATTTCTTCAAATATTTCTTTTCCTACACCGTACATTTTCCCTTCTCATTCTGGGGATTTTATACTATAAACACAGACTTTTTTGCATTGCCACATAGGTCATGAAACTCTGTTCACTGTTTTCCAATCTTTATTGTTGTTCAGATTGGATAATTCCTATTGATTTATTTCTAAGTTCATTGGTTCTTTTGCTATCTCCATTATGCTATAAGGACCATTAAATGATTTTAAAATATTGGCTTTTGTATTTTTCCATTCTGGAATTTCATTTGATTCTTTTTCTTAGAGCTCCTATTTCTTCACTGAGACATTCCAGCTTTTCTCTCATTTTAATAGTGTTTGCCCTTACTTCTTACACATGATTATAATATCAGCTTTAAAGTCTTGGTCTAGTAATTGCAGCATCTTGTTTCTCAGTCATTGGCATCTGTTAATTGTGTTTTCAAATGAAAATGATTTAAAATTTTTTACCTTGATTCTTTTTATTTTTTGGGTATTGGCGATTGAACTCGGTTCCATGAGCTTGCCAGGCAGGCTGCAAAACCACTGAGCTAAATCTCCAGCCCTATCTTGATTCTTTATATGTGAAGTAGTTTTGGATTCTATCCTGTCATTAGTATATCATGGTATGAGACTCTGGGCCTTGTATTTGTTTAAATATATATAGAATGATGATTTCCCCTTTTTCAGTCAGGTAACTGATCTGATCGGTATCTGGCTGCATGTTCCTAGCCACCATCTGTGCCCTAGTAAACTTTTCTAAGCAATTGTAGCTCTAGTCAGATTTGTCACTGGACATTCTGGGATCTTGGTGGTGGTCTATGTGCTATTCAGTTTGCAAAGCCCTAGGTATATGTTAGGGTCAGATGCATATATACTTTTTCAGGAATAAGTCCAGGGATGCATAGACTATGTTGTTAAGTTGATTTATACATCTGCCTCCTCATCTTGATCTCACCAATACATTGGTCTTAGTACTCCCTCCATTATAATGTACTAATCACAAAGCATTTATTCTCACCACTTCATTACCCACAATATCAACCTCTGAAGTTGAGAAAAGAGATTCTTCCTATGTTGTTTGGACTACAGTTTCTCTAGTCAGAGAAAAGAATTCCTTTCCTCAAAATTTTAGGTTGTTATTGGTTTTTCCTCCTAGCTACTGTGCACTCAAAACATAGACATTGTGCTATAGCAGATGTTGGGTAGGTTTTGCTTAAGGGATGTAGTTGAGGTTAAAAAAAAAAGAAAAAAGAAAAAAATGAACTAATAAAATAAACAACAACAACAAACAATCAAAGAATTTTACCCCAACTCCCTATACTGTAGAGTGTCCCTTTCCCTTCACACAGACCAGGAAGAGGAGGTTTCTCTTGCCACTATTTCTGCTCACGCCAGGTTCTAGGATTTTTGCAGTATTTGAATTCAAGCCAAATAATACAAAAGGGAAAGGCCTTTGCCTGCCCTACTTAGATCATTTGTGCTTAGAGTTCTGACTTCTTCTCCTAGTCAGTCTATTACATTTACTTTTGAGTTACAAGGTAACTGCTCCTTGCATTCTGCCCAAATTTTAGTTGCTTTCAATGTGAGGGGCTGTTCAATCTATCTTAGCTTGGATTTGAAACCAATCATGTTTTAAAAGACTAGTAAAGGCCAGCCTGGACATAATGATTTTGATTAAATCAGATTTTGGTGAGTAGGCTGTTCTAAAATTAGGAACCAAGGGGAGAGATGATGGTGGCTTCTGCTAGGAAAGTGGCAGGTTAACAGAGAAAAATGTATCTTAAAGAGATATAGATAATATAGAATTAAGTGGATGTGGCAATTAATTTGAATAGGGGTGAAGAAAAAAAGAGAAGTTGAGTATAACACTGAAATATCTGGATCAGGAGCATGGGGAGGATATAGATTACAGGGCAGGCCTATGGGAAACAATTTTGGTTTGGACCACATAGAGCTTGGCAGGCTTGGAGAACAAAAATGGAGCTTTCCCAAGGGCAATGTACCATGTGAGCTGAAGTTAAGGGAAGGTGGTGAGCCGAGTTTAAGGCTACTTTTGAGAGTCATCAACTGCACCTGGCACCAGCTGTTTTTGCCACTCACCTTTTGTTTGCCTCTGGAAACCCACCTCTAACTCTCAAATACCTTGGAAGAATCAACTCACTCTCAATTCTAGAAAGGAGCCTTGCTTAGACCAAACTAATTATCATATCCTATTCTACCTGGAAGCAGGGATTAGTTCCAGGTTCAGAGCTGAATTTGGCCAGTGAGAATGAGGTCAGTACTTCTTTCATATAGTTGGGGAGACACACACTGTTTCTAGTTGGAGTTGATCTGATAGGAGGTAAGATCTAAGGATACTGCTGTCATCTTCTTCCCCAAAGGATGGGCCATCTGAAGATACATCAGCAAGAGGGGAAGAAGAGCAGAGGGAGGCTAGAAATGAGTGGGTTGGAGAATATTACTTGAGCCTTTAGTCAAACTGTACTCAGGCTCAGACTTTTCAGCTGTTTGGGCCAATACTTTGCACATTTTTTTTTTGTACTGGGGATTGAACTTGGGACCTTGTGCTTGCAAGGCAGGTGGCAGAACCACTGAGCTAAATCCCCAGCCCACACATTTCTTAATTTAGGCAAGATCAGGATTTCTCTACTACCTTTCTAGTGAAAGAATACTGACTGAGGTATGAGCATCTGGTGGATATAGAAACCCTCATGGTGAATGAGACTAGAATAAGAACATGTCAAAGAGAGAAGAGGAAACATTTTAAGGGCTAGAGGAAGGAGCTCATGAAGAAGTATAAACTCAGGAAAATAGAAAGTTCTTTGTCTTTGAAGTTCCACAGAGAACAAGTAAAGAAACAGAATGTAATTAATTGTGTAAAATACTTATGGGAGAATTGGTCAAGATAAGAATGAGAAGGGCCCTTTGGATCAACCCACAAGGAGGTTCTTGACAAAACAGTTGTGCTTGTCAAGGTAGAAGGGTTCTTTGAAATCATTATTCCACACCTTCTGCAGATGAGGAAAAAAAGCAATGACCAGTTTTGTTTGTTTTGGTTTGTTGCTAAAGTGGCAGGTACAGGCTTACAATGAATAAAGATCAGAGTCCTAAGGGTCCTTCAAGATCACCTGATCCTATTCCTTGCACAGTACTTGAGTTTTTTCTATGACATCTCTCTGAAGTCTGTGCTTAAATGTGTCTATGGAATGAAAACTCATTGGTTCCTAAGACTAGTGAGAATCCTTAGTTTCCAATTTCTTATGCCATATTCTCTTGATGCCACAAAGCAGGCCCAGAAAATTATATGGATTCTGAGTTGATACTTGGAAAAATGGATTGGATTTGGGGAATTAAGAAGATTAAATCAGATTTTGAGTTTCCTCATGACTCCATTCTACTCCGTACAGCTAAGTACTTGGGGGAATTCCAAGCCCAGGGTTTTCTGAGACCAATATAATATTTCCATGTGTATGTTTATAGGTACTTGAAGCCCACAGTGTCAAATGCTGAACTTCTCACCTTCCCCTACCAAAACCCTCTTTTGTTCTTAGGGCTCTGCTTCTCATTTCATCTGGATGCTTAAGGCAGCCATCCAGAGTCTTCCTTGACCTCTCTCCACCACTCCCTTATGAATCACCACTATTCTTCCCAAATATTTCTGGAACTTGTCAACTTCTCTTTGTTGCACCATTACTCTTAAGCCCAGGCTCTGTTCTATCTGTCCTGGATAATGATGTCTTTTGCTTGCTTCCTATTTCCTGGGTCTCCTCACATAACCTTTTCTCCACACTAAAGCCTCATTACCCCATACTCAAAATCCTTCAGTGACTTCCCATTGCCTTCTGGATAAAACACAGCCTCCTTAACGTGTCCTAGAGTTTATCTTTAATTCTGAGGCTTCTGCCTGTCCTTCACCTTGTCTTGGACCTCTTTCACACTCATATTCTCCATTTCCTTGCCAAGATGGGCTGTTTTTTCTCTTTAGCCCTTTCCCTACATGCCTTTCCCATTCTTGGATCCTTCTCATCACCTCCTTCCTTCCCTCAGTAATACCTTCAGTATACTTTCAAGATCTTTGTTGGTATCCTCAATAAAGCCTTTCCTCAGTACCCCAATGACAGGTTAGTTGGTGCCACCACTGTACCCTGACAGGTCTTTGGGACTTCTCTATCAGAACTTACACTATTTGTAGGTATCCACATTTAGTCTTTCTCCTTTAGTTGACTCTAAGATTTATGAGAACAGACCTTTTGTCTCTCTCACTGTACTCTTACTACCTGTCACAATCTCTAGCACAGAGTATGTGTTAAGTGTATATAATTCTATGGTTAAATTATTTGTTTAATGCTCAGGGTGTTGTTGGTATCACTTGACTGAAAAGAAGCTGAATTCAAATGAGTTCCTGCCTAAACATTCTTTTGGCTCCTTATAGAATTCAGCACTAAATTCTCTTCTGGTGTCCTAGGGATTACTGGTTATAATAGCTGAGATGGGGACCCTTCAGTACTCTCCAAGAGACCAACCCTCAAAAGTGTACCCCACTATCAGAAACTTCTCTATGAATACCAGTAAGCCCCATATGACATCAAAACCAATCAGATCTCTGATGAAAATCTCTAATTACCATTGGTAAATATAATTTAAGTCCAAATGTAAAGCTTACTCACTACATATTTATTAGTCACCCACTTTGTGCCAATCCTTGTGTAAGATGCTGAGGTTATAAGGCAGACAAGGGTTCCTGACCTTCAGTTAATGTGATAGTGTCAGGTGGACATGGGGGAGAGAAATAATTAAGGAAGTAATGACAGTGATTGTGATCAATTTTATGATGGAAAAGTAATCCTGTCGGAATTGGTACTCTAGTAGCACATAAAAAAGGGACATGAGGTAGTCTTAAGAATCAGAGATACCTCACTCCAGGCTCTCTTTGACCTGAGGGTTTGTGTTGAAAAGTCTACTGTGATTCTGATGGGCTTTCCTTTGCATGTGATTTGTTTCTTTTCTCTTACTGCTCTTGAAGACATTGACATAGGAAAAGACTTTATGAACAAATTCTCAGTAGCACAGGAACTAGCAGAAAGAATCAACAACTGGGATCTCATCTTATTAAAAAGCTTCTGCACTGCAAAAGAAACCATCAACAGAACTAAGAGACAACCCACAATGTGGGAAAAATTTTTACCAGCTGTTCCTCAGAGAAAGGACTATTATCTAGAATATATAAAGAACTCAAAACAACCAGGGCCCCCAAATGTAAGGACCCGATTCAAAAAAGGGCATCTGAAATGAACAAACATTTCTCAGAAAAAGAAGTAAAAGCAGCAAGCAAATATATGAAAAAATGTTCCACATCACTGGTCATTCAAGAGATGCAGATGAAAACAACACTGAGATTCTACCTCACCCCACAAAGAATGGCGGCTTTAGAAATCAACTAATAACAAATGTTGGCGGGGTTGTGGGGAGAAAGGAACCCTTTTCCATTGTTGGTGGGAGTGCAGACTGGTGCAACCACTATGGAAATCAATATGGAGATACCTCAAAGAGCTGGGACTAAAGGTTCCATTTGACCCAGCCATCCCTCTGCTGGGTATCTTTCCAAAAGAATTAAAAGAATCATACAGAGTGATATATGCAACCAATGTTTATAGTGGCACAATTTGTAATAGCTAAAACTTGGAAACAGCCCATTTGCCCATCAGTTGGAGACTGGATAAAGGAGATGTGGGTTTTCTATAAAATGGAATACTACTCAGCCATAAAGAATGAGAAATTAGATTCATTCATAGGAAAATGGATACATATTGAGGATATACTCCTAAGTGAAATAAATAAGTCACACATGTGTAAATACCAAATAGTTTCTCTGGTGTGAATAAACTAATAGTACATAAGATCCTAATGAGTTAACTGACATTGTGAAATGGGAAGAAAAGGGCTAAAGGTGTAGGGAAAGTGGGAAAGTTAGGGGAAAGGTAATAGGGGAAAATAAATATGAAAAAATGGAGTTAAAGTGTTTGTAAATGGGGAGGGGAGGAGGGGATGAAGGGAGGGTAGGGACAAGGGGAAAAAATGAGAACCAAAACCTCTCATGTAAAGGTACAAGATCCCAGTAATGAATGTAACTGTACTGTATACCTAGAATGTACCAATAAACTCAATAAAAAAAAGAGGGAAGGTCTATGGCCTCTCCCCTTAATTTGGATGGGCTTGTGATTATTTTGACTTCTTGAGTGCAAAGGAAGTGACGCTGTGGCCTGCAATAAAGGTTATGCAATTTCAGCCTGTTCTCTGGAACAATGGCTCCTAGTGTCCTGAACCACCATTGCAGAGAAGATATAGGCAAGTACTCCAGTCACTGTTCCAGTTGTCCCCAGCCTTTGATTTACTCCCACCTGGGACTGCAAATGAAGAAGCCCCCAGATGATTCCAACTCCCAGCCATTTGAGTATTCTCATCTGAGAGCCCAGACACTATACAGTAGAGACAGGGCATGCCTATCATATCCTGTCTGAATCCTTGACTTAAAATTCTGTGAAAATAATAAAACAATTGTTTTGACATGCCATGATGTGTTAATGTGGCTTGTTAGGTAGGACCAGATAGCTGGAAGAGTAGATACTCTTAGTATTCTCCATTTTGCAGATAAGTAAACTGAGTTCCAAAAGATTAAGCAGCTTGATCCATGTTCCACAGGTGGTCATTCTCAGAGCCAGAACCAAGAGCTGGCTAATTACATAGCCTACTTTCTTCCAATGATCCCAGATGCCCCCTGTGGATTAGCTCCTTAACAGCATCTCTTAAACTGCCCAATACTGCCATTCGATCTGGGGATACTTCCTGTTCTATATAGATTTGAATGACTAGGACTTGGTTTGAGAAGTAGCCTTTATGACACATTTGATTTGCATTCTTTTCAGATAATTGAAAGAGTCACTGTGCAATCAGTTCTTTCCTGATTCTATTTCTCCCTCCGTAGCCACAGTCAGGTGCCAGGAACTTCTGCCAAGCCTGATAGATCTGCTCCTCTCCCCACATTGCCCAAAGTAAGCAAATACTCACCAGTCCCCATTAAATTCCAATCAGGCTCATGATAGAGCTGATTCAGCCCCCACCAGCCCCCAGAAGAGTTAGAGATGAGTACAACTCTTATTGGAGTAATTCTGGGACCTGAGGCAGATTT
The DNA here is from genome assembly GCF_012274545.1 of Fukomys damarensis. Classification (NCBI taxonomy): domain Eukaryota; kingdom Metazoa; phylum Chordata; class Mammalia; order Rodentia; family Bathyergidae; genus Fukomys; species Fukomys damarensis. The sequence goes on from NW_022900919.1 coordinate 43,566,872, forward strand.
ATGGCTGGAAGCCACCCACTAACTAGAAACCCAGGACATCAATCAGCCAAACTGATTTTTCCACTGCTGTAGCCATTTAAATAGTTATCTTTGCTTGAGGCTTTGTCCAAAGTTACTCAACCAGTGGGATCCTGGGTGATAAGTCACTGCAGCCTCACTCCACAGTCTCTGTATCCTGGGGCTCTCTCTTTACTCACTTCTTGAGAGGGGTTGAAGTTCATCTGTTGCTCTCTAAAAAGGAAAGAGCCTGTGCTGCTTTTGCACACACTGGTTAATACAGGAAGATGAAAAAGGAGCTCAAGGTCTGTGGGGACATCAATACACTTTTCATGTGATGTCCTTCAGAGGCGAGGGGAAGATGCCTTCAATTCACTTCGTTGCACTCCCTGCTGGTGCCCATGTTCAGTTGCAAAGGATTTGGTGTGCAGCCTTGGGAGGCTCCCTGCAAGCTTCTGTTCCTCATTATGCATATGGAGAAACTGAGGTCAGAAAAAACATGTGATTTAACCAAGGCTGAGCTTCTTTTCAGTACTGTGGATTAAATTTAGGGCTTTTGCACTGAGCTACATCTCCAGCTCTATCTGTCTGTCTGTCTATCTGTCTATCTATCTATCTATCTATCTATCTATCTATCTATCTGAATTTTGAGACCAGGTCTAAGTTTTTGAGTTGCCCAGGCTGGGCTCAAGTTTTTGATCCTCTTGCCTCAGCATCCCAGAATACTGGGATTGCAGGCATGAGCCACTACTCCCAGCTACAGGGTAGCACTTTTTCTAGATTCCAAAAGGGCTCTAAAAGTGTCTCTGATTGGCAGCCCAGCATGAAATCTAGAGGCTCTGGATTTTAATCTACTTCATCTGTCAAAACAATGCAGTTTCAGAGCTTCAGTTTCTTATGTGTAAAATAAGCTTTAAAAGAAAAGAGTAAAATAAAGTTTGTAAAAGAAGTGCATATTCATTTGTCAACACATCCATTCAAAACCTATTGACTGACAACTCTGTGCCAGGCAGTGTGCCTTAGGATAGATAGAGCAAGGAAGAGGGTATTGCAGTACCTGTTTTCTTTGAGGGTGGAAGTCTAGTGAGAAAGTCAGATGATATAGGTAAACACAGTAGAAATTCAATAACTGTGGAAAAAGAAAACATTTTCCCTTTGATTCTCCCCCACTTTCCACTGTTAAGAGACTTGGGGTCTTTTCCCAGCTTTATCAGTAGAAGAATGTTGATGAGTAGAAGAGATTAAGTTACTTGAAGGTCAAAATCGCATAAATCTCTGTATTCTCTGGTGTGCCTGGCCCCAGGATGTGCTCAGTAAATATTTGGTCGCTTGAATGCTCCCACTTTCTGGCTCCATCTTCCCTTCAACTGCCAGCGGGTCGCTGTCCACGGTGCTGAAAAGCAAATTCCTGCTTCTGAGCATGAGGCAGCGCAGGTGGTGAGGCAGAAAACCGAGCTCAAGGGAAGTGAGCAGAGAGGGGAAGAGTGAGCCAACTTTTCACTGGTTATTAGTGATATCTTCATTTTGCTGTCTCTTGGAATCCAAATCTGATATTTCTTTTCCCCAGCTGTCCCCAGTTGGCATTTCTTGCTAGTCAGAAACATTGAGCAGACAGGTGTTTTAAATAACTGCACAGGGTGCTACAACAGGGGAAGATACTTTGAGTCTATACACTTGTATAGCCCTATGTGAAAGTGTTCTGGAAGAGTGGCAGGCTCCTCCCACAGCCTGTTCCTGGGCAATGAAAATCAGCAGTGATAGACGTTTCTTTCAGCCGATTTCACCCATGTCTGTCACCCAAGAATGTAGGAAGCTCTGAGTCAGAATGGGGGGTGGGTGGGACCAGAGACAGGCAGGGTCTGAGATGAACAGGCTGGAGCTGGGTGAGTGTTCCAATTGGCTAGAGATTCATTTTGACTGGCATTTAATGCAATGATATGTTCATTCATTCACTCATTCCTTCTATAATTATTTATTGAGTGCCTACCATGGCCTGGAACTATTGTAGGAACTCAAGATACAGTAGATACAAGAAATCCAAGGCCTATGGCTTCCTGGAACTTACATTCTATCAGGGAGGGCAAACTGTAAGTGCATATATAGCATAATTCCAGGCAAGAGGGGAGATAATGTTAAGGAAAATTCTTTTAGATAAGGCAATTATGAAAAGTTCTTTGATGAGGTGGTATTTAAGCATAGATGTGACTCAATCAAGAGAATAATGCACTGTATGCATTGGGGTGGGCAGCACTCCAGGCAGAGGTAACAACAATAACAAAGCCCTTGAAGTAGTAACAAGATGGCATGTCCAAGGGACACTCAGGATGCCAACATGAGTAGAGCAGATTTACCAAAGGAAATATTAGGAAGGCTTGGGTCGTTTAGGTCCTGATGAGGACAAAACAAGTTGCTTGGAGTAGAAGAACACTTACAAAATGATAGTTATAGCTGTATTGTCATCAATAAACCACAATGCCAGATGCCACCAGGGACACAGAAATAGTAAAAAAAAGAGCTCCCAACTTTATAAAGCTCACTTGGTACAAAAATCTAAACATGATGGCCAACAGGAACTAGAAATGTACAATTTTTATTCAGCCAACATATCTAAAACCAGGCACTATATACCCAAAGAGAACTGTTGAATGCAATTTCAGGTCTAGTTGCTGAGGAAAGAGGGAAGGCATTGCTAGATGGGACCAGAATATCTAAAGCAAGTTAGAAGCCTCAAGCAGCAGAATTTGAGACAAAGCTGGGGTTCTTCTAGATATCTTGTGAGATGGGAAATGACCTCGATCTATATGGACCACACCTTTAGAGACAGGTGCTCTAGAAGCCCCCAGCAGGGAGGCTCAGTTCCCCTTTACTCAGAGGAAAGAGTGTGGGCTAATTCCTGCCAGACAGGGTCAGCAAGTATAAGCAAAAGAACTCACATTCTTAAAATCTTCACTAAGAAGCTCATCAGCCATATAAGGTGGAGGGATATTGCCATTCCCATAAGGAGACTCCCAAGTCCTGAGCACAATCTTGTCAAGCAAGGGAGAGTCCCTCCTTGCTGGTCTTAGGATATAGAAGAATTTATGCACCCATCTTATATGCTGAAGGTACCTCAGCATTTTGTGGTGTTAGCAGAGTCCCCATTTATTCATTTAACAAATGAGAAGCAGAAGCTTGGAAAGGTTAAATGACTTGCCCTGGCTCACAAAGTGCTTAAGAGATGAAAAAAGACTTACTCCCAATTCTGTCTGCTCCCAAAGCCATTTATATTCCTATTTTTTTCTTGAATCTCAAGTATGCAATTCATTAGTTTGACTTTTTAAAAATGACCAATTGTATGCATATGCAAAGTCAGTTTTGTTAATGGAAGCACCTGATGGCTCTGCCCCTTCTATGCCACAGTCTCATTCTTAACTTCTCCTAGCTCTGCCCCCAGATGTTGGAAAACAGCAGTGATGTTGAATAATAAAAGCTAGAATTTATTGAGTATTGTGTATATAGTGGGAACTATTATATGTACTTTAATAGACTAATTTCATGCTTATAAGAATCCTATGAAGTAAGGGCTGTTATTATTTCCATTTCACAGACAAGAAAATTGAAGCCCATAGAGATTCCACAGATTGCCAAATATTGCACAGCTAATCAGGGACAGAGTCAGGTAGTCTGGTTTGGGAACCCTTATTTGCTTCTAATCACTACAATCTGTGGATTTAAGCTCAACTACTTGGATAGGTAAGAAACTTGCCTAGATATACACAGCCCAGAAATGACAGAATGGATTTGAGCCTGGTCCAAATGTCAGGATGGTTCTATTGAACCACATACCTCTCTCACTGATAAAGCAGAAGAAAGCAGAGAACTTGTTCTGTGACACCTTCATAGAGGCACATAGTGATTCTAATGCTGCCAAGGAGCCCCATGGGGGTTTTATTTAAACAATGATCTGCACCATGCAGTTGTCTGATATTCCCTCCCACTTACTTCTCTCCAATGTGAAAACCACATTGCTCTGTGCACCTCCCCCGGCCTGTAAATGCTCCACCAAAGAAGCCGAACCTTTCTGGAGGGATTTGGATGTTCAGAAAGTTCTTTTCTTAAATGCCATTATTACAGAAACTTGTAAAGATGAGTCAGAGAGAGGAGCTATAATGGAAAATTAATTATCTTATCGGAGATGGGACCTGTGGTGAAGGCTCAGCTTCAGATTGACAAAGGCTTCCTCTAGGAGTCTTGGGCCGACACTGGCCAGATACTTAAGGGGAACAGAGCTTCCAGCTCCTTCTATCCCCTGCAAATAATATTCCAGAATGAGTCATAAAGCTGGGAGTGGGTGATGTGTGCACTCAGAAGGTGTGTTTGTGTGGGCGCTGTGTGGTTGCTTTGTGAGTGCGTGTTGGGGGAGTGTGGTGGCTGCATTTCTCTGAGTTCATGTGTGAGATAGAATACTGGTAAGGGTCTATCTATTTGATGATGCCTGTCTGTGTTCACAGTGGGGCATGAGTATGTGTTTGGTGTGACTCTATATGTGTAGATCTGCGGGGACTTGTGGGTTTCTGGGAGTATATTTAGAGGATCTCTGTAAGGAGAAGAACCCTAGATGTTCAGTTAGAAATTGTGACTATGGGTAGGGTAGGGTGATGGAAGCAGTTACAGGGCATTTCTTTTGATGCTGTCAATGATGTAGGGATAGAAAAAGAAGTACGGATTAAATCAAACATAAAACCTTTAACATTTTTCATCTCGATTTAGGGAAACATTGGTTACTATTAGTAATAATGGCAGCTTATAAATTCACAATGACATTGTAGAGCTAGCTCCCATGACAGAGCAGCTATTATATCCTTTTTATACACATTATCTGCCACTCTCATCTCAGCTCTGTAGTGCCATTATGTCCATCTCACAGAAGAGGCAGCTAAGGCGCAGAGAGGTAAAGAAACTTGCTCAAGGTAGCACAATTAGGAGAAGTGGAGTCAGAAAGAAAATGAAGGTCTGTCTCTACATTTCCACCACTCCACATTGCACTGTCTAGCCTCCCATTTCTCCTGCCGGGCTACTTCCCGAACCCCAGAGTGAGAACAGGGGTTCAGTATACCTAAGGGCAGAACCAGATAATAAGCTTAGCTTGGCCATGTGGTTGTTGGGCCTAAAGCTCCTCCCTCTGGACCTCAGTACCCCATCAGGTAAGTGAGAATTGGGGTTCCCTGGTCGGTCATTCTCCCTACTGTGTCAGCATGGGCCTCACGACAGAAGTCTGAGGAGTGCAGATCTGGAGGCTGCCTCTGTATGGGAGCAGAAAAGGACACTCAAGTCAAGTGTCAAACAACTTAGGACTCCATTCTTTTCCTCCGCACGTGTGGCAGATGTGCCTGCATGTCCTCAGCTTCCATTCCCACTTCTATCTCTCATCTCTCATTGCCTTTTTGCACTGCAGAGATGAAGCTGAACACTCTCTCCCAGCTTACTCACAGCTAGAGTTCTGGATGCAAATCGAGTTCTATCAGTGAGTTATACCTGGGCAGGTTTAGATGATGGAAATGAAATGGAGACACCTCTGTGCTGCTTGGTCCCTTCCTTCTAGCAAAAGCAGTCATGCAGGTGGGGATGGGGTGCTCTGCAGTAGCATCTGAGTCTGGTGACCATCACTAGGGGTAATGAGTATTCAGCAGAGAATCTGGCCCTTAGCTATTTAGTGGAAAGAATAGAAAAAGAGGCCACAACTTGTCAGTTGGATAGATTTTAGAAGAGGCAGTAAGAGTCATGGACTCAGGAAACAGCAATTTAAGCTCTCCCTTTGGCCCAAAGCACCTCAGTTGGTAAGAGGTGCCATTATTCCCACTGTTCTCACAAGATAGGAGGAGCAACTCTTAGATCAGGGTCTTGTTTCATATCAAATATCCAGGACCTCTGGGTGGATCTGTCCTCCTGCAGATGCCCAGACTGCTGCTGTGAAATAGAACTGTTGGCTTGGGAGAGACAGCTCAATGAGAGGAAAGAGCCCTAGCTTTGAGACAGTCTGAGCCTTGTGTCCTGACTCCATCACTTACAGGTTGTGTGGCCTCAAGCCAGTGAGATTGAGCTCTGTTTTCTCATCTGGAAATTGGAGTAAATGATGTGTGTTTCATAGGTTTGTTGCGAGGCTGAAGCAGATCATTTGGCAGATGAGCCTAGTACCTCACAGGGATTTCATATGTGGTGACTATGGTTACACTGCAATGATTTAAGACTTAGGGCTTTTCAGATTTTCATTTGGGTAAAATCTTTCTGTGTCATTGCTCAGTGAATTCTAGACCAGGCACCTGCTCCCACTGCTCACCTATGGATCGACTAGCTGCAGAGGTTAAGAGCACGTTCCTGACATGTGGCTGAATGTGAAGCCTGCAGCCCAGGACCTAGGGTGTAGCAGGTGCTCAGGAAACAGGGGACCCTTGTCTTTGTCACATGGATTCTTGTCAAATTCTTGTTCAGGATGCTCCCAGAGGGCTGAGAAAGTGGAGAGACATCATGGGTGGATGTGACGTAACAGAAAGTGGCTCAGACTTCAGAGCTAGAAAGACCTTGCTGCAAGTCCTAAGGCCATCATTGTGTGACTTAGGATGTCGGTTCATTTCTCTGAGCCTTTATTTCTTCCTCTGAAAAGTGAAATATATCCCACGCACTCATCAGAGCTACTGAGAGGGCATTGAAGAACATTTATGCCTGTTCTCCACATTGTGCCTGGTATTGGCTAATTCCCAGTGAATCATAGAGTTTATGCATTTGCCACTCGAGGCAAATTTCTGTCTCTGTGAGGTAGTAGCTCAAAGCCCAGGCTTTGGAGTCAGATCAATGTAGCATCTATTTCACTCATGATCTGTGTGATCTTAGGCAAGTCACTATCTCTCCAAGTTTAGTTTCTTGCTCTGGTGGATGAAGACAACAATAACAGCCAACTTATTGGTTTGCTGTGTGAGTTAAATGAGATAGTACATAGAGATTACTTAGCTGAGAGGCCAATGCCAAAGAGACAGACAGACAATAACTATTAGCCAGGGACCAGAAAGCTGTGAGCCAGGGGAAGCAGCTGGGGCAAAATAGGACAGAGAGGAGCTTTGCCCATGGGGAATTGGACTCTCTCCAATTCCAGTGTATGGCTCAGCTGCTGGCATCTGTCTGAAGCGTGGTTGAGAGAATGCAGCACAGTACTTATTGTACCAGGTGGAGTTGGTTGGCTTTGCCCCAACTGTTCCAACCCCTGCTTCTTACCCAGAAAGGCAGAATCTCACTGATCAGCCTTCCTCACAGCTATGGACGGTCACATGACCAGTCTGCCGTGTGTGTGTGTGTGTGTGTGTGTGTGTGTGTGTGTGTGTGTGTGTGCGGTGGGGGGAGCTGCAGAGGGGTTTCTGGGAAGATGTCCTACCATAGTCAAAGGAATTGGAAATTGAGAGCATGGGACAATGCCCTGCCATTTCCCGTTTCACCACTTCCTGAGCCCGAGTGAAGTTATCTGAGCACCTGATGCTTTGGTTTTCAGCCAGGGAACAAGAAGGCAACAAGCCCAAGGACGAAAGCCAACAACACATCCAGTGGGAGAGAAGGAAGGAAAACACTCAGGACTTTCCCAAGTGATTTAATCTCCCAAAGAGCTCATGAACCTCCAGGCCAACCCAGGGACTGTAGAAGACCTCTTAATTTCATGCCTTGTGAACAACAAATACCCCTATTTTCAAGACACCTTACTTCGATTTTTGTTATTTGCAGCAAAGGTAGTTCCTAAAGGATAGCCCCATCATGTTCCTATTTCCATTCCTTTCAGCTTATACCTAGGAGTAGAATTTGTGGGTCATATAATTAGCTTTATGTTTAACATTTGGAGAAAGAACCAGAATTTTTCTCACAATGGAAGCATCATTTTACATGAGGTTTCCTATTTCTCCACATCTTCAACATTAGTTTTTTGAGGTGTATTGGGAGACTTCTCTTTGTTTGACAAACTTCTATTCATCCTTCAAAACCTATCTCTTATGGGAGTCTTTGTTGAATGTTCTTATATTCTCAGACAGAGTTAATCTCTACTGCTTCTGGATCTTGCATCACTTAGCTTTTGCATCTATTGTGTAACTTTAGATGGCTACCTATGTTTCCTGTGAGATTATGAGCTAGAGGAAGTCAGGAATCATGTTGAATTTGAATCTGAATAAGCAATATCAAAGCATGAAGAAATCCTCAAGGACCAGATGGAGATGAGCAACTTGCTTCTCCCCACCTGCTGGTGATTTGTCTACATGGAGAAGCAGTTTCCATCCTCTGCAGCCTCTCCTTGCTCTTCCAGCAAGCATGGCTTGGCAGTGGGGCCTGAAGCAGTGGCGTCTGGTGCGCTCCCCATCCAGGCCCCATGAGGGTCCTCTGGCACTCACATAGACACACTAAGCATGAAAAGTGACCCAGGAAACTTGAAGAGTACCAAGGGCAGAGACAAAACCCCACCACAGTCCTGAGTGATCCATACCCTTTGCCAATGCTTTTCCAGGGTGACAGGTGAATAGAGAAGACAGCAGCTTTGTGCCTGAGACAACAGCCAGGCAGGGTTTGATCTGGGGTCAGACTATGAGCTGCCACTCTGCAGCCATGTGACTTTATGCAGGAGAATTTATTCTTCTGGCCTCTGTGTCCTTACCTGTCGGGGGGCCTAGGAACCCTCTTCATTATAGGGTGTTTGATAAATATAAAGGGCTCATAGCAGAGCCCAGCATGTAGGAAGCCTTTAAGAAATGCCAATAGCTAAGCCAAAGAAACAGCCTGGGGGGTTGTGAGCAGGTGAATGGGTAAGGAAAGTGTGTGTATGTTCACAATGGAGTACTATTCAGCCATAGGGAACATGGAAATTTTCAGGAAAATGGATGGAAGTAGAGAGCACCATGTTAGGTGAATAAGTCAGACTCAGGAATAGAAATATCACCGAGAAGGGAGAGTGAGAGAAAGAGGGAGAGAGAGAACACAAAAGGGGGGCTATCAGAGAAGAAGGGAACAAAAGGGAGTGATGGAACAGGGGGAGGTGATAAGCAAGGAGAAGGGAAATGAAGGAGGGACGGAAATGATCAAAGTGTGTTACATACTTGTAGGAATGCCAAAATGAAACCATTAGCCTATATAGTTAATATGCACCAATTCTACACCTATTTTTTTTAAATGCTGAAATTATTTATTTTACCTTCCTTTCTTCTGCCACATTCTTCTGGAATCCTTCCTAACAGGCTGATTTGGGGGCTGGTTATTTCTCATATTTCCTGCTCTTTGCTCTTTGCTCTTTGCCTTTTTCTCTCACTCCAGGATCTGAATTGGAGATCATGGGACACTAAGGTGGGCAGGGAGGGAGAAGTACACAGGGCAGGCAGCATCCTCTGGGCTCAGATAATGACTCAGGTGCTCAGAGAGGCCAGGTGTGCATCTGTTTTAGGACCCAGGACTGAGAGAGCCTGGCAGAGCCCAAGGTCCCTTACTCCTGTGCTGCTGCCCACAGGGGATGAGCTGGGACCTTAAATTTCACTGAGCCCAAGAGAGGGATGAGCTTTATGAGGTTCCTAGGACTAAGGGGCTGCTCCTGGCTTTCTTGTGCATGCAAGTGTGTGGGCACACATGTGTATTGTGTGGGGGGGTGTTCATGTACATGTGTATATATATGTGTATATGTGCATGTGCCTATGAAGGACAGGAGAAGAAAAGAAAAAGGATAACTGTTTGTTCTTAAAACTGACACTAGACCTGGATGAAGGCCATTGCCTGTACTGTGCCTGTTTGAGTGGGATAGGGCATGGGCATTTCTACCTTGCTGTCCTTACTTCTCTTTGTGGCGATAACAGCCCAGAGGGGCCCAACTCTTCTGTCTTTCCAGTAACTGCTGATTTCCAGCCTTTGGAGTCATTGTGCCTATCGCTTCGATCCTTTGACTATTCCAAGGTTATTGCCAAGAGCTTATAGAAGTGGAATGTAGGTTGTGGGGATAAGCAGGACTGAGAGTGACTGCTGTGAGTATATGACCTTGGGGACGAGGAAGCAGCTCATTCCCTTGCTCCCTGGTGCCCAGCAACAGTGAATAGACCATGCCAAGTCCTCCAGGATGCCAGGCAGAAAGCCAGTCACAGATGTGGCAGGGCTGTGGCCACCAGGCACTGGGGCAGAGGCTTCCATCCAAGGCCTGGGAAGTCTTTTGCCACCGCCTGTCAGAGATCATATGTTGTCTGGAGAAAGCAAGTGGAGTGGCTGGAAAGCAAGGCTGGGGCCTGTCTCCAAGCTGAAGGATTGTGGGGCACAGGGCCCCTCCTCCCTGTGTGGCTGCACCTCTGAACTTATGCTCCTTATGGGGCCAGGATGCATTTTGATAGCTATACTACAGCTTTGCATTTGGTGAGGAGACAATGGAGCATGTAGTAATGTTGCACACCTACAGGTGCTCAGAAAGTGATTCCTTCTGTCATTCTCCTGTAATGAGCCCCATGCAGAGAGGGGATAAGGCCCTGGAAAGGTGAGATGTGTTAGATCTGGACCAGAGCCACAAGGACAGTAGTAATGGAGCTCATCTTGTGCTACTGGGTTGTGTGCTGCTGCCAGATCCTTGTTTCACCCTCTCAAGAGCTGGATGCAATCTTGGCCCCATTTCACAGATGAGCAAAAAATGGAGTCTGAGATTACCAATTTAGCTACGTCTAATGACTCATGGCAAAGCAGAGAATCAAACCCATGTTGCAAATGTTGTTAGGTGTTATTCTCTTCTGCACTGTACAGGTGGAGAGACTGAGTCTCAGACCAGGAACCTGGGGGAGGGGGCACTGCAGATTGAAGGACAGGTCAGGCAGTGAGCAGGAACTTTGAGGTCAGATGGACCTGGGTTTCCATGACTGGCTTGAGGCAGGCTGTCAGGCATGTTTCTCAGCCATCAAGCCTCAGTTTCCTCACCTACAGGATGCAGGAGACTTGAACTACCTGGCCAGGTCATGAGGATTGAACTCCACAACTTCAGCTCCCTGTCCAATGCAGCAGAGGTACCAGGAGATGGGTTGCACTGCCAACTTCTGACTGCTGTGCCTACCTCCATGAACCACTTGGCTGCTGCCAACCGAGGAAAGAAGCTCATTTCCTTCCCAACTCAGAGACCCCTGTGTGCTGGAGGGTCCTGCAGCCGTGCAGAACCTAGCTTTTCAGCTGCTGCTGGCACGGCCCAGGGCATAGGAGGCAGGCAAGCCCCCACTGGTGCACGCAAAGGCACATCACAGCCCATATTTTGAGGGGGATTTCACTCTGTGTTGCTGCCAGTGAAAACTGAACGGCAGCACCAGGCTGCGGAGTTGTGTGCCTGCCAGGGCTCAAGTGTCTGGCACTGCTCAGCATGTACCAGAGTCACCTGGTGTTCGTGGCAAATCTACACAGAAACAGCCCAGCACACTCGGGCACCAACACAGGGCAGCACATGTGCTGCCTCCCTGGTCCCTTTCTCCACCGTCCTCAGGAGCCTCACCAGCTTCCCACTGTCTCTGCGCCTAACTGTCCCTCTGTCCCTGTTTTGAGTCTGTCTCCTTTTCTTGGTTTCCTTATCTCCCTGCCTCTGACTCTGGTTCTACCCGTCCCTCTACATGTTACCTGTCTGATACTTGCTTGGTTGTCTCTGAGCCTTTCTTTTTCTTCATGGCTGTGTCTGCATTGCTGCTCAGCTATGTGACATTCTCTCTTTCTGTTCCCAATTCTCTCTGTTTCACTCTGTGTCTCTCCATTTGTCTCTGTTATCTATCTGGCTGCCTGACTCTGTTTGACTGTCTCCCTCTCGCTATTTCTCTGCCTCTCTTTCTCTAACTCATCCTGTCTCTCTCTTCCCCTACCTCTGGCTCCTTTTTCCTGTGACATTCTCCTGGAAATGCATCAAATAAACACTGAAGTGGCCGGAATTCAAGTGACAAACAACACTACACCCAGAATCCACCCCCACCCACAACCGGCTGCTCCCTCCTCCACATCACGAAGAGAAGCTATTGTGTCGGGCGGGAGTTGAGTGGAAGGGCCTGGGGGTCTGAGCTCTGACTGCTCTGAGCTACTTCCTTCCCCATTGGCTCTGAGCAGCCTGTGCTCAGCGAGGGCTGAACGACAGGGGAGGCTCTAGTCCATAAAAGGGGGGATGAAGCACCAGAACTGGCGTTCTAAGGGGCTTTGGTAGTGCTCACAGCTCCCTCTCTGGCACCTCTCTGAGCTGCCAGTGTCAGGGCTGACACTGGAACTGGCCACCTGCAGCTACTTTATGACCTGCCTTGCCAGAAGCCATCCCGGGACAAAGCAGTGTGCAGGTAAGGTCCAGGGGACCCTGGATTCTCGCTCTGGGTTTATTTGTGTACTCTTGGTCCTCTGTACCCAGAGGTGGTGGGACCCTCGGCTGGGGTTTCAGGACTGGGTCTGATTATTGGGCAAACATAGTCACAGTTACGAAGTGAGTTTACAAAAGCCTAAACAGGGAGAAAAGACTGCCCTTGGGAATCTCCCCCTCTATGCAGTCTCAGGTTGCATAGGTTTGGCTGCCTCTCAGAAGACCACCCTGTATTCAGCCCCAGGGTCCTCTTCCTCTCACCATCTATCTGCCCCACAGCAGTGCCTATGCCAATTTTCAGGATGCTGGGAGAATGGGATGCCCAGTTGGGAGATGTGAGAGGTTTTGCTAATTAGGGTGATTTTAAAGGTCAGCGATCTTTTCCAGATGCAGAGAACAGGGCTTGGGGACATTAATGAGAGTCTGGGCTCTGGCATTTATCATATTATCATGTACATCAATGTAAAACCAAGCCCAGCCTTTTCATGCTTTTTGGATCACATTTAATTGCTGACAGGGTGCTAGTTTGAGTGGCTTCCTTTGGATGTCATTTTACATAGAATGAAGTTTGGGATTGTTTTGTTGGGAGAAGAGGAAAATGAGGGACAGAATGCCCGGAGAGCCAGGCTGAGAAGAATTTTTCTTTGCGATTTTACTTAGAAAGGACTTGTTGCTTTCATGTAAATTACAGCCAGAGGTGGATAAATTAGCCAGGAAGGAAGCTCACTCAGGTAGGGAAAAATATTTGCTTTCTGGTAAAGATACCCATGTTCAAAGAACGTATTCTAGGAGCCCAAAGTTTGACTCCAGCACAATGTTGGTGAGCTTCAGGGGGCGGGGGAAGCCTGCTGACAACTCCAGGGTTGAATAGTCAATTCTGTGACCTCTTACTTTTCCCTGGGTATCTTTTTCCGAGAATCTTTCAAGCTTTACAAACATTCTTTAATTAAGCCTTCAAGCTTCCCAGGGGGAAACAAGCTCTTTAGGTTATTGGATCTGATTTCAATTCCCCTCCCACAGACTGAAAGCCCTCATTATCATCTTTCTGCCAAGGGTTGTCTTTCTAGTTTGACAGGCATTGCCATCAAGATCCGCGGCATGATGTGTATGAATCGTCTCAGAATGTCAGTGCTTGGTTCCTCCTCATGGCCTCACCACCCTCATTCCTCTGCTGTGCACCTTCTTCCCTTTGCCCTTCACCTTCACCCGCCATGCCTGTCCCATCCCACCTTGCCTTTGTTCTGTTTTTGCAGGTCATTTATCTTCAGGTTTTGAGATACGCTTGGAAGGAGCTCGTCAGCAGCCCAAGCCGGTGAGTTCTGCTGCTGGGGGAGGTCTGTGTTTGTTGATGTGATCACCAGCCGCTGCCTTGCCCCGGTGTAGCTGGGTGTGATGGGTGCGGGTGGTGAGCCCCTGTCTCCGCTGGCAGCTGGCAGGGAGATATGGCAGTGATTCCTGAGCTGAGTGGTGGGACCCAGCGTGTTTGGATGGTGCAGGAGCAGGATAAGGAATCAGTGGCTCTTGGCTGTTTGAGGAATTTCCAGTTGGCTTAAAACATTGGCAAGGTATCTGTTGAAGTAACTCTTAGGTCAGGAAGTTTTCCATATATCTTCGAAACATGTCCTACAAACACATGGGACAATTCTGGGTTCAAATCCCAGACCCCACCCTTCATTTGCTGTGTGATTTTGGGACAGTAGCTGCCCCTCTCTACTTCTTAATTTCTTCACCTATATCTTGAGGATAATTATTAGTAATACTCAACCCTGGGTTTGTGGTAAGGCCCCATGGGATACTGTAAACATTTAGTAGAGATTCAGTAAATGGTGCCATGACTGTCCAAGTTGTCACTGTTTCAAAATGGCAGTTTGGACCCCTCCCCACCTTTTATGATCTCCTCAATCATTCCATTCCATCCTGCTGTGTACTCTGCCCAGGCAATATGATTGAATATCTAATATTTCATTTGTGGATGGCACTTTTCTGCTCTCCTCACCCCAGTAGAAGACTTCATTTCTTCATTCTCTGCCTTGGGATCATGCAGCTTTATTCTGCTTGATCCTTCCTCACTCCCCCACCCACCGCCCAGCTCTTTGGGTCATTCTTGTACAATTGTATTTATTAGATCCTTTCCATCATCCTTAGAAAGATCAATAGTTGCTGTTTTGATTTCAGTGCATGTCAGATAAAGTTCAGTCAGCCACTGGTTTCTTTCACATTTTCACTCTTCTTGTCCATGAGTGATTGGCCAATTTCAGTGGGCATGACAAACTAATAAAAAAATAGCAATGAGCCAGAGCTGTGGCGGGCAGCAAGCATCTGCTAGAGACATCCAGGTAAGCCTAGCAGCGGACCCTGGAGGTAGACCCATGTCCAGAGTCCTTTGCAGCCTGGTCTCCTCCCTCTCTTCCTATCTGAAAATAGATTGATCATCTCATCTGGAAGGTCAAGGGTGCAGGTCCATGAAGCATGCAGACTTCACAAGGCTCCACCCTGAGTCCACCCAGTTCACTGTGCATGCCAGTGGTCAGCCATGAACTGAAGATGTACTCACCAGGGACAGTTTGTCCCTGCAGTGGCTTGAACTGCTGTTTGTATTTGTTTTATTCCTGGGCAATTTCATTAAACTTAACAAGGTTTTACCGGGGAGCTGCTGTGTGTTTGGGTCTCCGGCCCGCTGTCAGAATAAGCAGCACATTCAGGGCGGGGCGTGTGGAGAACGGGGAGTTTGTGTTTCCGCGTGAGCCATGAGCCTCCTGAATTAAGCCAGTTTCCTCCCACATCCTCTCTCTTTCACGTCACCCACTTCCTCTCTGGCCTTCTATCCCCCAAGCTCTCTCCCTCTCTTCCCCACTCATCCTCTCCTCATCCCTCTCATCTTCATTTTCTTTCCCATGTACTCTGCCATCTCTCCCTGCTTTTCTAGATGTCTTCATCTCTATGTAGATAAGTTCCAAGTCTGTCACTCCTTTTGGCCATTCTCTCACTCTTTTTCTGTCTCCATCTCTTCCTCTGTATCTCTCTATCTCTTTCTGGTTCACCCTCCTTTGTCTTTCCATCCCTTAATTACATCACATGATAAAACAGGTGGGAATTCTGTATTAGTCCTGCTGGTGAAGAGAGGCCTTTTAAAAAGGCAGCAGATGATCCCACCATGACCAGTGACTTCAAAGTTGTCCTTCTATCTGGTTTCCACATAGCCAACATGTCTGACCGTTGGCTGGGGCCTCATCCTGTGTCCTATGCATTAATGTCTGCCGACTAAGGAGTGGGCTTGCCGTTTGCTCGGAAACTGAGCCTCTCCCCACAAACTAATCACCCATCCTTTGTCAGTGACCACAAAGTCCCGAGAGAGCATAGCATCTTTTTTGAGGGCCCCCCTTCAACTGGCCCTGGGAGATCACCAAAATGAGCTTGATATTTTCCAGTGGAGTAAAAGTGCCTGAACTGGTTTCATCTTGAGGAGCGTGAGAGTAGTAACTCAAAGGGCATTTCCTGCCCCTCTGTGCCTCAGGATGGTGGGTGGAGTGGAGTCAGCAGCCTCACTTTGAGCCTTGGTTCAGCTGTTTCCTCATTTCTTGGCCTCAGCTGAATCCTGACCCTGTTTTACCATCTAGAGAGTGGGGTAATAGTGCCCAGACCACTGGGTTCTCTTAAGGGCAAAAATGAAATAATAGAAATGAATGAATAGCAGAGAGCTCAGCCCTACTTAATAGGGCATGCTCTGGGCTCTGCGAATTCCACCCCTGCACTCCTGTGTGCCGTGATCCTGAGGGTCCATATCACATGGTCCACATTTTCCCCTAGAACCTGAGCCTGTAACATTAGCCCATCTCAAGTCTATCTGCAGGCCCAGGCCTGGCGTAGGGCAAGGAAATAGTCCTTGAGCACTACTGGGATCCCTGAAACAGTGGCATCTCTGGGGGAGTCACTGGCAGTGTGGGAAGCTGAGCTCTGTCTTCACCTCCTTCCTGACTCATGATGTGACCTTAAACAAATGACTTCATTTCTACCTTTTTCCATTTCCTCTTCTATCAAATAGGGATAATCATATGCAATAAAGTGCAGGAAGAGATAATTGCGATGTTAAATCAAGCCATTATTATTCTGCACTGGCTTTTTAAATAAAAATGCTTGTGGTTCCTTGGAGCCCTTGGCTGACTACAACATAGGAATATCACTGAGATGAGAGGGCAGGAAGATCTGTCCCTTTTAAGAACTCTGGTCCAGTGGGTGGGGGCTCCAGTATGCTGTCCCTTTCAAAGATGCTGTCTCAGGTAGTCCTTATGGGGACTCACAGGGAAGTGACACCCCATTCACAGGTGGGAGGACTGGGACTTATGGAAGAAATGGCACTGGGGTCCCTCTGATACCTTTCCCTCCCAAGGAAAAGGAAAATCTAGGCGAGCTTCCCTAGAGCCTCTCAGTTGCACCCTGGAGAGCATTGAGGTGACCTGTTCCTGGCCCACTTAGCCCCCTGACTGCCTGGTCAGGAATTCCCACACCAGCAAAGCCTGAGAGTGGTCATGATTCAATAAAATGTCCACATGTCTGGAGACCCAAGAAAATCAGCCGAAAAGCCATTAGAGTCATAAAATGGTCATAAAATTCACGAAGGCAGGGATAGTACACTTAGTCTGTAAAGCCTAGAAAATAAATGTTTTTGGCTTTCTGGACTGCTCAGACTTTGTTTCAAAATAATGATGCCTCCTCCCCATCCCCCGTACTAAGGATTGAACCCAGGGCCTTGGTACTACACTCCTGGTAATTTTTTATTTTTTATTTTGAGACTGGGTCTCCCTAAGTTGCTAAACTACCCAGGCTGGTCTTGAACTTCCAGCCCTCCTGCCTCAGCCTCTCAGGCTATTAGGATTGCAGGGGAGCACCACTATCCCAGCTTGAAGCTTTTGTAACATGGAAACAGTGATTAGCACAAGCATCAACACATAGTTGAGTGCTGGATTAGTCAGGGCTACCCTGGTGGGCAGCACGGCAGGATGTGTCCAGGCACAGATCCAGAGCTGTTGTGAGGATTGGGCTCACATGCTTAAAGGAGGAAGTGAGTCTCGGCTGTCCTCTCCACTTTGTTAGGGAAGAATCCTCCCTCACCCCCTTAGGCCATCCTTTCTCGCAGGGCTGGGATAGTGGCCAGGACAGACTTCATGAACTGCCCCATTGGGAGGACTTTCTTTGCAAGGCCCCAGGCTCCCTGAGACTGGGAGAGGCTCTTTCTTCCTCTGAGGACCATGCAAGCTCCACATTAGGGTCATTCACTGATGTTGCCCTTGCCCTTGTCAAGTGAGCTGCTTTCCCCTCACGTCAATGACAGGCAAAGCGCCTTTCCCTTCAGCTCATCCCAGATATCCATGATCCATCATCACGACCATGGGCAGCTCCTGACCTCCACACTCCCTCCCTCTGCAGATCCTGGGAAAGGTGAGACTCTCCCACAGCAGGACCACGCTGGCATAGTTTAGCATAGAAAAGGAAGGAAATAGGGCCACAAGTCTCAAGGACAATGTGACTCTGGTAGAGTCCATTTTTATTTTTATTTAAAAACTTTCAATTATATTTATTTTTAACTGGTGCATAAAAATAAAAATTGTGATACTTATGGGATAATGTGATATTTTAGTACATGTATATTAGTAACATTGTATAATGTTTAAATCAGATTAAACATATCTAACTCATCAAACTTTTATTACTAATTATTATTATTTATTCATTATTTTATTATTTATTTATGGTTAAAATTTTTTCAAAATCCTTCCTTTTAACATTTCTTGAGAAGAATTAATTTTAGTTTTTACAAGTATATCTTTGCAACACATAGTATATTTATCATAGGGAGTTAGTACATACACATATCCTAAACCTTTTTTACTTCCCCCTTTCCTGCCCTTCCTTTAATCTCCTTTGATCCCCAGACTGTCTTCCTAGTTCCATAAAGTCTACATCTTTGTTTCCTATCATTCTTTTATTTTTAATCTTTAAATTATTTATACTTTGGGTGTCTGATTTAACCTTCTGTGTCTGATTTATTTCATTTAGCATTATGGCCTCAAGATGCATCCATTTTCCTATGAATAACTCAGTGTGTCCTTTATGAATGAGTAGTCCTCCATTGTGTACATATACCGAGTCATCTGTTGGTGTGCCAGAGTCCATTTTTAACCCAGAGGGATCTGATAGAGAGCTGAACTGTCCCATTTAAGAAGCCAGGCAAACTTGGACAAGCGATAACTTCCCTTCTCCCAGCCTCAGCCTTACCCTCTGTGTAATGAGCACAACAACTCGCCCTCTGAGTTGCTGTGAGGTATGAGTTCTGGTGCTCCCTGGCAACTTGTAGAGGCTGAAAGCTGGTGGCTGTTTTAGGAGTGACGTGATCATGAGTGAGGGTGCCCTGCCCTGTCTGGCAGCCCCCCACTGGGTCAGTCCATTCATCGATCACATTTTGGTTCAGCAGTGAGCCAGACCTTGTGATTCCCCTTTTGTTCTGTTTTCCTGACTCCATGTCTTGGATCTGTCTAGACTGCAATCTGCGTACTCTGCTTGTTAAAGCACCTATCATGTGATGGGCGTGTGCTTGGTGCTGCAGATGTGGCATCCCGTTGAATTCCCACACAACCCTCTGAAACAGCATCAGATCTGTTTCACAGCAGAGAAAATGGTGACTATTTATTCACTCCAAAACTTGTACAGAACTCCCAATCCTATCCTTGCCTTGCAGGAGGTACTAGGACACCATTCATTCATTCATTCATTCACACGTCAATCACCAAAATCTTGGTCTTTCTCATCACACCCAGGACAGCCTCACACTCTGCCCTGGCCTATGAGGGCCAACAGTCTCTGGCCTTTGCTCACCTCTTTGCCTTTTCTACCCCAGTCTCTCCTTCTTCTTTTTCCACCCTGGTCTCCCTGTTCTCCTCAAACACATCACACATTCATATCTTAGGGACTTTGCGTGAGGTACCTGTAATTGTGTACTGGATTCGCACAGGTGGCTGAGGGAGCTCAGAGGAAGGGGCTGATCCGGATAGACTTCCTGGAGGAGGCGGCTGAGATTGTTTTAGAGTGAGTTATCCAGGTCGGAAGTTGATGGGGTGGGTGAGTAAGAAAGGTGTCCAAGCTGAGGGGCCCCATGTGCCAAGGCTGAGGGCAGGGTGCCTGGGGCCTTTGCTGTGCAATGGCAGGTGGCTCGGCAGAGCTCCTACCAGGCTGTTCAGTGCTGTGCACTTGTTGTGATGCCTTGGGCAGATGGTATGATCTCTCTGCCTCCATTTCCTTGTCTGTAAAGTGGGGAAAAGACTAGTTCAGCTGTCATGAGGACACTTTCCTTAGGACAGCACTGAGCACAGGGCCCGCTCATAGTCAGTGCTGGGCCACTTTGGCTCTGTGTTAGGAAAGGCTCTGAGTGCCAAGCAAGGGGCCAGGCTCCCTGCAAATAGGTGCACAGTGGGAAGAGGTGTAGTCAGCCCACGTGCCAGAGGAGCCTTTGGGCTGTTGTGTAGAGGTGGATGGGAGGACATGATTGGGGGTCACTCCAGACCGGGTGAAGATCGGTGTGGACTCCTGAAGGGAGCGGCTGGAGCTGGGGCTGGGATGGTTGCATGGGGGCCCTGGGCAGTGCTCAGTGGCCATAAAGGTGAGCTCTGGAGCCCCAGCTTCACCTGGGCACAGACTTCACCCTAGGCTCCCTCCTGGCAGGTGTCTGTTTCCCCTACTTGTAAAGTGGGTGAGATCTTGGCTCTCATGCCAAGATGCTGCAGGGAAGAGTAACCCATGGGGCTGCTCAGAACTTTGTCAAGCTTAGTAACCATCAGATCACCTGTTATCCCGGGTCAAGTTAATGGGCAAAAGCAGAGGATTCAGGCTCAGTTTTGCCCAGACACAGAGATCTACATTGGGCCTCCATTTAGATGGCAGCTGGTGGTGTGGGATGCCTCCAGCTAGGATTTGAGGGGGGCTCCCCAGGGGATTCACTACTAATCTTGTAACAGGCTGGCCCAGCCACTGGTGGTATCAGGGAAAGCATGAGCCATCTGCTTTGTGTCTCAATGAAACTAGAGAAGCTCAATCATCTGGAACCCTAATCTGCTCAGTGCTAGAGCCGAGAGAAACAAACAGGCTGGGAAGGATCCGGGGGACACATGTCTACTTGCTGGGTACCAGGAGCAGACTGGTCCCAACTCAAGACAGGCACCTGGGCCTGATCTCTCATTGTCATCACTGAGTGACCTCAGGGGATCATCCATAAAGTAGGGCTAATGACACTGGCCTGTCATGGTTGGCAGGTGGGCTGAGTTCAACATACAAGTCCAGGGCCCTGAGCACACAGTCCCCTGGTAGCTCACTGAGGGCTCAGCTGTCAATGAATCAATGTTTCTGTGCAATTAATTATAGCTACAAGGTTGGGAGATCCAACAGAGCAGGCCTGGGCCCAGCTGCCAAGTGCAGGCAGAACAAGGGCAGCTCACTGCCCCCAAAAGTGCCCCTCTGACTGGCAAGGAGTGGATAGGTTGGGGGCATAGGGCAGTAGGGGCTTGGTAAATGGCAAGTTGGGGTAATTATTAGCAGACTGTGAAGGGGGACCCA
Organism: Fukomys damarensis; assembly: GCF_012274545.1. NCBI lineage: Eukaryota > Metazoa > Chordata > Mammalia > Rodentia > Bathyergidae > Fukomys > Fukomys damarensis. Next base: position 43,587,798 of record NW_022900919.1, read on the forward strand.
CTGTATGCTTCTGGAGGGGGAACCCCACTCTGGGGCTCATGGAATTCGTGGAGTGGGACCTTGAAACCCCCTGAACACCTGAGCAGACAGGGCAGTGTACAGGAATGAGGGACATGGGAGAAGGTGGACACCATCTCTGAGATTAGAGGCATTGCTTAGGAGGCCAGGGTGGGAAGGTTGTGAAACCCCCAGCCAGTTAGTGAGGAGTACATAGGGGATTTCACATTTCCTCATGGGAGATGTGCACTGTGCCACTGGAGTGGCCTTGAGTCTTCACATTTGCCTTCTAAAGGACTGACTGTGAAAGAGACAACTTGTAATAAATTACTTATAAAGCATTAATTCACTTACAAAGCATTTACTAAGGGCCTACTACGTGGTGGCCAGGGTTTTAGGTACTAACATATAGCAGGGAATAAGATGGTTATGGTCTGTGTCTTGGATGAGGTAACATTCTAGTGGGGGAAGGGATAACCATAGTCACCAAACAGGCATCAGATAAAGGGGAAAGCATAAGGCCCTGGTGACTGTTGTGATAAAAGCTGTGCAGCATGATATGAGAGAGCCTGGGAAAGTGCACTAGATACAGTGGCCAGCAAATACCTCTCTGGCCACAAGACGTTTAATTCATTTAGTACAAGAAAAGGTGAGTCACATGAAAGTCTGAGGTCAGGGTATGGCAAACAGGAACAGAAAGAGCAAAGGCCCTGAGGCATGAAAAAGTTCATTTGTGTAAGGAACACAGAGTAAGTTTTGCAGAATGCAGCTCCTGCCTTCATGGAGCCAGAGTCTGAAGGCTCACACAGCTAATTGTGACGTTGTGCCCTACTTTGAAGGGAGAGGTGCAAGTTACTGGGAGGACAGGAAGGACTAGCATCTCATCCAGCCTCAAAGGTCAGCAAAAGCTGCCCAGCAAGGGTGATATCTAATCTAGGACTGAAGTGACAAGTACTAGGGTTTTCCAGGCAGAGGGATAGAAGTGTGCAAAGACCTGGGGGATGAAATAGAAGGTTACATTCAGTAAGAGAGTTATAAACAGCTGGTTGTGGTTGGAGCTCAGAGCTGAGGTGCTAAGGTTTTGGGATGGGACTAAGGGTATTCCTGACATTTCAACAGAAGGTCAGCTTGATTCCACACTGTGGATCTGATTACAGAATTGATGCGCTGGCAAGGGCATTTTAGGCTGGGATCAGGGAAGGACCTGGAAACAGGGAGGCCAGCATGTAGAGGGGGTGAAGGCAGAGCTATGGCCAGGGTAAGTGACAGCCCTAGAATGGGAAAGGAAAATTCCAGAGACTTTACAAAGTATGGTTCAGTAATACAGTGCTTGTCTAGCATACATGAGGCCATAGATTCAATCCCCAGTACTACAAAAGAGAGAGAGAAAAAACAAACAAACAAAAAAAAAACGAAAAGAAAAAAGCACAGAATAGACCAGCATGTGACAACTTGAGGAACAGGGGAAAAGGAAGGTGACAGAAGCCTCAAAGAACCCATAAGAACACATAGCTACATATCTTTCACCTTGGAGGATGGTCAGAGTGGGATGCAAAGTCAGACAGATGAGATCAATTCCTGGCTTGCCCACACATGATCAGTACAATCGCTTCCCCTGCTTGTGCCTCAGTGTCCCCACCCATCCAATGAAATTGGCGCCGCCCACCTCAAAGAGCTGTCACACCCTCTGAACGTGGATGCATAGAAAAGCTCCTGGCATCCTGTCCTCTCTGCTCTTGTCAGTTCCTGCTTCCAGCCTTAGCCTTAACTCCCATGCCTCCCCTGGCTCCTCAGCTATAGAATGGGATAAAGGATGCTTGTCTTGTCATGCTCCTGACAGGAGTGAAGAGATGGCTTTGCAAGTTCAGGGTACCCACCACCGAGTGCGGCCAGCTCTCATGCTATTTTTCCTCCCTCCCCTACAGGAAGAACTGAGAAGAATGGCGTGGCAGAGGCTGGTGCTGACTGCCTGCCTCCTGGTACTGCCTTCTGCCACAGCAGAGTGCCTATCCCAGTGCTCGTTGTGTGCTGTGAAGACCCAGCATGGGCCCAAACCCATCAATCCCCTGGTAGGTTTCAGGGATGTTTTCTCAATGTCCAATCATTCTGTGTGCAGAACCTGGAGAGGGGAGGTCACAGGGCAGGCAGCTATGCCTGTCCCATGTTCATTCCACCTATACGGGGCTTATCTCATCCTATGGACAGCCCAGGTGCCCAGGCTTCCATCAGCAGCCAGACCTCTCCATCCTGGGTTCCCTTGGGCCAGAACAGAGATGTGAGATGCAGGTTTCCAGGGAGCTGGGTGCTTGGCAACAGGAGTGTCAGTCATGAGGGCTGGCTTTGCAGTCAGCATCTCTAGATTAACTTTTTAAGACCTCTCGCCTCTGGGCTGATGGGCCCCTTCAAATCCTGTCACTACCATGGAAAGAGCTACTTCCATCATCCCTAACTGCCAGATCAGGTAGTCAGGCTCCAGGCCTCAGCCCCACCCCTGGGTCCTAGCTTCTCTCAGACTGTCCTGGTGCCTCTCTCTTGACAGCAGGAAGGCTGGAGTAGAGGAGCCAAGGGTGTGATGCCCAGCACATGGGTCTTGTTTCTGCACCTTTCTAGGTCTTTGACTCTGGATCTCCCTCTTTGAGCCTCAGTTCCCTTACCTGCAAAGTTGTAGTGATTCTCTGAGATAATGATGAAAAGTATTTGAGATGGGCTTCTGTTTATTGTCACAGTGTGGCTAAGCAAGGAGGTTCATGGCATTAGACTGGCAGGCTCAAGTTCTGGCATTGTCCACTGTTGTACTCACTGTCACAGTTATTGTCATGACTAAATTCTCCCAAAAACCCCAGGGAGAATGTACTGTAGTCTCCTCGTTGAAGCTGGATGTCCTCACTTATGTCTCCTCAAACATATTCCTTGTGCTATTCTGCGTTGCTTTATTCCTATCTGTAAAGTGTTAGCAGGGCCCTTCACACCTGCACAAGGTGAGGAGAAGAGGGAGGGTGAGGCCACAGAGCTTGTGGAAAGAGCCTCCAATGCTGGCATTACCACCTGGACTATGTGACCTTGGGAGAGTCTGTTTCTCATCCTTAACAGGGGCACAAAGTCACCTACCTTTATGCATCACTGAGACATCAAATGGGTAGGGAAGTGCTTAGCGAGGTGGTACCCTTCGCTTTTTCTGGACCTGGACCAGGGCTCTGGGGTAGGGAAGGGCATGTGTTTTGATGCTTTGTTGGGGGTGACATCACCACTGTGGTCTTGTCTTTGGGGTATTTTGCAGATTTGCTCTCTGGAATGCCAGGACAGCTTGCTGCCCACTGAGGAGTGGGAGCGATGCCAGGGCATCCTGTCCTTCTTCACCCCCTCCATCTTCAGGCTCAGGGGCCAGAACGGCCTGGACAGCAGGGCAGCTTTGGAAGAGGCCTACGGGGAGCTGGTCAAGCATGCCAGGCCTTTCCTGCAGGAGCTGGGAAAAAGCGGACTCCTCTCCAGCACTCCTGCAAAGGACAAGCTCAGGGGTCTCTCTGGTGGGCTTGGGGAGGGCATGGAGTCTGAGGCAGTGGGAGCTTCCCAGCTGAACAGCGGCACTGTGGAGGCTGGAGCTCTTGGTTTCAACGCGGACCCCGAGGAGCAGGTGAAACGCTATGGGGGCTTCCTTCGAAAATATCCCAAGAGGAGCTCAGAAGTGGCTGGGGCTGGGGATGGGGACGAGGACAGTGTAGGCCACGAGGACCTGTACAAACGCTATGGAGGCTTCCTGCGGCGCATCCGTCCCAAGCTCAAGTGGGACAACCAGAAGCGCTATGGTGGTTTTCTCCGACGCCAGTTCAAAGTGGTGACGCGCTCACAGGAAGACCCCAATGCCTACTCGGAAGAGTTTTTTGATGTGTAAACGTGCCCTCATCCTGCAGCTGTGTCAGGAGCTTCCCCTCACACCTTCCCACACTGGAGCATACTCACTTCCCTCTTGTGTGTACCCTGTCCCCATACCCAGCTCACCACCATCTACAAAATATCCAAGCCCAGCTCATCTCTGTCCCGCCTCAAGTGCACTATTTACCTGGGGTCAATGACAGAGAAATGTAGAGGTTCCCCTCTACTGGGATCAGTGCTGGGCTTACACCTCTACACTTCTAAACTACCACCACCAGCAGCAGCTTTGGATATCAGTCTTCTACTCAGTTTAAGTGACTCCCCAATTCCAGGAGTCCAGAGTGAGTTGCTCTTTGTAGATCTGTGATGATCAAGTTTTATAGATCATATGCCCCTCCCAGGAGAAAAATGAGCACCCGCCCCATACAGGTAGTACATATGTACCATAAAACCTGCACAGAGTAATAAATTCAAACAAAAGAGATAAACATAAATAGAAATATCAACATTGTATTCTCAAACCCCAGATACCTCCTTATGCACCCCACTTTGGTGACCATGCATTAGGTGAAAAGCCTGAACACTAGATTTTATTGGGGCAGGAATTCTGACCCTGGGGAGCCCAGCCTTCTGGTAGACTAAATGCTCAGTCTGTGTTCTCTGAGTTCTCATCATTTAGAAATACATCTCTTGAAGAGCCAAGCTATTGAATGCACATTCATGTTGGTACCCTGGACTGTGCCCACCTCACCGAAGAAGGAAGTGGAAACTTCCTGGGTGGTAGAGGGCTCTTCTGAACACTCAGATGATCACAGAGGGAGCAAAGCAAACCAATTTGTTCTGTGTAACAAGCTCAGAATGTGGACCAGTTCCCCCAGCCCTCATTAAGCTAATTAGGCGCATTGGTGTCACACTTCTACCCCACGATGAACTGAAGCAGTTGGGTTGATGAGGTTAAACTCAGCCATGTTCTGGAGCAGCTGAACTGGCTGCCAGGAGCCCTGCCATCTGGCCCAGCATATGCACCGGGCATTGGATCAGGGAGTCCAGAGGCAGCGGCGTGAAGAGAGAGTGGCCCTCCTCAATCCCCACGACAATTCTTCCCTCTTAATGCCTCCAAATAAAACAGAAAGGGAAATGAAATGATTGACTGTTTGAGAGCAAGTGAGTTCCCTTGATTCAAATAACCCAGAATCAGAGGCAGAGACCTGATGCCTTGGTTTCAAAGTTCTGTCACACCCTCTCCCTCCCTCCCTCCCTCTCTCTCTCTCTCTCTCTCTCTCTCTCCCTCCCTCCCCAAGCACTGCCGGGGTTTGTGGGACAAGGAGATGGGCTGGATAGGACAGGAACCAGACTTGAGTGTGGATAATTGGTGTAAGGTGCTCCAAGCACACCTCTTCCAGCCTAGCCCCCAGGTCTCTCATTCTGAAATGTATAGATTGTTCTAGGGTTGCTTTGTGTGCTTTTTAAAAATTCCATTTATGCAATTTACTTGGAATTTGCTTAGTCTATAATAGGTCTGTGCAATTTCCTGCTCCTCCAGTATAATAAATAAAAGATGCTTATGACATTGTGTGTGTGTGCGTGTGTGTGTGTGTGTGTGTGTGTGTGTGCGCACGCGCACGCATACACTCAAGCCTCAGTCACCAGAATGCATGCTAGGGAATGAACCTAGCTAGCTAACTAGCTTAAAGTTGAAAGTTGGATCTATGTGACCTTGAGTAGGTCATTGGCCTCTCTGAACCATGGTTCTCTCTTCTGTGAAATGAAGACGATGATGCCAACTTTGTAAGGTGGCTGTGAGGGTTAGATGAAACCATGTATGCATAGCACAGGGTAGGTTTGAGGGTTTCCTTTCCTATATTGCCTTAGGGGACAGTGGCAGAACTAGGCATTCAGCACTAGGCAGGAAGAACCAGCAGAGGTGCCACAGAAGGAGCCTGAGTCAGGGCTGCCTTCAATACTGGAAAACCAGGAGAGAAAGGAGAGATGTTCCTAACAAGCATGCATGTGCTAAGGTTGAGCACTCAAGTGACAAGGTGGCAAAATGTCCCCAACTAAGATGACACCCTTCAATGAGTCATACAGATAAGATATTTTTAAATAAGAGGAGTGTCAAAGTGACTCACTGGTTACCAAACTCAGGTGTTCCATCAGGACATTGAGTTTCTTAGAGACATCCTAGAAAACCCAGGGTCAGGGAGGTCTCATTCATTCAATAAAGTATTACTTGAGGGCTGGGGATTTAGCTCAGTGGTTCCACCACCTGCCTCACAAGTTTGATCCTTCTCTCTCTCTCTCTCTCTCTCTCTCTCTCTCTCTCTCTCTATATATATATATATATATATATATATATATATAGATATAGATATAGATATATATAGATATATATATAGATACAGATATATATATATATCTGTATCTATGTATCTATATCTATCTATCTATCTATATATGTATATTACTTGCAGGCCAACAGTGGTAGGATGCATAGGAAAATAAAATGAACATGGCCTCTATTCTTGTGGAATGTGCAGCTTGGTGGGAGAGAGAAATAAACATATGAAAATATGAAACTAAAATTAAAACAGTGATAATTGCTATATAGAAAAGAACTGGGAACAAGGTGTGGTGGTGCTTGCCTACAATCTCAGTGCACCTGAGTCTGAGGCAGAAAACTAAAAAGGACTGGGGACATAGCTCATGGGAAGACACAGTACTGAAGGAAAAAAAAAAGGAAAGGGAAGGGCAGCAAAAGGAAGGAAAGGGAAGTGGGAGGGGAGGGGAGCAAAGCGAAGCATTGGGATATGGAGGTAAAGGAAAGCAGGTGTAGTTCCCTACTCCTTAGGGTATTTGGCAAACCCTTTCCTGGGGAATATTCCGACCCTAATATTCTTAGGAAGGAACCTGAAGTTTCGGCTCATTTTATTCAGGCACTTTGTGCCAAATGAACACGTCCATAATAAACCCTAAACTGCTTGAACATTTGTTTTGAGCTGGACTTCATAGTGTGTTCCAGTCCTTGATGACTCAGTGTTGGAAAGTTTTATCTTTTTGTTAGTTTAAAGGTTAAGTTTCTATCATTTTTATCCAGTGTGCCTTGATCCTGCCTTCTTTACCCTGGAAACTCCTCCAGGAAGAATTTTCTGTCATTTGAAAGCAAATGCCTTGATTTTCTCAACTGGGTTAAACAGACACTGCAGGCAATGTATTGGTTTACTTAAATGAAAAGTCCAGCAATATTTACTTTCAGGTAGAGCTTGATCAAGGGGCTCCCTAACACCCTCAGGATCTCTCCATCAGTGGGATCCTTTTTCCTCGGTGCTGGGTTCAGTCCAAGGGTCCATGTGCTTTTAAGATGGTTGCCAGAAGTTTCAGGCTGTGCCATGCAGGTTCAAGTCCCACGTACTGTTTTCACAGCAATCCTAGTCAAGGTTTCCCTCCATCTCAATGGCCCTGATTAGGCTGAATGTCCAACTGCAAGCTAGTAGCAATTACTGTGGACAGATTAATGTGATGCTCTGATTGACAGGACTGAACCACATGGACACCACTGAGCCAGGGGTAGATTCAATCCCATGCAAGAAAAAGGAGTGGTTCTGGATAGGGGAGATGGAGCATGGGTCTCAGTGGAATGAACACCAGCCCACCAGGCAGTAGTCAGCTGTTCCAGGGAGTGAAGGGGGCTGGTGGGGCTGGGGAAACCAGAGGGCATTTGCCATGGGCACATGGCCAAGAGGAGCCAGAAACCTGATTTTTAAGAGACTGCCAACACCTAGATCTGCATCCGACATCTCTGTTTTTTCGGGGTAGAAAGTAATTTTTGAAAAATACCAGGTTAGACAAACAATAACATGTTTGGCATCACACACATCATTCCAATTTTTAGTATATGTGCTGCCCAAGTGAGTACCGGCATCACACACGTCATTCTCTCACCACTATTTTGTGACTCTTTTAAAACCCTTTCATTTTTTTGGTAAGAGATTCTCCTTAAAAAGAAAATTTCCCCACATGCCCAAATCTCCAGAATACTGTTCTTCCGGTCTCCCTTTTCTAGGTTTAGTTCACTTGGTCACAGAAAGCATAGCCACACAGGTAGGTGGAGCACGGCCAGGGGTCAAAGAAGACCTAGCTAAGATCCAGCATCCCCAGGTGACTTGGCGCAATTGTATGCACCTCACTGAGACTCAAGTGTGGATAAAAATGTTGACATTGAGCCGGGGATTTAACTCAGGGGCACTGTGCCTGCTTTGCAAGCACAAGGTCCTGAATTTGATCCCCGGTACAAAAACAAATGTTATCCTCATTGGATGGAGGAAAATATTCAGTGATATAAAGCTTACAAAGACACAAAAAAAGTATGAAATACACCATCTTAAGGGGAGTGCCTCTGATCATGGTGATGTCACCTGAGCCAAGCCAGATAGGAATAAAAAGTCAGTCCTTCCAGAGTGTTGAGTCTTTGTCCCTGTCACTAAGGGTACTGTAGAATGGTCACAGAGCAGCACTGGTGAAGGAATGCCAACATCCTAGTAACCTTAAAAATGCCCATTACTAATAAGTACACAGTTTCCATGGCAACACTGTACATCATCACTGTGAGGTAGTCTTGTCATAATGATCATGCCCATCATTAGGATCCCTCAGGTTGGATCTCCCCTCCTCCGCCTCAAGCTCCAGCCCTTCACACAAACAAGCCCAAGGTTGGGGCTTGTCTGTTAATTAAAGTCCACAAAGTGAAGTCAACAAAAACACACAATGGTTTCAGGAACAATGGTTTCCTAGCAGATGTCATTTCGCAATCTTGATTCACGTGCTGGGTTCATGTCGCCTCCCCGTTAGCAGTGGAGATTTATAACAAAGGTTTGTAATTACTCCTGCAATATGTAAATGTGCACCTCTGTTGCACTCTTACATTATATGTCTTATCTCTTTCTAGCTGAAGCCTGTTCTGTGTCCCCAGCCCTTGCTCCATTCTTCATCACCTTCATCAGGCAGTTTGCCTCCTGAAAACACACACCTGTGTCACTCTCGCACCCCTCAGGACTCTTGCTGCTGCCTGTGGGACCTGCCAGGAGTCTGGCAAATGATTTCTGGTTGTCCATCAGACCCGTACAATGTTTGGATGTGGGAAAGGAGCACCGCACCGAGAGTCTCAGCTCTGCTCAGATGGGGGGTGGCTGTGACCTCTCCAAGACATGGACTTTTTCTTCTATCAAACGATGTTGATAATAGTGTGAAGTCTTCTGTCCTTGACACATAATACCTGATCTGCATTGATAAATAAATGCTAAACAGCACAGCTGAGGCTCAGTTTTCACATCTTAAAATGAGAGTGAAGATTCTGCCCTGGTGGGTAGAGGGAAGTCATGTGAGAGGACTTGGGAACAGGGTCTGGCCCTAACTTGTACCTTTAGAGTCAATTTTTTCCCACCTGAGTCTATCTGGTATTTGATAAACATCATGGATCATCTGTTGTGGACCCTGCTTTGGGTTCAGTAATGGTCAAGTACTACTTTGTAAGGACGTACTTTCTGAAGGTGAGACCCATAGACTAAACAAGATGCAGTGGGTCTCAGTGTGTCCGGTGGTCATGAACTGAGAAGGAAAAGAAAGAGTAAAGGGATCTGAGTGATGCAGGGCAGGGATTGTTACTCAGAGGCCACAGGCCTCTCAGAAGGGGTATATGTGGGCAGAGATGTGTAAGAGGTCAAGCAGGGAGCCTGGTGGGTGTCTATGCAAGGCAGTGGGGAGGAGGAGCATCCCAGGCAGAGGATGCAAGTGCTGAATCCCATATGATTACTTCCGGTAGTCTGAGCACAATGGAATAAGGAAGCTAAGGGGACAAGTGAGGGCAGAGGTAGGAAATGAGGCTGCAAATGTGGATGGGACCAAATGGCACAGGGTCTCCTTCATCTCAGAACTATCTTGGTTTTTGTTGTTGTATGTTGGCTGTAGAGCCCCTTTTATTCTCAGAGTGCCCTGGTCTGGACATTATATTATTTCTGCTCAATTTATGGCCCGGGGAAACAACCTTGACTCTCAACCTATGATGAGATAGCGGATACAGGAAGGTTTTAAGCACAGAAAGGACAGCATCTGAGCTAAATGGAAAGGGGTGGCACTAACTTCTGTAAGGCTAGCTCTGATGGTTTCTATTTAAATGTCTCCCCATAGCCTCATGCCATCGTAGGTAGAGATTTTGAAAGGTGAATGGATTACAGAGCCTTGTATCTGATTTGCTGTTGAGAAGTAGGATCCACTCAGAAGATGTGGGCTGCTGTAGGCATGACCTGGAAAGGCTTATCTCCTTTCCTGGGTCCTCCATGACTCTCTGCTTTCTGGTCACCATGAGGTGAGCAGCTTTTCCTCCACCATGTCTCTCTCTGCCTTGGGGCCAGGGGACTATGAACCAAAACCTCTACAAATTGAGTCAAAGTAAATGCTTCCTCCTTTAAGTTGCAGATGTCAGGTGTTCTATCCCATTGACAGGAAAAATGACTAAGAGCAGTCTGTGGGGAGCACAAAGGAGCATTCCAGGTACAGCCATGGAATGACACCTTCCAAAGTGCACATGAGAGACAGAGGATACCAGGGATGACATAAGAGCTTTTCTTTCTTGGGTCAAAGCCACACTAAGATATTCTGTCCTTAACAGGCTCCCCTGGAGCACTGGGTAGGTATGATTTCTGGGAACGCTGCCCACAGTGGCAGCAGTGGTGGTAGGGAAGTCAGCCTGCAGAAGTTAACAGCACGTGAGGAACGGAAGGCAGCTTGGAGCCCCCACTTCCCCACCCTCATTTCAGTCTTGCAAAATGTAGTCACATGGTTTGCACTTCTAGGGAGAAAAGTCTGCAAACTGGGACTTGTTTTACATAAAAGATACATCACTGCAAAGTATATAAATCACATTTTTGCAAGTTGAATTGCATTTTAATGCACTAGGGAATACTGCTATTCAATTTCCGTATTGATTTTTTACAGATTATGATAATGTCTCCTGCCCGCTTAGGAACATTTGACAAACCTAGAAAAGCATCCAGAATGTCCACATAAAATTAATCAACAGGCAGGGCTCAGCCAGTGAATGTTAAATGAGCACTGGCCTGGGCCAAGGCAGCCTGGGGATGGATACATGTGCCATCTCTTTGCTTATGGGCACAAGGCCAATACCTAGGGCAAAGACATGAAGAGTCACTCTGGGGGGGAACTGAAGATGTCAGGAGCAGAGGCATGGCCTGTGGGGGCTTCAGGAGGAAATGACTTAGAAGCTGAGCCCAGAAGAGGAGCAGGAGGTAGGATGTGGATGTGGGTGAGTGCAGAGGGGTCCAGTGGCTTCCCAGAGATCATACAAAGTCTGCAGGCTGTGTCCTGACATGTGGGCTTCATGCCAGGAATAAGAGAAACAAGTGGAGAATTTCAAAAAAAAGAGGGAAATGCTCAGATGTGCTGAATCAGAGTTCTCTGGAACAAGGTATGGCGCTTATACCTAAACTTCCAATAAAGAAAAAAAATGTCCCCCTGGATCTGACCTCTCACAGACAACAGTGACTAATGTTCTAGTGTATCCTCCCAGAGTGGTTTCTGTGTGTGTCTGTAAACACCGAGGGATGTGCTTTTCTCATTTAACGTGATGTGTCTTCAGCATTTTTATACATTCTCCCTTAGTGTCATTTATACATTTGCACAATCATAATAGTTCACAAGCTGGATATAGCACGATTTCCTGAATGGGGGAAGGATTAAGTATCCTGGTTGAGGTGTTCCGAGGTTTGTGTCTTCACTCCAGAGTCATTATTAATAGCACCCTTTTCACTTTTCAGATTCCTGGATGAAAATTATAGTCTCCCTTCCTATGGGATGAACTTTTGAGTTGCTTACGTTATTATTGCTGTAAATGGTCCTGTGCTGACTATATCTGAACCAATCTGCTTAAACATACAAGACAGTAACAAGCAGTCCTTCATCTAAGTGCCCTAAGGATTCATGCTGTGTTTCTCAAACTGGGACATCCACGTGTCATCTGCCACAGGCCCCTGCTGCCTGAGGGCCACCCTTCATTTAGTGTTTTTCTTTCATATGACTTACTTTATAGAAATTCAGTGAAAATGTTGATCTAAGTAGGAAGGGATGTTACTACCATGAGTGCAAAGCAGGAGTCATAGTCCATTAACAAAAGTGTCAGAACAATGGATTCCAGGAACAATAAGACCAGGAAGGACCTGCTCTGAAACCTGCTAGAGATGGGACCAAAGGATGCTTTATGAGCATCGGAGGGTGTTAAAGACTCTCCAGTACGAAGCAAAGGCTTTCTCTGTAACAGAGAGGCTTCAAAGGGCCCTGAAAACTGCCTTCCTCCTCACGCCAGGTGGCAAAGCTGAGCCCGTGTGACCAGAGGGAGCTGTGCAGTGGAGGGCAAGATGGCCTCAGATCTCATGGGCTTTGTGCCTATTACACGGAGTCTGAAATTTACTCTAAGGTGTGAAGCTGTTCGTTCTGTGACAGTGCCCTACCATCACCTCTCATAGCATAGAGAAGAGTACTTTCAGTGCCCTAAAGACCCCCTATCCCCCACCTGTTTATCATCCTTTCTTTCTCCAACCTATGGAAACCACGGATGTGTTCACTATCTCCTTAATTGCACCTTTCCCAGAATGTCATACATGGAGTTGGTAGCCCGTTCAGACCATCTTCATTTCCCTGAGCCACGTGCACTTTGCTTCTTTCAAGGCCTTGATGGTTCATTTCTTCTTGGCGAGCAGTATTTATTCTTGGCTGGATATCCCACGGTTGATCTCTCCACCTGCTGCAGACCATCTTGGATCCCTCTGTGTTTTGGCAATTATCAATAAAGTTGCTATAAACATTTATGTTCAGGATAAGTTTTTAACTAAAAGGCTTTAATTTTTATTAAAGTTATCACTTAATTGTGCTACTTTTATTACTTTTTATGAATAGTGAGTGAGATGGGACCAGCTGGCTCTTTGGGCAATATGGACAGAGACTTCTCTGGGGAGATGACATTTAGAGAGACCTGAAGGATGGGGAAAGAACCAGCCACTCAGAGCTGAGGGGAGGGCACAGAAGACAGAGGAAAGGGGCAGAGGCCCTGAGATGGGGCACACTGGGCACAGGGCAGCAGCCTCAGGCCAGTGTGGCCATTGGGATGAGGTACAGGACGATTTTAGCAGACCCACTGGTTACTGCAAGCCCTGAAAGCTTATTGTCAAGGCTCTGGTTAAGTCACTGGGCCTCTGGGCGGGGAGTGAAGGAGCTGAGGACTGCAAGTGTTTGTAGATAGTCTGAGAGACCCAGCACCTCCATTTCACAGACAAGAAAACTGAGGCTTGGAGTGGGAGACAATTTACATTCTCTGCCTTGACTGCAGGGATATCAGAGCACAGAGCTTGGAAAGAGAGAGATGCAAGCCTGTCAGTATCTATCAGAGTTGCAGCTTGGGCAGACACAAAGGGCAAAGAACAGCTTCAAAATTCAATTAGGCAATAAGGAGATTAGTGAAGGAAGCCAGCTTTGACCTCCCGGGTGTGGGGAGTGGGTGTGGGTGTGGGTAGGGAGTGGGGATTGCAATCTCAGATCAAAGCGAGGAATTAGGTAATGGTATGGCCAGAATCTAATTGCCCACAAGATCAACCTCTTCAGAGGAAGTAGAGTCCCTCGTTGTCATGGCAACCAATTTAAAAAGGGCTCCACAGCAAGAGAGAGTAGCGCTGGACACCGAGGTCTCACTTCCCAGTAAAAATCTGTGGACCAGGAGTGCACATCAGGACCTGCTTCTCCTAAGAACCAAAACATGAATGGCTTATAGAAGATCAGTTTCCTTCTCATGAAAAGTTAGGTTGGGCAGCCTCTGGCTGTGTTTTATTTAGCTTTTGTTGTGTAAACAAACCACCCTAAAACTCAGTGGCTGAAAACAACAATTTATGTTTCTCATTCTGTGCACTGGCAGGAGCACTTCCCCTCTGGTTTTGCCTGGGCTCCCTTTTTAGCTACAGACAAAGCAGGGTAGGGGTAGGGTGGGGGTTGTGCTGCCTGGGCAGGGAGGCTCATCTGGGCTCACTGCATGCTTGGCAAGTGGTGCTCCTGGCTGTAGACCCCCACCCTCTAGCAGGCTAGACCAGATTCTTCACTTGGGGGTCTTAGTGGGTATATGTGCAAGCTGCATGGCCCCCTTAGGCCCATAACTCACCCAATTCCAATTTTGCCACTTGAAACGGACTCAAAAATATCACAGGACAAGTCCAGAGTCAGAGGGGGGAGAAGGTCAGAAGGGGCAAAATTACATTGCTGAGAAGCTTGGGATCAGAGGGATCTCTCCAAACAACCTATTCCTGGCTGAAGTAGATATTCTGCCCCATGAAGGCATCAGAGTTCCAGGATTCTAGACCACCCTCCCCTATCCTGAGAGTGCACCTGGTCCTCCAGGTCCAGGATAGTGACTACAGGTACACTTGTGGTCCGGGTGACAGAGGATTAAACAGAGGGGAAAAGGAAACACACACAGCTATCTTTTTAGAAAGGTTTCAGAAGTGGCCACAAAACATCTCTGCTCATATCTCACTGGTCAGATCTTAGCACATGGTCACACTTAGCTGCAAGGGAGGGAGAAACATGGTCTTTATTCCAGGTAGTCAAATGCCCGTTCAGAATCTGAGGTCCTCTTTCTAAGGAGTCAGGAGAGCATGGGCATCCTTTTCTGCCACATCATCTCTCAGATGGTGCACGGTGCTGGAAGAGTTCACCCCAATTCCCTTGGCACAGATAACTTATCCCTCATTGGGCAAAGGCCTTTGAACCCTGCAAAAGTTTAGAAGTCATTTCTACATTATTATGTATTTGGTATTTAAGGTATTCATAACATTGAAGAATTTTTTTTTTT
>NW_022900919.1:43602692-43608103 GCF_012274545.1 Fukomys damarensis
GTGAGCAAATTGGCCTTGTGACTCCAATTTAAAATGTGCAATTGATTTTATAATTGTGACTCTTCTGTTCAGAAGCACATGAGTCTTCTTATACTAACTTATAAATGGTACCAGACTGTATAAGAGATCTTGAGATTCACTATTGTTTAAATTTTAAAATTAGATTTTGTAAAGTGGTTTTAACTTTAGAAAATTTTGCTTGTTAGGTCAGGCTGGGAAAGTATTTTTTGAAAAGGAAATTGAATGTTAAATTAGTAAGTCCTGTGCAAAATGTTGATGATAATTTAATTAACCAAGTTTGCAAATGAGATGGATGGTATAATTGAGTCGACTGATCTTTTATCAAAAGCCCCTTGAAAATGACTATTTAGATAGAACAAATTTTATAAATTGAACTTAAAGGCTTAGGAGTGACTAATTTTTTTTAAAAAGCTACTGTAATGTGTTGAAGATAAATTAATTAACAAGTACTTTTGAGGAACCTTTTCTGTGTGCCAAAATCTCTCCCACACTGACATTCTTTTGGTAACCTCAAAGTCCCTGCTTGTCTCCTATTCACATGGCAGCTGCCAGCCTGGGTAGAGGAAACTGGGAGATGGGGTTGGCCAAGCCTGCACCTGGCTGGAGCGAGATATCAAGGAAAAGGAATGGGCAGTGAATTCGCTGAGAGGCACAGGGCTGCACGCTCAAATGTGGCAGCCATGTCTCACTCATCCTAACCTCTCAACCTTCACTGAGACTTCCTTTGGAGAGGGGAAGGTGGTCCCAGGAGATGCGCAGGAAAGATAGGAAGGAATCTGGCCATCGCCAAGGGAAGCCCTGGAACACAGAGCATCTCCAGAGCCATCTCCGTTCTCTTTGCCTGGGAAGGGTTCATCCTGGACCTAGTGACAACTGGAACACATTTCTTGTTGACATCCATGGTCTTGTTTCTGGCTGGGGCCCCCCCTCCCTGATGCTTTGAGTCTGGATGCTCACCACACTGTCCTCCTCTGGACAAAATGACCCCCTCCCCTCCGCAGACCTTGGGGGTGCAAACACCAGCCCCTCACCTAGCAGGAGCAAAGTTCCCCTCTCAGTGCTCACCTGCAATCTGGCTAGACCAAGGCCACAGCCCAGACCACTTTCTTGCTTAGCAACACAGAACGCAATGACTGCCTCAAGGCCAAGCTCCTGCAGTTCCTCCCTTTCCTGGATGGCCGCTTCTCCCACAGGGGCTCAGTGTCTGCAGAAGGAATGACTTGAGTTGTAAAGAGCTCCAGCACGGAGTGGTCCCTCAGTTTAGTTCCCTGTCCTGCCAGAGGCCCAGTCTGTTTCATAGTGATACTGAGAAATCTCAGAAAGCATCTAGTCCTCTGTAGTGACCTTACTCCAGGCTTTGTGCTGCATCTGGACTCCATGGGATCCTCTGGGGCAGTAGCCCCCAGGCCCCGCCCTGTGGGACAGGTCCTCCTTCATAGATGGCGCATCTACCAGAGGTGGCAGCCGCGAGGCCGGTGGCTGCAATCGCCCGTGTCTGGTCTGGCAGCGCCCCCTCGTGGCCAGATGGGGCAAAACACATTGAGGGAGGTTTCCCTGCCATTCTGGTGGTTTTAAGGGTCCATATTCCAGGAAAGAGAAACTGGATTTAAAGAGAGAACTCGGGAGCCGGTTGAACATAAGCAGGGGTAGTTAGCATAGATGAAAAGTCTTGGCACTTTCTATTAAAATAGCCTGTTCTTCGATGCTGTCTTCTCACTTTAGCTGCAAACGATGTAACCATTTCCTCACTGAAGAGAGAGGAAAATCAGGCTTGCCACAGAGCTTGGTGGCTCCAGCAGACAGCATGGATCACTGGCCTAGGAAAATTTCACCGTCGCGCACATATAAAGCACTACTCATCCCATTTTTTCTTCACTTAAAATTAAATATGAAGATTTTAAAAGGCCCAGAGTTTTTTGCCTACCTTTATCTGCATGGGTGAAATTTTCAACCATAATGATGATAAAAGCAAAAATAATAAATTATAAATGACAAGGGCTTTCAAACTAAGATTGAACTGCATAAGTGAAAGAGCATTTCATGAATACAGACCTGTTAAGAAATTATTCACGACACTTGTTAAAGATATCAAGGCAGGCTATATGGGGGGGTGACAGGTATGGGGACAACTGCATCCAGTCTTATAGCAGAGGAAAGACTGGACTCAAGTCCAGGTCCAACTAGGATGAATGGGGAGGTATAAGACCCCCCCCGATTCATGTGTGTATAATGTGTGGTCTTTTGTACAAATGAGGATTTATAGGTGGGAGTTAGTGGGTGAAAAATTACTAAGAGAAACATCAAGGGTTTCTGCCCTAGACTTGATAGGATCATTGCTAACAGTGAACCAGTGTGATAAACTATCAGGGATAGTCAGATACCAAGAATGGGAACTTCCCTGTGAACTGACTTATCGGCAGAGCTGGAGGCTGGGAGGACACAGAGCTGAATGTGAAATCCATGGATCCTCCTGAGGCAGCAGCCCCCTGGCCCTCCCCTTTGGGACAGGTCAGCAGAGATGAGGTATCCACACATTCTTCCACCTGTCCAGTCCAAGCAAGCAGAGGACTCAGAGGTGTCTGACTCAAGTTTTGGTCAAAGGAGAGACTCTTTGTCTCTTTTGACCCAATGCAGGCAGATGCTACGGGTTATGTTCAGCGGCTTAGATGTGTAAATGAGAAAGTGTGCTTCTGTGAGAGGAAACAGAGCAAGGGCTTTATCATATTTTAAAAATCCGGAGGTGACTTCAAGTAGTGCAGAAAGTGTGGGAAACTGGAGGGAACTAATATTTGTTGGGCCTCTATTGTTGCCAAATAGCTCATATTGCATCTTTATAACAGCCTTGACCAATAATGACAATGAGCTCATTGTATAGATGGAAAACAGGCTCAAAGACGAAAGAGGCTCAGCTCAAAGTGACATAATTTAAATGTGAAGGGCTAGGATTAAAAAACCAGTCTCTAGATACCAGCCCATGTTTGCTACAGCACTGGGCTGAGTGGTCTACCTGCATTCATTCATGCATGAATTTGTTCCTCAAATGTTTATGGAGCACCTGCTATTATCAGTCAGAGTTCTAAGCACTGGGGAAAGCATAGTGTATACAACTCATTGAAGAGATTAGGACCATAAATGATTATCAATGATATCCCTCTATTTGCAGTAAGTACATCAACTCATTCACCCATCCACTTGACCTTTATCATGAAGAATTTTTTTATTTACTCATTTTTCTCAATCACTCATTTCCTTATTTACTCACACAATCAATCATCAATTCACTTACTCATTTTTATGATCATTCATTCATTTACCAGCTCATTATTTACTCATTCTCTTACTTTCATTAATCATCACTCAATTATTGCTTTCATCAATCCATATACTCACTTGTCTGCATATTTGTCCATCCACCCATTCTTCCATCAATCCATCCTTCTATTGATCCCTAATATATCCATCCATATATTTTCCTTCCTTTATTCATCTTCCTTCTTTTCTTTCTTTCTGCCTTTCATTGATTCCTTCATCCCTCCCTCTACCTACTCAACCATTCTTTCAGTGCTCATGCAGACTCTGAAAATTAAGAAATGGATAAAACCCTGTCCAAGGCACTCACCATGTAGTAGTGGTGAATGACAAGAACAGCCACTTTGTCACTGTGATTAAACTACAACAAGGGCCTGGGGAACCCAGTGGGAGCCTAAGTCATTGGGGGTGCATAGGAAATTTTGCAGAAGATCCAAGCCAAGTCCTAACGGGGTTAGATGTGGGCAGTAGGAATTTTAGACAGAGGGAGTAGCATGTACATATGTTTGAAGAGGAACTGGGGACTGCAAGCATGGCTGGAGTTTAGAAACAGGTGGGTCTGCTTGTCTGGGTCACATTTGTTTCTCCCCAGGTATTGCCTTCTAAAACCTTGGGCTTTGTGTACTGTGAGGATGACGGAGCTGGCACTCTTCTACCTTTGCCTCTCTATGGCCTCCATCAGCTCTGAGAGAACAGTCCTGTAGGACTACAAGTAATCCAGGCTGTTGTGGTGCCTTTGGTGACACCTCTCCCTGTCACTATCAAAGCCAGTGGTAAATATTCCTTTGTCCTGCCCTCGGGCTGTGCTCATACTCTGAGCTGTGGTGTCTCCACAGAAATATCTCCTAGACTGACTCCCGCAGAGTCCTCTCCAGCCTCCACTTCCTCCCTGGGAGCCCTGACTGTTTCACCACTTCTGTCCCCTCCATGTCAGTCACAGTTACCTAACTCAACCTCCAGTACCTCTTTCCAGTGTCTCCTTAGCAGCTTCTCTCTCATCTCTCTGCATTAGTGCCTTCTCCTGCCTCCAGAGCAGCCCCTCTGGAGAGCAAGTGCAAACTTTCTGGCCAGGTGTTCAAAGTCCTTTACTATCAGGCACATTCTACTCCTCTGGGCTTGCGTAACTCCACCTCTGCACACGAGCCCTCCATATTTAGCAGGGCTTTGAAGCTCCCCAACATCCAAAGCTCTTCACTTCTGCCTCATTGTAACTGATTCTTTGCTCTGTGTAGGACAGCCTTGCCTGCCTGGTCTTCCCCGGAAGACTCCTGTTCTTCCTTTAATATGTGGCTGGTGCATCCGTTTAGCTTTCTGGTCATGATACCAGTCACCACACCTTATTGCTTGCCTGTCTGTCTCTCAGCTATGAGCTCCAGGTGTGAGGCAGAAGCCTTTTCAGTCTGCACTGCATTCTCAGTATCCACAATGGTCCTGGCATGCAGAAGGTGCTCTGTAAACATCTCCTAGATGAATGGCTGAATGAACCGAATAGCTCCAGGGAGGCTTGGATTTGGATTAGACCAATCACTCTTCCTTGGTCCTCAGGTTGTGTGCCCAGCCTAGTCATTTATCCTATCGTGGGAGCAGCTCTGGAGACATTTGACAAGGCCCACAGCACATTACCTGGGGAGAGCAGTTTGATTGCTCTGCATTTGGAGCTGGTTCCCAAGGTTTTGTCTTCATAGAGAGACCCTGTCTCTAACTGCTGAGGCATAACCACTGTGCTGGGGATGGAAGGCATCACCCAGATAGAACCTCACTGTGGTGCCAACAGGTGTGAAGTCTGGAATCAAAACAAGGACCTGGGTGAAAAGGTGGTGGTGTGTGCAGATTCATCCAGAGGTGCCACAGGTGCTACCTCACTGCCTCTCTCTGCTGATACTACTCTGGCGCAGACTTAGAAATGTCTATTCTCGATCCCTGGCACATATGTTCCTGCTCTCTTCTCTGCTTGGCCCTACATGGAGAGGACCACACATCACAGGCACAAACACACACACACACACACACACACACATACAGAGGGAGAGAGAGAGAAAGAGACAGAGAGAGAGAGAGAGAGAGAGAGAGAGAGAGAGAGA
>NW_022900919.1:43608373-43659834 GCF_012274545.1 Fukomys damarensis
GAGAGAGAGAGAGAGAGAGAGAGAGAGAGAGAGAGAGAGAGAGAGAGAGAGACATTAGAGCCCAGCTGCAGGGACTATCTTGCCCCACCTCTATCTAGGAAGAGAGGAAGAGACTGGAAATTCTTCACTTCTTTGGGCCTCCATTTATAATCTCAGCTGTAAAATTAAGGTGATTTAGACTGACATGATGGGGCTGTTGGAAGGGTTAAATGAGAGAGTACATCTGAAGCTCTTAACACTACCAGACACATGGGAAATGTCCAGTAAGAATCAGGTTAGCATTCCCTGGGTCTTTACTATAGCAGCAGCAAACTCTGTCCAAAGAGCCACCCAGGCAATGCAAAGTGGTCCAGAAGCAGATGTGGTCCTCTGTCAGCTGGACAGAGGTGGTGCAAAATACCAATGCACAGGCTTGGCTTAGACCAGTTTAATCAAAATCCAGAGCAGGTAGTGCCAAGGCATCAGTACCTTGATGAAGTAACTCCTTACCATTATGAATGGACTCTCTCACAGACAACATTCTTAGCTCTGAAATCTATTTTACCTGGCGTTAATGGCAATAAGAGCTTTGTTTTGATTAGTGTTAGCATAGTGCATCTTTTCCTTTTTCTACATTAAACTTGTTTGTGTTTTAAGTGGGTTTCTTATGGGAGCCTGTTATGAGAGTTTGGGTTTTTAATTCAATCTGATGAGTCCTGCTCCTTTAATCAGGGGTATTTAGAACATTTACATGTAATGTGATAATTTATATAATTAAATTAAATCTACCACATTATTATTTGTTTTCTATTTGTCCTCTGTTGTTTGCTTCCTTTTTGCTTGTTTGTTCTATTTTTTTCATTTTTTTATTCTTAGCTCTGTTTGTTGAGTTAGCTTCTGGCCTTTGCACTGTTAATGTTATGATCAGAATTACTACATATATTATAAATCTCAAAGCACATCGCTACTTTGCTTTAAGCAATTTTATTTTTCTTTCTTTCTTTCTTTGGTACCAGGGATTGAACTCAGGACCTTGTGCTTGCGAGGCAGGCAGAGGAAACATTGAGTGAAATCCCTGGTCCTAAGTAATTTTATTTTTAAAGAGATTTTTAAAATATAAAAAATGATTTTTATTTTCCCAAGTAATGATCTTCATTCCTTTCTGTAGGTCCAGATTTTTCCATCTGGCATTATTTTCTTTCTGCTAAAGAATTTTTTTTTTTTTTTTTTTTTTTTGGTACTGGGGGTCAGACTTGGGTCCTTGTGCTTGCAAGGCAGGCGGCAGAAATACTGAGCGAAACCCCTGGCCCTGTGAAGAAATTTTTACCATCTTTTGCATACAGGTATTTTGGTGATGAATGATTTCCTCTTTTGTATATCTGAGCACATCCTTATCTTTCCTTGATTACAAAAAATAGTTTTGCTGCATAAGAAATTCTAGTTTGACTTTTTTTTCTTTTAGTACTTTTATATATTCTTCCCTCTCACTTGAACTTTCTCTTAAAAAGTCTGATGGTAACCTTATATTTGCTCCTTTGATGTAACATGTTTTTAAACTTGTTGTCTGGCTTCTTTTAAGATTTTTTAAAGTCTAATTTTGAGTAATTTGATTATAATGAGGTCTTGTGTTATTTTCTGAATGTTTCTTTAAGGTTGGGAGTAGAGGAGTGCAGCACTGTGAAGTGAGGTGGTGTGATATCACTTGGAGGCAGAGGTAGACTGTTAAGTTAATGTGCTTGCAGTTTGTTGAGCTTTTGGATCCATGGGTTTATAGTTTTTATCAAATTTGGACATTTTTTGATCATTCTTTTCTCTTCAAGGTCTATAGTCTCTCTTCTCTCTCTCCTTCCAAATAATCACTTTCTCTATGTAGAGGAAAATATATGCTTTCTTTATATTTAAGGAATAGATATACTTTCTACATATATGTATCATATATATATGTGAATGTATCATATATATATGTGAATGTATCATATATATATATGTATAATCATATATATTAAATTGCTCTAAAGTTCACTGGTTCATTTATCTTTCCTTCAGTCTTTTCTTCTCTGCATTTTTGTTTCCTTTTGGATAGTTTCTATCAATGTAACTTTAACTTTACTAGTCTTTTTTAGTTCTTTTGCTATCTTTGTGTCACAGTTTAACCTATTTAATCTTTAATCAAGCTTCTAGTGTCTTCAATATATGAAATATAGCTATAGTCACAATTTTAATGTCTCTGTCCATCAAGCCGATCATCTATGTCATTTCTGGGTCAGTCTCCAATGACTGAATTTTCTCTTTGTTAATGGGCTGAATTCCCCTGTTCTTTTGCATACCTGGTAATTTTGTTATAGGTATGAGACACTGTAAAATTTTACCAGGTTTTTGTTCGAAAGAAGAGGATAAAGTTGTTCTCTGTGGATCTGCCTTGGCCAGGAGAAGTCAGTGAATGATGACCTGGGATCTCATCTCAAGGAACCACTATA
Source organism: Fukomys damarensis (assembly GCF_012274545.1). Taxonomy (NCBI): domain Eukaryota; kingdom Metazoa; phylum Chordata; class Mammalia; order Rodentia; family Bathyergidae; genus Fukomys; species Fukomys damarensis. The sequence goes on from NW_022900919.1 coordinate 43,610,830, forward strand.
TTTCCATTGCTTCCATTGGGCAACCGGGGTGGAGACTAATCTACGTCATTCTAATTCCTCTTTCTTTTTTTCCCCTCGGGGACAGAACTCAGGACCTTGCCCTTATGAGTGGGCACAGTGGTGCCTACTGATCTAAATCCCTAGCCCTATCTTTTTAAACTTTTTCAAAGTATTGGATGGCCCAACAACACCTTCCATAGGTCGTATTTGGCTCTTGGGTTGACATTTGGAAATTCATCCTTCACTTGTTTCCAGATTTGTTTACTTGTTATTTTAGATAGTTTAAGCCTAAACAGAGTCTAAAAATAACCCATTTTGCTGCCCAACGTTAGAAGTTGAAAGAGATGATATTTCTACCTGGATTCTGTCTGACTTCAAAGCCAGTGTCAATACCCTTATCCTCGTTGTGTGCTTGAATGCATGCTATTCCCCACCTGGACTTGGAGACTTCCTGTCTTTGCATCCTCGATGGTTAGCAGAGGTCTTACTGTGGGAGATGATGAGGGGAATTTTGTTGAACAAATGACTTCTCTCCTTCTGTTTGCCTTCCGAATGTTTCTTGCCTCCTTGAATCCACACTCATCTATTAAGTGGGAGGAATGTTACCATCAGCACAGGTGGGATTTAAATTAGGCAGCTGTTACCTGTGAGATGATGCCTCTGCTCCCATAGGGGTGAGGAGTGTGGCGAGAAGCCAAGACAGAGCCAGTTTATTAGAGAGGAAAAGGGCTGGTTAATCACATAGGCACAGTCTTGAAGGATTTTGTATTTTTAAACTGAAAGCTCTAAGGTCTTGGAAGGGGATGTCCCACTTCAGTAGTAATAAAAAAACCTCAAATTAACAAATAAAATATTAGCATAATTAAAAACAATGACACTGGACATTAATAAAAATATAGGGGAACATGCTCTCATCTTCTGCTGGTGGCACACTGTACATCAGTTTAATTTTTCTGAAAGGCCATTCAGCAAAACTTATCAAAAGCCTTAAATATGGTCACATGATTTTTCTCAGTGATTTCACGTTTAGCATGCTCTTTCCTCAGGAAATATGCAGACAGGGTGCCCAGTGATTCATCCATGGGAATGCTCAACACAGCACTGTTGAGTGGAAGACTGGAGACTAGATAGATACAGAACAGGAAGGATAGCCCTGCAGCTTTTAAAAACAAATACACAGAAGAATAATGACAAGAAAAATGTTTGTGAAAAAGTGTTAAGAAATCTCAGTTCGAAACTTATATGTATATTCATTATAATTAACACTTCCTTTGTGCCTTATTAGTTTAATTAGCTCCAGTAGTCCTTACCATAATCTTATGAGGAGGTGACGTCTGGTATTTGCAGAAGCTGCATTGGGGAAGAGCAGACTGACCTCCTAGCTGGCGGGGTCCAGAGCTGGATTCTAACTCTGATGCTGAGCCTGGGAATCCCGTGGTTCCCAGAGTGTGGTCTTTGGAGCATCAGCCTCAAACCACCTGCAATTTATTGGAAGTGGCAGCCTCAGTTCTGGTCCCAAAACTTCTGATCAGGAGCTGGAGAAAGGGTAGGCCCAGAGATGCGTTTGATTGAACCTGCCAGTTGGTTATGTTCAGTGTTGAAAATTACTGTGCAATAGGGGCCAGGCATGGTGGCGCATGCCTGTGATCCCAGCACTTGGGAGGCTGAGGCAGGAGGATCGCTGTGAATTCGAGACTAGCCAGGGCTACATAGTGAGTTCCAGGTCAGTTTCAACTATACAGTGAGACCCTGTCTGAAAAAACCAACCAAACAAACAAACAAAAAAAAACAAAAAACGAAAATTACTGTGCAACAAAAGTCCACCTTTTCTTAAAATTTTGTTGAAAAAATATATGCGCAAAAAATGTCTGGCAGATAAGTCATTAAAATACTAACACTGTCCTCTCTGGATGATGAGACTCTGATTTTTATTTTCATCTGTGTGTACAATTTCCAAAAGATACACAAAAACTTTTGTGTCTAGGATAAAAAATATGTTTTCGCTAAAGAGGAGGAGATGAAGAGGAAAAGAGGAGGAGGAAGAGGAGATGGGAAACAAAGAAGGAACTGTCTCAATATTCAGTGAAAGGATGTGTACTTTGTGGGAAGGGAAGTGCAGATGGAAATCGCTCTTCTAAATCCTTTAAAAACTCAAGTGGAGCCTGTCAAGTTGTGTGGATTCCCAGAGGTCTTGTGGCAATGCAGATTGTGACTCAGGTGGTCCAGGCGGCTGAGATTCTGCATTTCTAACCAGCTCTGCTGATGATGCTGGTCCAGGTACCACACTATGAGAAACAAGGGACCAGAGAGATTTAAGTTGTCAATTCCCAAAATGCAAATTTTATGAGGAGAAGAACTTTTTCTAGCCCAGGGCAGTGAATAGATCAAAGAATAGTTACTAGATGAATGAACAGAAATGCTACAAGCTGGGAATCCTGCTGGGGACACAGGACCCTGGCTTCTGGTCTTGGTCCGGCACCTGCTCCCGGCATTGCCTTTGGCAAACCATGGCCTCCCTTCGATGACACCTGTCACTGGGCAGGTTAACAGCTCTGGGCAACTCTTTTCCAGGGCTTGATATATAAGACCTGCTCAGCCCCAGCCAGGCTTGCTCAAGATTTGAGTTTTGTTTAAAATAAAAAGGACCCAAAACTGGCAACATAAGCCAGACTGTGTTCTGAGAAGCCCAAGGAAAGAAGTTAGAAAATCAAGAAATATCTAAGTTGAGGTTTCCGTAGAAACATTAACTCATCCACATAGGCTGCGTGCTGCATTTGGATTACAGGTTAGGCTCATAAGCCTGAAATAAATTATATACTCCTCGTATTATTCAGCCCTGTACTGTATAATAATAAATTATACAGTTATAGGCCTCAGCCCAAGTTATAACAAATTATACCATAGCGTATAATTACCCTGCACTGCACCATATAATAATAAATTAGACAGCTACAAACCTAAGTTGTGATTCTGGAAAAGATAGAAGCATGAACAGGGCTATTGATCCTCTCCTCTGATCAGAACCTTGTCAGGCAGGCTGGGGCTGGAAGGAGAGGAGAGATGACTGGTGCCATCTCCCTGGCTTCTTTCTGTTTGTACATTTGCTTGGCTATTTGGTTTTGATGCAGAGTTGGCCACAGTGATCTGGGCTGACTTGGAATCCAGTCCTCAGGGGCTCCCACCCTGTGGGAATAGCTGTATGTGGATTGAGAATAAAACACTGCAATAACATCACTGAACAAGCCCTGTGCTGCCTGCTGCTCACTAAAATGGATGGATTTTGAAAAAGAGAAAGGGTTTGTTCATGAGGCAGCCAAGCATGAGGAGATGGAGGGCTAAACTTCACATCCATTTCCCCAGTGACAGGGATGGGGACAGTTATGGGCTGAGGCCTGGGGCGGTGATTGGAGGTTGAGTGAGAGCAGGGAAATGGCTTAGGTTAGAGGGTTTGTTTAGGTTTTCCCTTGATTTCAAGAAGAGCTACACGAAGAGTTAAAGTAACAGCAGCCCAGGATCAAGAGTGTCCCAGTGACTGTGCACCAGCACATGCACCTGCTCACCGCTCAGGCCCTGCCAAGTGGGCATCATGACCCCATTTGGCAAGGGAAAGGAGCAGGGCTTCACTACCTCGGTCAAGGTCGCACAATAGAAACAGCAAGGTGAGAAATGAAACCTGGGACTATGATGGTTATAGTCCTCCGAGGAAAAATTCAGAGCTGCCAGCCTGGAAAGCCAAAATCACACGTAATGAAGGGCACCCTTGACAAATCCTGGGGAGCACCTAGGTTGGAGTTTGATGTATTGTCTCCTGGCACAAGCAGCCCTTCCTGTGGTGTCAGAGTGGGCACTGGAGCCCACCCTTCCTCCCTTCCTTCCTTCCTCCCTTCTTTCCTTCTTTCTTTTCTCCTTTCCTTCCAACTTCCTTTCTTTTCTTTCTTCCTTTCAACATCCTTCCTTGCCCCCTCCTTTTACTTCCTTCCAACTTCTTTTCTTCCTTCCTTCTCTCCCTCTCTTTCTTCCTCCCTCCCTCTCTTCTGCTCTCCTCCCCCATCTCCCCTCTCTCCCTCCCTCCCTTCCTTCCTTCCTTCACCATACTCCCTGCCTGGCTTTACTGCAAAACAACCTAAGCTCAGCGTATTTGAGGCAATACCACGAACATTTTCCAGATTTTGACTTCCTTTCTCCTTGCAGCAACCTTCCCGAGGTGGTCCTTTCCTTATGCCCATTTTACAGATGAGAAGCCTGAAGTGCAAGGGAGTTAGCAGCTTGTTCAAGGTTACATAGCTGGTACACAGTGAATCTGGGATCCTAACTTGATCAAGTCTGGTTGACAAATCCCATTCTTGACCATTACACTGCTTGTTAACACAAAGCAGAATAAACCCATGTACCTTTGAAGTCTAAATACATACGTGTATTTAGGGAGATGTAGGATGAGGCATCCCTGGAGACCAAGACCCAGAGAGCAGATTCTGCTTTTACCTCACACCCACTCAGGTATGTGCCCGTTAGGCCACGTGGCTCTTATTTAATTATAAAATTTCTTCTCTATCCTCTCTCTCTCTCTTTTTGCCTTAGGAGCATATTAAACACTCACCAGTGTGGTTACACTGTAATCATAATGTCCAAGGGGCCCAAAAGGAGTGAGAAAGAGAACGCTTGTCTCCCCGCAGTAGCCAAGGAAGGCTTCTGGGAAGAGGTGGCATTACAGCATGAAGTACGAATAGGAATCCACACTGTGCACCAGGCAGGATGAGTGAAGGCAGAACCCTAGGGGTGAGAAGAAGTTGTCTTTGGGGACCATCAGGTCCTTGCAAGTGGCTGTGAGAGCTGGGTGGGAGGTGAGCCGGGCCTCCGGTCGAGAACCTGGGCTCTGTCCTGAAGCAGCAGTCGTCAGAGTGTGGATTATGGAGGGGCATCTGATGGGGAGCACAGACAAGGCTACCAGATAAAATATAAGATGCTCATGCCCAGTTAAGTTTGGGTTTCAGATAAACAAGCAATTTCTTTGTATAAGTATATCCCAAATATTGCATAAGCTGTACTGAAAAAGGATCATTAACTTTGTGAAACTCACATTTAATTGGTTGTCCTGGGTTTTTGTTTGTTCAATCTGTCAAATCCAGGTGGAGGGGAGCAAGTCATTTCCTAATTGAAACCCAACCCCTGAGTACAGAGAGGGCTCAGAGAGAAGCAGAGGCTATGTGATCCAGAGTAAAGAAGTTGCCGCGGCCCTGCGACCTCGTGTGCCTTGGATACCAGCCAGTGCCTATGTGAGCAGTGGCCTCTGCCCCTGGTGTGCACTCTGGTGGTGGGTTCAGCTGGACCCACAGTCAGAACATAAAACTGTTGTGGACAAGAGGAAGGGCACAGGGGATCTGTCTACCACCAGCACTGGCATGCTGCCTGGTGACTACAGAACCTGCCACCTCTCCTATGTAACCTCATGTGCTCCTGGCCCAGGACTTGGAGAAGCTGGAGGAAGAAGGCTGGGTGGCTGAGGAACAGAAGGTGAGCCCTGCCCCCACAGCAGCGGTGTAAGCAGCCATACTGGTCTCCAGAGCACATCATTATGATTGCATCTTCACTGTGCCTTCCAGATCTGCAGCAAAACTTTGCACGTGGTCAATATTAACCCAGAGTCACAAAGGGGAAGAGTTCTGGGAAGTGAAGTTCTGGTCCCTGGGGAGTTGAGAGTCTACACCACATCCTGCCCTTGACAAGCTCTGTAACCTGAATGATAGGTAGTAGCTATTTGTGATATCTTGGTTTTCCTACCTGTAAAATGGGCACAAAAGTCTTACCTTCTTTAGAGAAGATAAAGAGACAATAAGTCCAGCCTGGCAGTTAACACCTCCTAAGTGGTTAATTAATAATAATTACTATTTGTGTCAAAGAATTTAGTATTCACTTATCTGGCTATGGAAAAAAAAAGCCACTTGTCATATAAGATATATAGTAAACCTTCCTTATCCACAGTTTTGCGTTCCATGGTTTTAGTTACCTGAGGTCAACTGTGGTCTGAAAATATCAATATTTGTTTTGACTCTTTTAAGAGAGACACCATATTCACATAACTTTTATTACAATACATTGCTATAATTGTTCTGTTTCATTATTAGTTATTGGTGTTTATCTCTTCCTGTGCCTAATGTATAAATTAAACTATATCATAGATGCATATAATACGAAAAAACACAGAACATACAGCGTTCTATACTATTCATGGCTTGAGGTATCCACGGCGGATTTGGAATTCATATCTCCTGGACAAGGAGAGACAATTATATTAAGAAAAATATGTCACAAAAGCTTTTCTGGATTAAGTAACCCACCAGGTCAATCTTGGGAAAACAACATAAGCCGTCTTCAAAAGCATAAATGCCAACATTAAAATGAAATGCTGTATACATGCGAGTTGTGAAGCTGAGCTGTCTTAGCTACCCTTCTCTCATCCCCCAAATAAATGGGATGAATAAGCCCTAAGTGAGGGAAAAATAATAAAATTATGCTTTGACACCTTTGCAGATGCCGTGGCTGCTGATTAAAAGAAAGTATTTCCTTTTAAAAGGCCACGTATGAAAGGAGCCCCTGGCAGCTGAGCTGGTATGGGACAGAAGCAGAAGGATGGCAGCCAGCAGCAGGGGGGGACACAGAGAGAGTAGCGAAGGGTAAGGAGTGGGGAAGTTGGGGCCAGAGGGGTGGGAGCAGAGGACTCCAAGGTCAGCGCTGGGGTGGGGTTTGCAGTGTTGGTAACTCATGGCCACTTCCGCTGCTTCTCAGCGTGGGGCCTTGATTTCAAGGTTGAACATAAAGAAAAGCAAGTTTCTGTGTGGTTGGAAGAATAGGGGTGTTGGAAGCTTCTCTCTGACTTCCTCTGGAAAAGGAGGCCCCCAGGCAGTCTTTGTAGCCATTTAGCCTGTTATGAGGATGCCACTTAAGGATCTGTAATTCCAGATGGCAACAGGAACACCCAATGCATCTGAGATGGTGGGTTTGTGCTGGGCACAGGGGCTGAGCGTTCCCAGGAGTGGGGAGGGTAGAGAAAGGCCTGAATGGGACTGGAGCCACAGAGAGCGGTCTGGGAGCAGAATGGAGGAAACGAGATGACCTGCAAAGGATCACAAACGTTCACTTTGACCCAAGCACTCACTTGTGGGAATTTCTGTGTGGTGATGTTTATAACAAAATTGCTTGCAAGTAGTGGAGAAATAGAAACAGCCTGAATCTTTCTCAACAGGGAGTTTGTTAATTAAATTATTATGCTGACATCTGTCAGCAGCAACTTGTTTCTCCTTTTCCTTAGACTCCTTCTCCCACAAGCTGGTCCCTTGGGTTCTTCATTCCAAGCTGGAGTCTGCTTCCCCAGTTCCTGCTTCTGTTACCTCTTGCTCTGGCCTCTGTGACTCCAGGCCTGATGATGGCTTTCATTCTCATTCAGATTCCCAGGACGGCAGGGGCTTTCCTTCTCTCTCAAGATAAAATCCAGTCTTCTGCCCTCACCTCTCATCTCAGAGCTTCTCATGGGGACCTGGCCTGCCTTGGCCATTCTCTGAGCTGCTCATCCTTTTTCTCTTCCAGCATAGTCCCACCTCCCAGCCTAGGGCCTTGCTGCCCCTCTTCTGGGTCCTTTCTGCCTGGGGCCTTCCCTCGCTCTTTCTCCTCTGGGGACTGTGTAAAGGTCATCTGTCTATACTGCTTTCCTCTCCCAGCCCATACCTCTATCACTTTGCCCATCTTGTTTTCTTAATCGCACTCATCACAAGGCGACATAGTCTCTATTATTTATTATCTTTCTTAGTTATCTCTCCTACTAGAAGGAAGAGCAAGGGCTTGATGGGGTGCCTGGTACACAGAAGCCGCCCCCTTTCTATGTTTATGAATGACAGAGTGGAGGTAAGAGTGCTCTGAAGCTGTCTGAAGGAGCAAGGTGGCCATCTAGTTCTTACATGTGAGGTGCTCTCACAGTAGATACAAGCCCATTCACAAAAAAACATAAATAAATACATTCCACACAACTGGCAAGGCTACCAGTTTTTGAGGGCTCACGACCACCTGGGTCCAGTTCTAATTCCTTTTACATTTATTTTGTCTCATCTGACCTTTTCAATAATTCCCTGGTGCTGGTATGATATTTGGCAACATTCATTGACAGATGGAGAGGTCAAGAAATTGCCCAAGGGCACACAACTAAATGGGGGATCCAGAAAGCTAGAGGGTCTCAATTCCCCCCAAATATTCTCTAAATGAGATGGAGTGGTTATCTTAGGAATGGAGGGGCAGGGAGATCGAGGAGGCTGTGAAGTTGCTGGGGGTATCCAGATGCCAATTCTCCTATGGCACTGAGTGTCCTGAGCAGCCTCCCCGTTTCTCTGAACTTACTTAGGGACCAGGGGCAGTGGCCCTGGACTGCTGGGGAACACACTGGATCATGTACCCAAACGTACAGTAGCAGCCAGCCGAGGATACAAATGTTGGGGAGCAGTGGGGGAAGCCTCGTCCCAGTTCCCTGAGCCAGGACTACACAGGGATGCACAAACCCAGGTTCAGGACAAGCATCCTCTGTGGGTGTCCAGGCACTCCTAGCTGTCACTGTGCGGCCACTCTGTTGCACTGGAATGTGACTCTCTGGGCCACCTGTGAGGGGAATGTGCAGGGGTCATTTTCTAAATAGCTGAGTACAGTGTAGTGTCTTCAGAAGGCCTTTGCAGCATTCCCTGAAAGGTGAGCCCTTGCCATTCACCCTGTACCAGCAGAATGCATGGCTTGGAAGGAAAATCAAGTCAGGAGCAGGTGGCTCTGGAATTTTGTGCCCACTGGGGGTGGCAGCTCATTTCCTTGAAAATTTGAGAGGAAGGTGTGATGTGAGCAACTCTCCATCTGGGTTCCCCTAACCTTCTTTCGGGGAGGCTCCTGCCACTGGCTGCAGTGCACATTTCTCCTGATTATCTGGGGGTCTCTTTCCTCCCAGACAAGGGCTTGGATTTGTCTGCTGCTCTTCACGGGTCTTCACATGGAGTCTGATCTGCTATAGACTCCAAGTGGGTATTTCTCTTATGAATGGTGGATTTTCCCTTTTCACTGGTCTCATCATCTTGGAAAGGCCCCAGGATTGTCCTGCCCTGGTGCTCATCAGTTGGGTAATCTTGGACTTTTCTTTGAAGGCTTAGGTTCAGGGAGCACTCTGCCTGACTTGGAACCCACAGGCTGCCTCTACTCACCAGCATCTTTGCTGGGCCTCAGTTTCCTTCTCTGGCAAATGGGCCCTCACACTAGCATCACAGACTGCTGTGAAGGATAAATGGCCCAACATATGGAAAGTGCTTACAAGTAGAATGAGTACACAGGCCCAGACAAATATTAACTCATTATTGTATTATTGCCAGGCTGGGCTCTAACTTGTGATGTTCCGGCCTCAGCCTCCCAGAGTGCTGGAATTACAGGCATGTGCCACCATACCAGGCTTATTGTTTTCTTTAAAATAAATTATATTAAAAATTATTAAAATAAATTATATTAATGTATAAATAATAACATTTACCCCACTTAAGTGTGCAGCTCTGATCTACAGATACCCATTATATTAAATTATTAAAATAAATTATATTAATGTATAAATAATAACATTTACCCCACTTAAGTGTGCAGCTCTGATCTACAGATACCCCTACTGAAACACGGCCTCATTCAAGGTAGAAAATATTTTTATCTCCCGAAAAGTTTCCTCTGCCCCTCTCTGGAACCTTACAGATGAGTTTTGTGGTTCTAAAACTTGCATACGGGCACTGTCTAGCTTTGGCTCCTTTAGCTCAGCATTGTGTTTTCTGAGACTTACCCATCCTGTTGCTTGTACATTCCTTTCTTTTTATTGCCTCAAGTTTTACCAATTATTTTCCCAGGCTGTTTCCTCTCTATAACATGAGGTTAATGACTTCCACCTCACAGAATTTAGGGAAGGGCAAACGATTCTGTGAGCAACGCTGCTGTGACAGGATGTATTCCCCACTCAGGACTGCTCACTGCCATCACCTCCCCTTACCCTTAGAGAGGCCCCTGCAGGTGACAAGAAGCCTGGGGACTAGTAGGTCAAGGTCACTGAGAGGCCCATGGGGGAGAAAACTGTGAAGGGATGCACGTCCGTGGAGGAACGGCTGTGTTTATGAAACAGATTGTTATTTTTTAATTCTTTGCTGCATGTCCTTTCCCCTACTTCCCTCTTTTGAGGATAATTAAAATGCAAGCTGGCACTCCCTGTGAAGAGACAGCTGAGGATTTAATTGCCCCAAGAAAAAATTTCCAGCAAAGGTCCTGCAGTAATGGCAGCTCCGGGCCTGACTGCTCAGACATCTTTGCGCCTCGAACATAATATGAGCGATAATGCATTAATCTGCATGGGCGCAGGATCCATTTACTGGCATCCGGGGAGCTGTGGCCGGACCTAGCCGACAGCGTCAGTCAAGCTGCAGCCTCTTCTCCATTAAACTCTCACCCAGCCTCATTCTGGAGACCGGGCTGTGGCCGGCTGCACACGCTAGGCTGCCCACCAGCTGACTCCACCCGGAATAAGGCTATGGGGGCAGAAGGCCAGGCGGGTGGGGATGGCACCTTCTACCATGAGGGCTTGGCTTTCTGTCCTTGAAGTGGGGCCAGGAGGACATGCTTGCTGAATGACAGATCCCTGGCAGCTCTCAAAGTTGGGCCACTTAACCAGCTGCACTGGGGTTGTGAAATTTCAGGGTAGAGAAAGCTCTTTGCAATCTTTCATCCTGTTTTCTAAGTATAGCCCCAGTTTCCCTAGCAGAGGCACCAGAGGCGTGGACAAGGGTCATTGGCTCCTTCCTATCAGGGAACAGGAATCATTTTTTTTTTAAAGTGATTGCTCTGAGCCCAGGATGATGATGAAAGGCAGAATAACTCAATGGGAACAGTTAAGGGGATGGGCTGGAACCTAGTTCTAAACTTACTGCCTGGCTCTCAGTTCTCCTAAGATCCAAAGCAGTCTCCAGCCTTTATGCCCTTTTTTATTCCTCTACTTTCATTTCTTCTTCCTTATCCATTTATCATCCATCCATCCATCCGTCCGTCTGTCCATCTATCCAGCTGTCCTCCCATGCATCCATTAATCTGTCCATTCATCCACTCATATTTCTCTCCCTTCATCCATCTACTCTTTCTCCCAACAGATATTTGTTGGGTGTCTCCCATACATTGGACATGAGATAGCAGAGCCAGCATCCTCCTTACACTGAGGTACCTCTTAGGAAAATAGAGAAGAGTATTGAGTAATACAAGTTCAATGTGTAATTACAAACTGTGACAAGGGTTCCAAAGGGGATGCACTTGACATGGTTACTTTACCATAGCAGTGCCAAATAGACAAATTTGGCCTAGTTTTTGGATTGGAGGGCAACCAAGCAAGACCCAGCTAGCATTACAGGCGGAGGGATCAACATGTGCAAAAGCCCCGTGGCTCATATTAGAAGCTGTCAGGAGGCTGGAGTTGTCAGTGCAAAAGGATGATGGAGATAGTCACAAAGAATGGAGTTACAGAGCTTGGCAGGGGCTTGGTTTCTGGCAGGTACCAGTTCCTTTGTACCATCAGGATCATACTTACTCACCCTCTAGGACTCAACTCCAAAAGCCTCTTTCTGCCCCAAGCAGGGAGAGTGAGGCCTGTTCATTTTCCTCTAATGAGAAAAAGGATCCCCTTGGAAATAAGGCAAAAAGAAGGTGATATTTCCTTTGCCTGCCATACTGGGGCATTATTTAAAAGATCCACCAGGATTAGTTCATTATGTCAACGAATATACCGGAATCTTCTTTAGTCAGGCCTCAGATTTTACAAAGCTGTCCTACATGCTAATTTGCAGATTTTGGCTGGTAGAGGCATGAATGACTTTCTTCTGGGAAAACAGATAACTCCGAAGGTTTGGTTTTATCTTCTTGTAGGACCTTAGCTAGCCTTTGTATCTAACGTAGAACTTTTATTCTCACATTCCTTTTTTGAAAGCCTATAGATCTGCTTGGTCTTGGAACTGGTGCTGTCCACCTACTGGTCCCTTACTCACCATCTTGTGCTATATGTTGCAGATCCTCTTTCATAGCTCTCCTCTCTGTCTTGGGATTGCCAGCTGTCCTTGCTTCCTCATTCCCCGTGAGCTCATTCGTAAGTGTGTGACCCATCTATTGCCCACCTCCTATTCTCAGAATTTTGCACAGGGCCAGGTCCCCAATAAGAGCTTGAGAAATCACTATTAGCTAAATGAATATTCTTAAGCTTATTTCATCATCTCTGGAATTTTCAATTTTCTTATCTGTGAAATGGACATCATAGCACCAATCTGCCAAGGGTGTCAAGACTGTGAAATAAAGAGTTCAAGGGGCCAGGATCCTATCTGGCATGGTGTGGGTATAGCCTCTTTTAGCCTGGATCCAAGATAGGACATGAAGTTCTGGGGCTTGTGGTCTGGTGGGGAGGACACCAAGTCACAAAGGGTATGGCTCATTGAAGAAGCAGGACAGATTCCATTGGTATTTGGTGAGACAGAAAGGCAGGGCAGAGAGTTCTACTGTGGCTGGAGAGGAATAGGAAATGCCCTTTAAAATGTTAAGCAGAGGTATAGGGGAGAAGACCCGAAAACTAGGTGGGGTGTTGACCCCCCCCAATTGTTGGGATGGAGTCATTTCAGGCAAATGAGGGAGAGAAGGACTTGAAGTTATTTCAGTGAGGAGAGGAGACTGAATGCTATAGAGTTCCTCCGATAACCTGGCCTTGCTGTGTGGATGTGAATATGTGAGGTGCATAGGTGTGTGGATGTGAGGGAACATCAATGTGGCTATGAATGTGAGCAAATGTGTATCTATGTGAAGTTAGCTGTGTGAATGTGTGCACACATCTGTATGTGTGCATTGAGCATTGTCAGTGCCATAATGTTGCAGAGGGTGTGAAGTCTCCTTTCACTTAGTTCTCACTAGGCCCCAGGGGTACAGGCCGCTACTGTCCCCACTTCAAGTGAGAAAACTGAGGCTCAGTGGTGAGGCCATTTGCCCAAGGTTGCAGGGTGAAGACTTTGTAGGAAGCCACCTTCATGCCCACGGTGAAGGGAAGAGAGGTGAAGGCATAGGGTGTGTGAAAGGACAAGTAATTAAGGGAATCTCAGATGAAGGGATGACAGATAAATAGTTCTTCCTGTCATTGTCTCTGCTCTTTCTGCCCAGCTGGGCACTTTTCCTTTCACTGTTTCAGGTGCTATTTTGGTCACTGGGATGCTATCTTTCAAACTAACTCAACAGCACTTCTTGGGCCCCTCACCTGCACCAGACCCTGGGCTGGGTTTGGGGATGAAAGATGAGGCATTAACACTGTTTTAAAGAAATTGTCAGATAGGAACAGGAATCAAAAGTTGGGAGAGGGGATGGGGCAGCAATCATTTCATAATTTGAGGTATAACTTGCACACAGTAATTGTGCAACCTGAGGAAGTTTTGCATATGTGAACCCCAAGGGACCATCCCAGGGGTGCACACTCAGAACATCAACTCCCTCAGGCTTTCTGGGCCTCCTTCGAAGGTGACCTCTGTCACCAAGGTTTTGTACAAAAGCATTTTTAATGTCATAATCTTGTGTTTGGAAAACAAGCCAAGACCCCAGGCAAATACAGTGCAGTGGTGACAGGAGGCACTAGGGACCCCAGGAGGCTCAGGGCACCTCAACTGCCCGGTGACCAGGCTGACTCTCCGAAGCTTCGGTGGTGAGACCCTGTGGTATTTCCTGTCTTCCAACAGAGTCCTGTGCGCACTGAGCACTTAGTACCTGTGACTGTTATTACTCTGGTAGCTTCCAGACCCCTATCACACACATCCAGTTGCACTGCTTCCCGGATGGACGTTTTTAAGCGAGATGCTTAATCTACGTCTCAATATCCTTATTAAATAGCGGCAATCACGGTACATATCTCATCGGTTAAGAGGATGGAGGGAACTGATAATGGAGTAAATTAATATTTGTACTGAGTTTAGAAGCGTGTCTGGTGTGTACTCTGTACTTATATAAAAATAAAATGAAATAAATAAATGTGTCCAATCTTGGCTTTTGGGAACACACTGGAGGACAGCGAAGTCTTTGCAGTTGGATGTTCCCTGTGGGGAAAGATTTTCCTGAGCACATGTGTAAAGTGGACAAGGACTCTGGAATGCACAAGACAAGGGCCTTGGGGCTGGTCCTCACTGAGGAAAGAGCCTGACCTGCTCTGAGAAGGTACGCGATTAATGCCAAATGCTTGACTGATTTTCTGGTGGGCAGGAAAAGCATCATTTGGTGCCCATCAACTTTTGTCTCACCTGCCAGCCTCTAGCCCTAGAGATCTGGACTATGGAGAAGCTAGGCCCAGGCACTGCATAAAATATATCCCCAAGTCTTTCTGCCTGGACACACAGTCCATCCCCACTTCCTGGGAAATGCAAGGCACTTCCCTGCCCCCTTGGCCTGGATTCATGCCTTGAACACCTCCACCCTAGAAGCAGCATGTGTATTTCATAGCCTGGACCCTGAGGGAGGCAAGGGCAGAGGGTGGGCAGAAGGCTGAGTTCTTGGGCACAGCCAAAGTCCTGGCCTGTGAGGCAGAGACCTCTCTGAGTCCCATAGGAGGCTCCCTGGCTCTGGTGATCCTGATCACATGGACCAGGGTGAGGGATTCTTAGTGGATCGAATATAAATCCTAGCCCAATGATTCACTGTGGGAGATGCACCACATTAAGGTGCATTTCAAAGCCTCAATATTCCTTTCTGCAAAATGGACACAAGCATGCTATCCTGCAGTGATGGAGGTTGTCAGTATGGTGTGCTGGAGAAAGTCAAGTCCATTTCCAACTGGGAGAAATGACTTATTTCCTCACCCATAAAAGATGGAGAATGAGTTCCTATTGCACATGGTGGTTGAGAGGATGAAAGGAGTTAACTGCAAAGTATTGGGCACATTACCCATCACAGCTCTTATCAGGTATTGTTGATTCTGCAGCGAGTTCTCATATGAGATGCATTATTTACCCAGTGGGCAGGCATCTGGTACCAAAGTCAGGCAGCTGGAATTTAAAGCTCAGCCACAACGCATTATCCATTAGCATGTGACTTTTGTAAGTTATACCACCTCTCTAAGTCTGGTCTACCGAATGGGGTCAATGACAGTATCGAACTCATTGAATTACAAGGTTTAATAGTCTCAATGTAAAGTGCTATGCATAGTAAGCACTGATATGAATGCTATGTTGGTATATTATATTATTACTATTATCGATGATATTCCAACAGAGGGAGGATAATGAAACTAACATTTATTGAGTACCTACTATACATAATCAGCACTTGCCATAATCTTCTGGCAAGTTTATTGTAGGACAAGCATCAGACCTGCACTTGGTCAGAGTGGGGCTGGGCCCTGGCTGAGCTGCTTGTCCAAGAGCCCACGAGTGTGGGGCCTGCAGGGTTAGGGCTTGGCAAGGGTTTGCCATGTGACATGCACAGGGCTCAGTGCTGGTTACCTCCTTTAACACACTCAGGAACTCTAGGCGGGGGCTGAGCTGCCCCGTTGTGCATACGGTCAACCTAAGTCTCAGGGAAGTAAGTTGTCCATAGCTATGAAGGGGCAGAGCCAGGATTTAGACCAGTGGTCTGACTGGATTTCTGTCTCGAGCTATCACAGCCTTCCTCCAACTGGGAGAAACAAAGGGTTTTAATGGCTATAAAACTGAGGATCAGACTAAACATTGCAGATTGATGCCAAGGCTGGGCCCATATTTAATCCTCACCTAGGTGCCCAGGACAAGGCAGACGGCAGCCTCTAAGGAGGCCCAAGGAGAAAAATCCCAAAGACAAGGAAGAACATGTAAGACTGAAGATGTCATTGTTACCCAGAAATCTTTATTACAAAAATATTTTGCAAGCCAAAAAGTTTAAGTTGCAACTATATACAAAATGGGGCCTGTTTCCTTCCCAAGTCTGAAAATAAAACTCCCAAACCACGCTCCTTCTGCAGGGTTGTTTCAACCTCTTCTGTTTTATAGGGCTCCATACACATACACATGGCATGGGGACCCTCCAGGCTGCCCGGCCAAAGCTAAAGCCACACATGCCTGCCTCACTGGCCTCATTCCCTTATCCCTTCACCAAATTAAAATGGCACCGAGAAAACATTATTTTAAAATCCTGTGTGTACACACACACTTGCACGTACGCATGTGCTGTCTCTGAGCAGAAGAGAGGAAAATGAAGGTTTGTTTATAAGCCAAGCCTTCAAAACTGGGAAGCAGCTTGGGCAGGTGGCCGGGACATTGTAGCTCCCAGATGCCAGAGGAGCCCTGCCTTGTTCGGCCAATGCTGCCCACATGGCCTGTTGGCTCAGCTCACTCCTGCATGCCATCGTGTACAAAACACTGAGTCACTGACCCCAGCGAGCTGGTCTCTGTTGAGCTCTTAAAAGTTCTCCCGCTGCACCTGTGCAAACAGGTAGGACAGCTCAGCTTCTTGCTCTGACAACTTGGGCCCAGAGTTCCCTGGGCATCCTATAGCCCAGGGTCATGGACACTGGTGTCTTGACTCAGTGAGTTACGTATGAAGACTCAGTAACCAGGGTTGCAACACTGCCTGGCCCAGGCAGGCCCAGGCTGGAAGGGTGGTGGTCAGATGGTAATGTGGTCACAGAGGGACAGAGGGTGGATCAGCCCTGGCTCACAGCTGAGCTATCCAGGCTGTGACGAGGATCTATTCCAGTTTCATCCCAATGGAGTTTGAGAGCAGAAAGAGATCAGCTCAGAGAGCTAGAAGGGGGCAATGGCTAAAGGGGTGGGGCAAATGGCCCAGCTCAGTGTCCCTCCCCTCTGCACGTCCCTAAAGTGCTTGTGAGATGGTGGGGAGGGTGTCATTGTCCCTCTCCCCTCTTTACGGAAGAGCAGACTGAGGCATCAGATCCAGACACGGCTGTGGCACTGGGCAGGTGGCACTTAGCACAGTACCCTGCTGTTTGGCTGGGCCCAGAGAGAAGGCTGAGTTGAGTCCCAGAGAGAAGGCTCAATGTCCCCGCTGAGCAGCTGAAGGGACTGTTCTTCCCCACCCTCAGGGCTCTGGGTCTTGGAGGAAACTCAAGCTTCAGCTGTAAGAAAATCCCTCCAGGACAACAAATCGTTAAAACCTCAGACTTCACAAGACCCTACCATGAATTTCAACACATGACAAAGAGCCAAGATAACATTGCTGTTGTTTTAAGAAAAAACAAAACAAAACAAAACACCACAGATCAAGTTTTCTAACACCTCGGCTTCAGGATTGCACAGTTCACATTTCTCGATAATTTACAGGCGTCCACGGGGTGATGCTGCTGAGTTAGTGCTGGCTGTAGGAAGCAAGCTAGGGTCTGGAAAGGAGAGGTGGGGCGAAGAAGAGCACCCCATATCAGCCTGATCAATGCCCTGGGAATCTCAGAGGGGCCCAAGTTAGGGAGGCCAGGACTGCTGGCAGCAACCTCGCCAAGTCTTGGGGCACAGGTCTCAGGTCTTCCAGCTTCTCCATGGATGGGGCAGTTTGATCTAAAGGAAAGATTTTCCTAAATCCCCAGCTGGGTGGAGGAGGCAGAAGGTGGGATCTTTTCCTCCTCAACCTAGATCAGGCTCGAGCATTGAGGAGGCAGCCCAAGGTCTCTTAAGACCACAACCAGACTGGTGCCTGACGACCAGAGGCACAACAGTTCTTGGAGCCCAGGTGGCTCTGGTTGGCTCCCAGGACTCTACCCCGGCTGGTTCAGCTACATCAGTCTCCAGATGTGGGACAGGATCAGGGGGCAGGGTTGTCCTGGACAAGCTGGAGAGCCAAGGGGAATGGCAGACAAGAGCCACCCTCGCTCCTGGTCCCAGGGCCTACGCCACCTGGCCATTGAGAACTGGCTGGCTACCCTCACCATGGCCCTTCCATGTGGGACATGAACGCTTGTGAGGACAGGCCCGAGGCTGAGCAGTCCCACTCACTTCCTCTGGACCTGGACGCTGGCATACTCTGAGAAGGATGGCTCAGGCTTAGGGGCCGACTGCTTGGGTGCCCGGTTGAGGTGGACCATGTCCAGGTCAGCGTAGGTGAGGGTATCCTCTGGCCGGGGTGGTGGGCCTGTCTGAATGCTGGCATACTCTGTGTGGTTGTTGGACTCAGCAGCCCGGGGAGCAGGCTTCTTCTCCTTGGGCAGATTCAGATCTGCATAAGTGATGTCATTGATGTCATTTGTGTCCTGGATCTAAGAGATGGGGAGAAAGTCAATCTCAATCTGCTCACCCATCAACTGGGTACCAAGTCTGGATGGTTCTGGCCCCAGCTCAGCCCCAGATCAGACTCCCTCTCCTCTTGTCAGAGTTAACTGGCTCCAGCCTTACATCCTGCTGATAAGCCTTTCTGAAATACTAGTGTGGTCACCTCACAGCCCTGTCTCTGCAATACCTCTCGGCTGGAATCACGCACAGTTCTCATCGCTTGTTTTCCCACATCTCTCTCTGTCCAGAGTGTCTGCCCTTCCTTCTCCTTACAGTGAATTCTAATCCACCATGTGTATCTCAGTCTATGTAACACTCCATTCCGAAGATGCTTCCCTGCCCTCCCTCCCCACCATGCTACTGGCTGGGCCCAGGAGCCAGTGCTCCTCCTTATTGCACCCACCATCAGGGACTGTATCTGCTTTGGGCCCTGAGCAGGTGTGGTTTCCTACAGGGTGAGGACACTCATTCGCTCATGTGTTTATTCCACCAATATTCACTGGTCATTTGTTATGACAGACATCAATGCTGTGCTACTCTTGTTGAAGGGATGAACAGATGGCTGGCTGGCTGGCTGGCTAGACGGATGGATAACTGAATACATGAATGGGTGGATGGATGGATGAATGGGTAGTAAAAATTCTGGAATTAGAAGGTCTGGGTTTCAATCCTGGTTCTGCCTTTTCTATGTGAAGGACTTTGGGCAATTCACTAAACCTCTCTGTGTCTCAGTTTCCTCATTGTGAAATAAGGAAAATCATAGTTTCTATCACCAGGGCTGCTGTGAGGATCAAATGAAATCATCCAGGTAAACATTTAGAACACAATTTGGCATGAAGTGACACTTACTTTCAATAAAGGTTCCCAATCACTGTCAACCACTTGCCAAACCTGACTCTGTCCCACGTTTTATCTTTGCACTGGAAACTGTGCCTTGAAGTTACATGAGTTACAAACTCTGCTTCTCCTACACTCGGCCTCTGTGCTTAGAAGTAGGGCAGGGCCATCACCACTACCAGCTCAACCCCTCACTCTGCATGATGGCAGCTGCTCAGCAGGACTCACCAGCCCCTCCCAATGACATAAGTGGGCCTCACCACAACCTTGCCTGGAAGAATTACTGAGCCCATTTTATAGGTGAAGAACACAGACCCAGGGAGGCTTGGTCAAGGTCAAAGTCACTCAGCTAGAAAAAAACCCAAAGTCTGTTGACCCTAGACTTGCGGTCTTCCCACACCACGGCTCAGTGACTTGAGCCTGCAGATCCTCATGCACTGCTCTCTGGGAAGTCCACACGAACAGTGTTGGAAGTCTTTCCTGTTGTTGGGAACTGAGGCACAATCCTGCCACCTAACATTAGCAGAGTCATGACTGTGCTGCTCCTGCCCTTAGTGGAAGCTCAGTAATCTTTGAATGTAGATGTCCACAGGTTTTACTGACCAAGTTGTTTCACTATTCTCACCCTTTTCCCAGAAGTCTCCCCAGAAGAAAGCCCAAAAATGACTGAGGAGAAGGCTTTTCTCTGCCATGACTGGAAACTGTTTTGTATTTGCTAATTACCACCCAAGCCTGTGCCCAGGGATGTAGCAGGTCAGGATGGGAGGCTGAGGTGTCTGGCCTATCTCAGCAGCTTAGTCCCTTCACAGATTACATCTAAAATGATGCCAACCACCTGGGAATGTCAAGGACAGCTGGCTCTCTTGATCTGGGTCAGAGCAGGGCCTGTCTCATTACCAGGCTCTGAGGAGCCCTGTGCCTCCAATGTCTGACAACATCAGCCGGTGACAGGCAGGGCTCCATTTCACAGAAACAGGCCAGCTATGTTGCCTGTGAAGTCTCCTCTGCAATACTGAGAAGAAATCACCAGGTCAAGGAAGGGCACCTAGGTGAGAGGTAATTGATGACACAAGGTCTTTCTATCAGCAGAGGCAAGACAGGCTCTGGCAGGTTCTGTCGTGCAACTATTCTAGGGAGGAGCAGCTGCAAAGAGAAGATGGGAACTAGGTATGGACAGTGTGCTCCTGACAGAGAACCTGGCTTGAGCAAGTGCCGGAGGCAAGAAGGGGGGCAATCCACCCTAGGAAAGGCCGCAGCCTGACTCTATGGGACACATTAAGAACAGTGCCCTCTGGAGTTGTGTAATGGGGAGCAACAAGGCAAGAACACTGCACAGCCTCTTGGCTGGAGCAGAGAAGGAATCAGCAGAGGACAAGGAAGAAACTAACAATGTATGGATTTTCCACTCTCGCACCTCCCTCCCTGGGGACAGAGTCTTAATTTAGAACTGGATCTGCAACTCTGGTTGCTGCAGGGAAATCACGCATTGAGTTTCCCAGGCAGGGCAGCTCACCAAGGACTGTACCTGGGTGATTTCTCTGGCATTCTTCTCGGGCTCATGCAACCTAAAAAGGAAAGAGACACAGATAAAAATACCCACACTATCTCCAGTGCTCATGCAAATCGATAAGAATAACATTTAGGTTCCACTTCCTATATGGGTAGAGGATGCGGATGAATGATTCACAATAGAAATACAACTGCTTATCAAATGTTTGGACAAGGGGATCCATTTCACTAACAAGGATTTTTAAACAAGGCACTGTTTTGTCTATTTTTTAAACCTGTATTGGCCAGGAAATTTAAAAATGGTAATGCTCGGAAAGGTAGTCTGGGGAGGGTACAGTGACAATGACTGGTGCTTTCATAACACCACTGTTGGGAGACACAAGCCAGTGCCACCCTTCCAGATAGCAGCTGACAAAATCAAGAGAATCTACTGACTCATAACTGCACTTTGTTGAAGAATGGAATATAGAAAATGCTTTCAGAAGCCGGGCATGGTGGTGCGCACCCAACCTGAGCAACTTAGTGAGACAGTATCTCAAAATAAAAAAGAGCTGGGGATGCAGTTCAGAGCAAAGGGTCTGGGTTCCATTCTCAGTACTGCAGAACAAACCAAACCAAAACAAATCAAAATCTTTATGTATGAAGACGTGGCCTGAGCAGGATGGGGGGGCGGAGGCTAAACCTCGGGTCTCTGCCAATTGGCACCAGTTTAGGAAATTAGGATAAATCTACAGATTAAGACTTCAAGTTTATGTGAAATTTTTTTTCAGTTACGAATGATTACACTGAGATGATAAGCGGAAAGGCAAGTCTCAAGTCTCTGTGGGATAATCTCAATGATGAAAAATGTGCGGTAAGACTGGAAGCAAAGTGCTAACAGCAGTAGTCTTTGTAGGGTATTTTTCTTCATTTTAGTTTCCATATTTTGCAAATGTTCTATATTATAAATATCTATGTATTACCGTTTAAAAAAAGAAAAGAGACCAAGATGTCCCAGTTAATCAAAAAAGCTGTTCATGCACTTGATTCTGTAATTGGAAGCTGTGGCTTGGCTGGCTGGAGGGTCATGGTCAAGGTGATGAGCTGAGCAGAGCCACTGGCTGGGCAGGAGTTGTGTAAACTCCCCAGCCGGTGACTCTGGGAGTGACAGGCTGGGTAATGTCAGCACTGAGCAATGGGGCTTGGCAGCGGGCTTATTAGTGGAGCTGGCATGAGTGCTTGGCTCAGAAGGCAGTTCTGGGGCACAGCAAATCCCATGTGGCCACAGACACAACCCTTCAGGAGGACTGGGGACAGGCTGGTAGGAGAGGGTGCAGATCTGTCTCCATCCTGCCAGCTTCCGGGCCTTCCTGTAGCTCCCCATGCCTGCTGGTTCAGGTCTCCCTGGACACCCTGCTCAGAAGCACCACATGGTCTGCTGTGCTGGCACCCGGGCTTGCTCACTCTCCCACCCTCATTTAGTCACTTACCCGCCCACCTACTGTTTCAACACTGCGTGCTATGACAATTGCCTGGAACAACCCCATGGCCACTTTTTCTTAGTTAACCTTCACACATCCTTTAAGACTTAACTATGTGTGGGTTCCTTGGGAAGGCATCATGATCAGTGCTGGACAGGCGCAGTGCCCCTCTGTGACAATCTCAAAACTCCTAGCCCACCTTCAACTCTGCTTTGCGTCACTGTCTTTCATCTTGCCCCAACACATGCACAGACACCCGAGGAGTGACTAGGAATGAATGTTGGCCAAATTGCCTCAGAGCCTTTGCACAGGCTGTCCTTCTATCCCTTCTTCAAGCTCCATTCTAAGAATACTGAGCTCCTCTCTTAGAGTTTGATTTCCAACTAACCAGTTACCCATTTTTTTTCTGCTCCATCTCACCACAGGTCTTTCTACCTCAGTGAAAGGCACTGCTATTGCTTACCCTAAGCTCAGGCTAAAGTGATTCTTCTCTCTTCCTTCTTGTTCCAGGTCTAATCCACTGTATGGTCAGCCCTATCTCCTAAATCCACACATCAAATCCAGTCATCCCTTCATCTGCCACATCTCAGCTCCCTAGGTTGCCCGTCTCTTGCCTCCATTCTCTACATTTTAAATGCATGGATGATGCAACCTTATTTTTCTGCTCAGAACACTCACACCCCCTCCCCGCAATCTGGTAGTGAAATTCATTTCCTACCCTAAACAGCAATGCTCCACCACCCACTGCTCTGGATTTCCATCCCTGCCCCCACCATCAAGAAACTCTGGCCTCCTCCCCACTCCTGTCCAAGTGCTCCTGCCTCAGGGCCTTGATACTGGCTGTTTCTTCTCTGTTCTAGTCCTGCCCTTCCATAGCCCCACAGAGAACTGCTCACCCTTCAGCTGCCTTTTAAACATCACTTCAGAGAGACTTGACTGCCCTCACTCCCTACCCTCTGTTCCATTCCTTCCCTGCCTTCCTTTTTCTTGTCAGCCCTGCCACACATCCTTTATTAAGCTCTTGGCTTAGGCGCTAAGCAGCCTCCCAGAGGGACACTCAGTTCCATAGAGGAAGGAAGCCTGTTTTGTTCACTTCTGAAGCCCCAACATCTAGCACTGGGTGGGCACATGCTCAGCGTGCCATAAAGGTTTGCTGATTGAATGAATGAGTGAATAAGCACTTCTCCTATCAGATCTCAAGTGGTAGAGGACCAGGCTTAGCATCTTTTTGTTTCCCTTTTCTATCCCCAAGCTCAGGCCTGGCACCAAGCTGGGGTCAATCCAAATGGATAAATGAGAAAATCATGGAAGCTTCAGAATAAATGAAATGCCTATCTGACAAGGGAACAAATGGCTGGCTGGATGAACCCCAGTGCCCAATTAAGGAACCAGAGATGGAGCTTTCTAGTGTCTGAGCTGGGGATGTACAGACTAGCTTGGGCCTGCACATTCCTAACCAAGGACTTAGTGAGAGTAGGTGCCTCATGCCTCATGGCCTGCAACCTGAAGGGCCCTTTGAGCTCAAAACTGCAGTCTCCCCCTCGCACCCTCCCAGAGGGGAAAGTGTCTGATCCCAGCAAGCTGAGCCCGCTGCCGCTGAATGGGAAACAGCCACTGCTACTCGCTCAGCAGCCACCACTTTGGTTTAGAGAGAGATGAAAGAAGCAAGTGATCTCATGGCTCCCTGGGCAGCGTACACTGGAGAAATGAGAAACAGACAGAAAATGGTCTGCTCCTCTAGGGAAGAAGGAAGACAGCAAGAGGACAGTGGAAGCAGGATGGAAAGCACCATTCAGTGGGAAGTCAAGGCTGGTGTGTAGTCTTAGCCCTACAACTGTGGGCCTTGGGCACGAATGTCTTACAACTTCTCTAAGCCCTGGTAGCCTCAACCATATGATTAGGGTTCCCCAAGTGTGGAAGCACCAGCACCCCAAGAACTCGCTGGAAATACATATTCTGAATCAGGAACCGCGAGATGCAGCTTGAGAGATTCTGCTACATGCTCAAGTGCAGGACCCATGGGCCTATGATGGATGGTAGTAAGTTATGAGGTTTTCATAAAAGTAAAACACACTAATGGGATCATATGGGTAAAGAGCCAGATCAGTGAGCATAGTACAGTGGACCCCTGACTTACAAACTCAATTTGCTTGTGAGCATTGGGTGTAATTTAAGTTGGTCAACTGAAGGCTCAGGCTCCTCTACATAGCCCTTCAGGCTCTCTCCTTCTAGTCAAGCCACACTTTCTTCTAAGCAGAACTCAGAGTCCGTAGACATTAGGCCAGGATTTCTCAACTAACCCCACATAGGAAAGGACATTGTAATGTTCCTTCTGGAACTCTTTAAGGCTTAAATCCGTATCTGAGACCATCTGGAAGCACAAGTGGTTGGCATTCTGATCGTAACGCAAGACTTTGGTCATAAGTAAGTTAAAACTACAATTCTGGCCAAAGCCCAAGTTATCTGTATGTCAAGCCAGCTGTAACTTGAGGGTCCACTGTAAGTGCTCAATAAATGGTAGCTGCAACTGCTGTTGTGATTACTGTGACTGACACCAACATTGTTCTTCCAGAACTTCATTGTGTAAGACAAATACAGAGTAAGCAAAGCAACAAAAACGAATCAGGAGAGAGAGGGAGAGGGACAAGGACAGGGAGAGAGAAAGTGACAGGAGGAAGAGGTTTTGAGGATTCAGAGAGGGCAGGACTGAGCACAACAGTAGTGAGGGATGGCGTACATCCCTGGGCTCACTGGCTTTCAACAAACCTCTGCGGGGCCCCTGCCCATTCCAGGGATGGTGCCACATCAGGAGCTATTAGCTGTGAACATGAGGAACATGGTTTCCATCCACAAGAAAAGTGGTATAAAATGAGCATGGGTACAGAGAAACCTTGAACACACCAGCATGGGCTTACAGGAAGCCCCTGGCCCTGGAGGTCATGTCCTCGCTGACTCAGAAAGAACAGGTGACTGGGTGAAAGGACATAAAACTAGGGGCTGTGCTTTTCAGACTTCACTGTGCCTGCTGCCCGTGGAACTGTGGGAGCCCTGGGTGGTACATATGGGAGACACATCCCAGGAGAGAGGCCAAGGAGGGCAAGCGTCCAAGTCAGCAGAGGCCAGTCCATAAGGAAATCATCTTGAGGGCCATGGCGTGTGTGTGTGCGCGCGCGTGTATGTAGAGGAGGCACTGAAGATTTTCCAACGAAGGATGAAGGATTTTCCAGAAAAGGATGCCCTTGAGAAAGAGGGTACCAGGTGTGGGAATGGGAAAGGTAAAGGGTCAAGTGGACAGCATTCCTTGGAGGAAGTAAGTGTGCTGCTTGTTCGTGGAGGAGGAGGAGGTCTGAAGGTTGGGCAGGGCTCAGCCCAGGAAACTGCCTGTGGTGGCCCAAGCAGGAAGCAGGCTTTATCTCAAGGGCACTGGGGACTCTGCTGATGGCAGAAGAGGAGCATATGAAGCTTCCAGAGCCCCGCTGGGCAGGTGAGATGGTCCTGCTGCATGCAACTTCAGGGCTAGTAGTTTCCTTATTACCTGCAGCTCCCCATCAACTCAGGACATACACCTCATCAAGTCTCTATTCAATCCATCAGCAAGGGCCTTCAAATTACACCCGGAATGTGACGATTTCTCAGACCAACATCACCCTGTTCCAGGGCCCTATCCTCTGCTTGAACTTCACCAATCCTTCCTACAGTGCAGATTCCACTTGAGGTTGGGATGATACTTTTAAAACAAAAGACTGCTCAGTCCTATGTATAGTTCATCCTCTTCTAGGGAGTAAAAAGCCTTCAGTGACAGGCCATAGTCCATGGACTCTAATCCAGATCCCCAGTTTCTGCTCTGCAACTCTGAAATCCTGAAAGCTCTAGAAAGTGAAAAATCTGCACAACTCACTTGGTGGTAAAACCTGAACTAACCTGAGGCTGTTTACAATTTTATCACCTTTGGTACAGATGTCCATGTTTCTATGCAGCTACTTACATTAACTGGATAATTAGTGCCATCCTCACTCCACTGGGATGAAGACTATATATGAAGCTTTCCTAAAAGCTGAAAGTCTTTTACTGGAAGGTTTGCAGCACATCTGCCTTTCCCTCTGCCCCAGCCACAATGTACATTGCACTCCAGGACCTTGGCCAGGCCTGCTCTCTCCCCCAGCCCAGCACACCGCTCGTGGTCACAGCTTTACCCACATGAGCTCCCCAGAGGCAGCGCCTTCCTCTGCCTAAGGAAGCCCCCTCCATGATCCTCCTTCCCCTAAGTGCTAGTCCTTTCCACCTGATAGGATGTTCTGGATCACTTTTCTTCCATACTCATTGCCTGCCTCCCTGACCAAGAAGGCCTGTGCTCAGTCATGTTTACTGCTGGGTCCCCACACCCAGAACAGAGCTGCACAGAGTAGGACTCTGCAACACATTACAGAGAAGGTGAATCAACAGACTAACATGCCCTCTGTGACACAATGCCATCACCTTGAGACAGTGAGGGACTAAAGGGAGCTTTTGCTAACAAGCACTGACATTTCACTTAAGCCTGCTGATGCTCAATGGGTAATGAAAAGCAGGACAAAGCTTGGCATCTCTGCCTTCCTTTTGTATCTGTCTCCTTTATTACCTTAAACTTTGAGTCAAATCCCTGCTCAGCTCTGTACCTAAGCATGTTAATCACTTAAGAAGAGTGTCTGAAAATGTTTATTAGCTTTTAATTTACCTAACTTATCTCATCTCCCCTTCAAGACTGAGGACACAGTAAGACTCAGGTATTTTCAAGATTGGCATGAACATTCAGTTGTCAGCTTTTATAATATCCTTTTCCAGACCCCTTGGAGTGATGCCTAGAAGTCTGCAGTCAGTGCCCTAAACCTGCAAAGCACTGGCAGACAGACCACCCCACCCCACCCCAAGCAGGAGCAATCTCACGGGAACCAGACTGCCCCTTTTCCAGCACCATCCTGCAGAGCCACACCTGAGAAAATGATCAATTGGACCCAGCCCACCACAGCAACCCAACTGTCCCCTTTCTTGTTAACAGGCCAGCCTGACCTTCTCCAACAGAGCTGTGTACCCTTCAGCTCTTCTCCTCAAGCTGAAGGCCCTCCATTTTCTCTTCCTTCTCAAAGCTTGTGCCTGTGAGTTTGTGCTCTCTCAGCCAGCCTTAATTTCTCTTGTCGCTGAGATACAAGATCCTGTGTCTATGGCACCACTTTGAGCTCCTGACCAGGGTTTATCTACCACCCTGACATTTCCCAGGCCATGCTGTGCCCAGCTACTCAACAGTTAAGGAAGGAAGGAAGGAAGAAGGAAGGAAGGAAGGAGTGCACATTTGGGTCTGGGGAGGATGAGTCTGTGGTGCAGGCAGGACGTTGTGACACAGGAAGCTTCTTCACTGCCAGCGTGGGAATAGATAAGGACCTCGCTGTCTGTGGATAGCAGGCAAGCAATGCGTGCTGCTGCGCACTGAGACCCACTCATTTGCAGCAATAACTTAACAGGCCTGTGAGGGCAGTTACAAAGGAAACAAACAGGCAAAAGGGCACACGAGTGTGCTGTGGTTTGGGAAATAATAACTGTGAAAGAATCCCTACCCAGTAATGCACTTACCTTGTAGAAGAAGTGGACCCCTTGGCTGAAAAGGGAAAAGAAACAAGAGCCAGTTATTTAGCCACAGACATATTTTTTCTCATTTAAGTATGCAATGGGGGGCAAAGGTCTTATACCAGGAATATGGGAGGGATTACTGAAATCTTACGTTGCGAACCACAGGGAACCTCATGGCCACCTATGTGGATGTTCTAGGTGGTCCATTACCTTCCACAGGAGGTCCAAGAGGAGTAAGCCAACCCTTCCTGTCTTCCCACTTCTGGGAGATACCAAGGGTCCTGGAGGACTGGGAGAGAATAGCTGCCCTGCCCTCTGTGGACCAACACACCTGCTGTGTGACCCTAGGTGGGTCACTTCCCCTCTCTGAGCTTCTGTAACTCACAGGGTTGGCCTGGGCATCCATTTATTTACATGTTACAGTACCGCTTTCCAAAAGAAGTGTGCTTGTCTGTTTCAGAGGTTTGACACCTGTGATACAGGGCACCCCACAGAGAAGCCTCTGGGGCTCAGCAGCCATCTGACTCCCATTTTGCTGTAAAATTGTAATTAAAAAGCAGTTCGCACACCCAAATGTGCTCTGCACCACACTTCCACAGGCTGTGGGCTGCTACAGTGAAGCACTCTGGCTGCCCGTTTCACAGGCTGGGCCCAGGCAGGGGCTCCACCTCGAGGTGAGCAGTACAGTGGCTATGGCATCTCATGGCTAAATAGAGGCCCGGGGTCCAAGTGCTGGGACATGAGACATCTCTGGGAATCAAGTGACCGGGCAACGAATGCCCTCATATCACACCAGAGACTGGGTGACTCCCCCGGCTCACACAGCTGGCAAGTGGTGAGTGTTGACAGGTGGACAAGGAGTGGAGCCTTCCAGGGCCCAAGTGGGATGAGGGGAGACTCTTCAGAGTGGAGTGAGATGGTACCCACAGTGGCCCCAACACAGTCCTTAGCTTAGAGTCCTAGCACTTCCTTCCAGTTACAAGGCTCTGAGCAAGCTTTATAACATCCCCATACCTGCCTATAAAGTGGGACAGTAACACCTCCCCTGAGGTCTTTGCTGAGGGCTGCATTACTACTGCAAGGCACAGGAGCAGCACAGGCAGAGTATGGGCTGTCACCATCCCCAGCTGTCACCAGAGCTTGGGTGGATCCACCACTCAGGGGTTGGGGGGGTCTTCAGGCTCCCTTTCCTCCTCTGGAACATGAGGCCTGACCCCACGGTGGTGAGGCGATCTCACATGTCCCAGAGTTGGGCATGGTACCCAGGGCAGAGCCCCAGAAAGGAGGTGGGACGTCACCAAGGGCTGCTACAAATGTTCGTTACCCTTGGTAGGCAGGGGCCCTGCTTCCCCCAAATGAGGTCCTTCCTGTGTGAGGCTCTCCAGGGACCCATCGAGTAGATGTGGCAGAACTTCTTGTGCATTCCGGAGTGGTGGCCCTGACTCCAGCCCTCCCAGATGGCAGCTAGGGGCCCTATCTCAAAGCAGAGGCCTTCGGCGAGGGAGAAGGGACGCAGAAGGGTGCAGAAGGGATGTGTGCCTGATGCCTGACACACCCATCCAAGCTTAGCCAGGCACCTGGCATAGCATGGCAGCTTGCAGCAGGATTTGTCACTGCAGGCTGTGGCTCGTGTTGGGTCACAAGAAACATTTTTAACAGGGAAGAGGACAGAATATGACCAAAAAGAAAATACCAGCTCTTCAATTTTATATAAAGGGGTGAGTTGGGTTCAGACGTGAAATGTTACTTCTATTGCTTGCAGTGAAAAAAAAAAAAAGGTTTTAGAAATACCAGCTTAAAATCAACTCCTCCAAACATGGAAGAGAATGTGCACTGCCTTAGGTCCCAGGATGTTTCACACTTGTTGTTTCACAGGGGCTAACTTGGGCCTCATAACTATTCTCCAAAAGAGGTGTTGCTAGCCCATTTCACAGAT
The DNA here is from genome assembly GCF_012274545.1 of Fukomys damarensis. Classification (NCBI taxonomy): domain Eukaryota; kingdom Metazoa; phylum Chordata; class Mammalia; order Rodentia; family Bathyergidae; genus Fukomys; species Fukomys damarensis. The sequence goes on from NW_022900919.1 coordinate 43,640,457, forward strand.
GAGGAAACTCGAGGCACATGGAGCCCAGCTGGTTGTTTACAGTGTATAACAAGGTTCTCAATCCATGGCTTGCTTGACTTCAGAGTCAAAAGCTTGGTCACACTGACAGCCACACTCATGGACACAAACAAGAACATGTCCTGGGGTGGCACATCTCACAGGGCTCTCCTGGGAAGACATTATGTAAAACCAACTGCAGGAGCTGACACTCACTGAGCACTCATTGGCCAGGCCATCCCCTAATATTTCACACACAGTATCCATGCAGCCTCCAGCTCCCCTGCCCTGGAGGTAGATGGGACTATTAGTCCTTTCCCTTCTAGCCTCATACCCAGGGCTGGGACATGGAAGAAACCAGAAGTCTACTAAGCAGCTCCTGGAGAAGACTGCTCCGACCTGAAGCCCAGAGTAAGAGTCTCCAAGTCCCTTCTTTCTGCCTGGCATCTCCCCTCTTCCCACCTCAGTAGTAGTCCTGGAAGACGTGAGGCCTGGGGCAGTGATGGCCATTCTGCAACCACAAGGGCAACTCCATGGTTGACCCTCCAAACTCCATGATGCAGCTGCTCACCAGTCCAGCACTGCTGCCTCTGGCCTTTTTGTCAAAGTAAGTCAGTGCTGCCTAGGGCACCTAGTAGCAACCCCTCTGGGAAGGACAACCCAGGGGTAAACCTTAGTGAGGAAGCAGACAGTCCACCCACCTTTTTTCTGCCTGATTCGGAGGAGGTAGAGGGCCGCCATCAACAGGACTACCAGCAAGGCACACACCACACCCACCACGATAAAGACATTCCAGTTGTTTTTGGCACTTTTGTCTGCATGGAAGACAGGCTTCACGTAGGTAGATTACAAAGAGAGAGAAAAAAAAAAAAGCCCACTGCCTCTTCCCACCACTACGTAGGCCACTGCTTCTCCCAGGGACGGAGAACATCTGGCTGGGCCTTCTCAGATGGCTCCAGCCATATGAACGTGCACAGGGTCATTCAGGAGGGGTATAAACGCCACTCGGGGCCAGGAGGAAAAATGGGTGCTGCTGATAACCAGAGGATGCCAGCTGCAGGACGGGAGCAGTTGCCTCATCCCCATGGAACAGAAGCACACTCATCTGGAGTAACCAGAATGACTGCAACAGCAGCACAGACCCATCTCAGACTCTCAATCAGCAACTGGCTGTCAAACAAGGCACTAGGGTTGAGCAGGAGAAGTGTGGATGGGCACATTGTAGGTGCTCAGGGGTTGACCACTTCTCTGTGCCTGGGACCTATCCCACAGCCTAGGAGCTCTCCATTAGGGCACATAAGAAGGAGACAGCACCATAGGGACCCAGGGCACAGACTGAAGGTCCTAGAGCACTGTGGTTAGTGAGGGGCAGGACTCAGAGCCACAGACATGTGGATTCAAATCAATACCTTAAGTAGATGTCTGACCTTGGGCAAAACAGCTGAGCCTCTCTTCCCTGCTGGCTTCCTCTGCTGTTACAGAGGCCAACAATAATCTCTACCTCATTGGTTAACCCTGAGGCCACCTAAATAACCAGCTACCCAACTGACTCTTTCATCCTTTCTCAAAGTATCTGATGAGTGCATACTAAGCTATAATGTTGAACAAGATAATCATGGTCACCTCAGCTGAGATTCAGAACTCGGGGATCCCAAAACTCAGAATCAACACTGCTATGAGCAAGCAGAGGCTCTGATAGAGGCACTGACTTATCTAAGGTCACAAAGCAAGTTTATGACAGATCCAGAACAGATCACACGTCCTATGCATCCTATGAAAACCAGACATAAGCATAGTCAAAGGGGCACCATGATGCAGCCCCGAGGCTGTGTCGTTTGGAGCTTCCCTGAAGGATGCATGAAGAAACGGCCTTTGTTCTAACGCATGCATAGGTCCTGCTGTATACGAGGCAATAAAGACAGGAGATGGGACATTCCATGGTGGCATTGAAAGGACCCCAAGGTTCAGCTGTTTTCAACAAGGTTTCTGCACTGACCACACATTGGAGGGGCTGAGAAATGGTGCCCACAAACCCTGAATTGTGTTTAGGAGAGTGGAAGTGTGACTTTTGTCCTTAACGATTGTGTCCTTGGCCTTGAAATACTCTTCAGCTGAGAGATTGTCCCAGGAAACAGCCACATGTGGGCAGAATACATGAAAAGGAAGTTCACTGCCGCATCAACTGTTCCTGAGCCCATCTGCAAGCATCCTGAACACCCCTACCCAGTGGCAGGCACACAATATCAGCTAGGCACCAGGCAGTCTAGAAGAGGAGTGGGCACAAGAACAACAATGTATCTACTGTTAGGTGGGGAAGAAAGCAGGCAGGACACTAGGAAAGGATAGTCTCCTCCCTCCCTTTTCTTCCTTAATATCTATTTGAATCAAAAACCCACTGAGATGCATTATCAAACTCTACCAGTAGTGACTCTTGCAGTGTGAGGTTTGGGGGAGGGAAGCTCATGTTAAAGTTCTACTTTATTGTTTATAGACTTCTGTATTATTCCATACTAAGCATGTGGTTTTTCTTTTTATTTCTTTTTTTTGAGACAGGGTCTCACTATGTAGCTGAAACTGAACTGAACTCACTATGTAGCCCAGGTTGGTCTCGAACTCACAGTGATCTTCCTGCCTCAGCCTCCCAAGTGCTGGGATTACAGGCGTGTGCCACCATGCCCGGCCCCCTACTAAGCATGAATACTAGTTTTCACATCTTTTTAAAAAGTTAAGATAAGGTTTAAAAACAACTAGTCAGCTGGAGAGGTGGCCTCACCAGGAGTGGTATCCATGCCCTCCTTTTTTGGAGGGACAGAGACATGCACGGTCAGGTTTCTGGTGGCCGCTGGGTGCCCATCCTGCTCCACCTGGCAGGTGAGCACTGCATTCTCCCTATGAGCAGATGAATTCACCAAGATCCAGCTTGTCCAGCTGTAGGTCCCATCCTTGTTCTCTGTGACATTCAAGGATGTTTCTGTCCGGGACACATTTCCATTCTCCAACCAGGTCAGCTTCAGTCTTTGGGGGTAGAAATTCTTCACCTGGCAGGTGACGTTCATCTGGTTCTCTGTCATTGTGGGCTGCTGGGTGACCTCCAAGGTGGGCGGAACTGAAACAGCACAGGCAGAAGCTCTGACCTTATGGCATGGACAGGTCACAGAGGAAGGGCTGGAGAGCTGAGCACCACCTGGGACCATGCTAGGCATGCAGCAGGGGCTCAAACACTGAGGGTTTGTGCATGAATGAAATCACTAAGCACAGCACCTAACACAGTAGGTGCTTAAGGACAGGTGGCTCCTATGAGGCTAGTGAATGAAATCAACAAGCGCCAACCCCTGACATGAAGTCAGAATGCAGTGACTGGAGCAGAATAAATGTAATCACTGGGTACACAGGGACTTTGATCATAGTAGGTGCCTGATAATTATATTACTGTTGGTAAAATAAAAGCAATGACCAGTGTAGTGCTCATCACAGGGTAGGAGCCCACGTGCACACGTTAGGTGTGTAGGCCTGCTGGGAATGAGATCCAGGCCATTCAGGGCCAGGAGCAAAAGCCAGCTGGGAGGATCATGCTTGGTGGGCAGGAGTGGACTTGGGCTTGGGTCAGGGTCAGGGTCATCTACCTTGGATGCTGGCTGATAAGTTGGCAATCCCACGAAGAGGGACCCCCTGCAAGGTGACATGGGCCACCTCACAGATGACCTGTGAGCGAACATCCCCAGGGTCCAGTACCACCTTGGCTGTGCTAGAGATGCTGTAGGAGACGCTTTTGCCCACGGGATCCACGCTGGTCTGCGAGTCGGAGAGCTCGTTCCCATTTTTGAACCACTTCAGGCTGATGTTTCGGGGGGAGAAGCCATGGGACTTGCACGTGAAGTTCACTGTCTGCCCAGGTGTGGCCGTCACCACAGGGCCAGACACCACAGGGGGAGAAGGTTTGGCTACAAAGTATCATTTATAGACAAGAAATGTGATTGCAATGACCACCACTGATAGCGAGTGACACTATAAGGAACCTTCCTAGACATTTCTTGGGGGGCGGTGCTGGGCAACGATTTCAAGTCCTCCTGCATGCTAAGCACAGCTACCACTGAGCAACACTCCCAGCCATAGACATCTATGAATCCTAAGACAGCTGAGAGGGTAATATCCTCAGTCTCTGTCTCCTGTCTTGGGGGTGAGCACCTGCCCAGCCAGTTAGTAAGAAAGGGGGCAAAGGGGGGCCCAGGTGGAATCCAGGCCTGAGGTCAAAGTTCCTCTTTCTGTACCAGGGAGTTCCCACCAATCTGGGCACAGGGAGGAAATTATGGTCAGGTCTCATTCTTTGTTTTAACTGTTTCCTGTCAGCCTCTTCTGAAAACTTTGCCACCTAGGGAAAGCATTTGTAGAGGTAAATACATGGGACAAACGGCACCATAGCAGGCTGCACCAGTGATGTGGTGGGTACATCCTAGAGCACTATCTGTGACAAGGGACCACTGCTTTTCTCCTTCCTCTTGCCAGTGAGGGTGAATGAAATGGGGCCTTGGAATCATTTTGCTTTGGATCATACAAAGGAGAGGCTGCTAAAAAAACGAACACAAACAGATCTATATTTAACCAGACTTTATTCCCATCTAGAGTTCTCCCTGCAGGTACTTAGGCATTTATTCCATATTTTTCTTCTTTCCATAAATATGCCAGTAGGTCCGAATTTGAAAGGGAGAGGCTAAAAGAATGTTTTCCTGAATCTGGGAGATTCTGTTGCGTCGGTTTGGGGTTGAAAACAGATCACCTGGTGCAGAGAAAGCCAAAGGTGGTTAAGTTCTTAGTTACTAATTAATTACAAGAGACACAGACACAGGCCCACTGAGCAGGCTGCTTTCCCTGGTCCTAAAATCACACAAATGAGTGAAGGCAGTTTGCTCTGTATGGGTCCCAAATGGGTGTCTGCAAATTGCTAATTATTATCTAGAACTATCTATAAAAGTCACCAGGGTGGCAAATATCACACATATTTGCATTTGTAAATATTTAACTTGGTCCCTAACATCCACCAAACACAGTAAGTTTGAGTAAGTGTCATTTGAATAAGTCAAGCCAGCAAGACACCAGCAGTCTACAAGATCCTAAAGGAAGGGAGGCTGCAGAGCCAGCTCTTTATATGAAGGGGTTCCCTATCCTTGGAGTCAACCATCTGCTGACAGAAAATAAAACTTTTAAAACTATATCTTTACTGAGTATGAACAGGTTTTCTTTTTCTTTTTTTTTTGTACCGGGGATCGAACTCAGGTCCCTAGACTTGCAAGGAAGGCAGTGGAACCATTGAACTAAATCCCCAGCCCTTAAACAGGTTTTCTTGTCTTTATTCTTAATACAGTATAGTAACTATTTAAATAATATTTGCATTATGTTAGGCATTACATGAGTAAGCAGCCTAGAGATGATTTAAAGTATATGAGAGGATGTTAGAGGCCAATACTACACTACTTCATACATAGGACTTTAGCGTCCTTGGGTTTGGGTAACCTCATGGGTTCTGGAACTGATCCCCACAGAACTGAGGACAACTGTAGTTACCAGTTATGGAGTTCTAAGGAGCCTGACACTGGCTGCTCCATCTGTTATCACCAGCCCCACAAAGGGGTCCAAGTGTGAGCCCTTCTATGGGACAAAGCTCAAGAATGGTGTGGTTGGCCAAAGACACACAAGGTAGAGCAGGAAATAAAGAGCTAAGCTCATCTCATCATTCTGAGGCTGATTAACTTAATATCTGTTCTTTTATCTTCTTAGACTCAGTGCTTGCTTCTGTACCAAATGAATGAAAACACCATCTTGGTAAAATGAGGATGAATGCATGACACAGTGCCTGCATATAATAGGTGCTTAATAAATAACATTTATGACTGCTATTACTATTATTTTTGAAAAAACATTTTTCTTCTCTAGGAAGCCAGAGGCACAACAAAAGAAGTATGGAAGGGCTGGGGATTTAGCTCAGTGGCACCCGCCTGCCTCTCAAGTGCAAAGTCCTGAGTTCGATTCCCAGTACCAAAAAAAAAAACAAAAGAAGTATGGAGACGCCAAGAAAGTCTCAGTCCTGTTCCTACAGCTGCCATGAAAAACCTAAGGGAAAGAAGAAACAGAAACCACCAAATTCTGATTCTTTCCCTGCTTTCATAATAATAACCCTCGGAAAATGAGGTAAAGGGGTTCCAGAATACCGGTAAGATCACAGACACTTCCTCCATTGCAGCTATTTACAGAAAGCTGGAAGCTCTGTGAAGGGAGAAAGGACAAATTCCTCAGTGACATTTTCGGGTCACTTGAGAATCATCAGGGGAAGGTTCTGTGCTGAAGAGCGAAGAGGATTTGCTGAGCTCCAGTGCCTGTCCAAGCACAAACATGTATGAGAGGGCTGACCCCACAGTGAGGCTGGGTCGGAGCAGGCCTCTGACTGGGACCTCCCTCAGTGACCCTGGGGCCTGCTCCTTGAGATTTCCCTGCCCTGCCACAGAGGTCCCAGATTACTGTGCCTAGCCTGTGTTAACCTGAAGCACCTCACAATCTAGCTCCATGGGGAAACAAAGCTTAACTCTTCCTCTCTGGCCTCAGGAGTTGGCTGATTGAGTTGTGCCGGAATCACCTGCTAGCTGTGACTGCCTACACACAGGACATACCACGTGGATTTGTGATACCTACAAAGTCAGAATGAAGTCACCTTCCCTATCTATGTCCAGGAGTTGTGAGGAGACTTGACTGCTACCACATCCAGAAAAGAAAACTGGCAACATTCACAGAATTAAAGACATTCTCTCTGACCTAGCAGGCCTCTTCCCAGGTGGGATGGGGGTGTCCATATTTTGTGCAGCATGATGAATGTACAAGATCATCACTACAGCATGGTTGTAACAGCATGTTTCATATCAATTTAAACATCTACCTACAGAAGACCGTCAAATGTATGATGACATATGCAGATGCTGAAGCACAATGAAGCTGTTTAAACAATGGAGTGGTGCCCTATATAATCCCATGAATCTCAGCAAGGAAATGATCTGTAGCTATGGCTTTAGTTTGAAGAAATTTTCCAATCACCGACAAGCCTCAGGGTCTGAATGTCTGTGACATGCTGAATCTTTTAGAAACCAATGAAGAGTAGAAGTTGGTTCTTTGTTCAGCAGTTCAGGTCAAGAAGCTTTTATTCAGCAGTTACTACGTACCTGGCTCCCCTGTGGAGAAAACATCTAACACTGGGACAGGAAGAAGCCTGGCCTCGAATCAGATCTCAGTTCTGGTCCCTATCTGGGTACTAACTGGCCACATATGAGCCTCAGGGTTCTATTTGTAAAGAGTGGTTGGGTTGAATGGTCTAAAGGTCTTTGTTGCTGACAATCCTATAATCAGGCACCAGACAGAGCACCCTGGGTCTCTGGAAGGAAACCCAAAGTGAGCATCTTTGCAGGAGGCTCCTACATCACTCACATGAGGGACTCTCCTGAGTAGAGGACCCAGAGCCATCAGTGCCTGTGAGAGCCAATGCCCAATACACAGGGTCTTTGCGGGAAGACCCAGGGCAATGAGCCAACCTCTCATTAGCTCCTCCAGCCAGAGCATCAGATTCAAGAGGATGCCTGAGCCTGTTAGGATCTTCTTACTGATCTATTTTCTGCAGGGAAACGAGGAAAACATGTCCTACCTTCTTCCTGCCCTGGTCAGACTGGTCATCACAGAAGAACAAGCTTGTTGGGGGAAGAGCTTCAGCCATGATATCATCCTTTTTCCATGATATCATCAACAGACTCTGCATACAGTAGGCCCTTAGTACTCGGGCATAGAGGATTCACCTCCAAGGGAAACTACCCTCTGGAGAGAAGAGGTGAGGCCTGGCCCTGCGACTCAGCAGTTCACTCAAACTTGAAGCGCTAAAGGACTAGGGCACAGTAGAAAAGGCAAGGTCTGTGGAGCAGACACGGGGGTTGCAGAAGGCTATCATTTATGAGCCACGAAGCAAACAGCATGGCCTCTGCAGACCTTAGTTTCCCTGATCTGCTGAAGAAGTGACACCAGATCATGAACATGAGCACCCACCCAATCTGCTGCTTAGCTAGTGCTCACAGAGTAGAGTGTGATTCCTGACTTACTGTCACACACTAAGGGCCTAGGGAGGCACACACTGTACTCACCACGCACAGACAGCTCGGTGCCTCCTCCAGACTGAAACTCTCTGTCGTCAGAGCTGGTTTTCTGGAACTTCACACAGTAGTAGGTGCCAGCATCTGCTGGAGTGACGTTACTGATGCGGATGGAAAAGTCCATGGTGTCTCTCTTTGTGTTGTCTGACACATTTGTGACTCGGGGGAAGTGACCTCCTTTGAAATTGTAGATTAACTCCCGGCTTTTTTCTCGCTCCCTAAACCACTGGATGGGCCCCAGAGGGAAGAGGGAGGTCACAGTACAGTGCAGAGTGGCCGTCTCTCCAGCAGCAACCAATACTGACTTTTCAGGTTGAATCACCTGCAGATTCTCCTCTGAGGCTGCTCCTGGAGGGAGATACAGCAGTTAATATTCATCCTGATGGGTCCTGGGAGTTTATCATGTGTCCATCAACAGTAACTTTTACTGAGTGCATAGCATTGGAGCTCAGCATTCTGCGTGTATTATCACATGTAACCCTCATCTGTTTCTGTGCCTCAAGACTCTCTTAATACCAACATGGAACCTGAGGCACAAAAAAGTTAACTGACATAGGGGAGTGGGGACTTGCCTTCCTGAGCCCTCTGTGGAAGAGTGGTGTCTGAGCTGGGCTCGGAACTCAAATCTGCATTTACCAGGCAGAAAGGAGCCTGGTATTCCCACAGAGAGACTGGCCTGAGCAGGCTGAGCAGGGGTAGGAGGACATCTGGGATATGTGGAGCTCTACAAAATGGGAGAAAGTCATTGTTGATAGGTTGTTTCTGGTCTGGACCAGGAAGCAGTCCCTTAGAGCAAGAAGCTGGACTCAGCCAAGTGATAGTAGTGGAATAACAGAAAGAATATGAGCTTGAGTTGTGGGTCAGTGGCATCCTGTGTCACCTGCGGTTGTCACTTAGGTAAGTGAGAAGCCCAGTTGCTCTTCCACTGCCACATGCTGCATGGATAAAAATGCTGCCCTTGGATTGGGAATGGCCTTTTATGGGTCTCTGCCTCAGTTTCCTCATCTGTAAAGTAGTTACTATGAGCTCATCCTTGAAGATGGATCTCTGGGAGGACAAAACAAGCTGAGGCTGCTGATAATGTCAAAAAGCATCATCCAGTCCAGACTCATCAGACCTGGTTTGAAACCCGGTGTGCCCCTCATTCATGTGTGACCCTAATTTACCCACCTATTTTGACTCTCATTTTTTTTTTTTTTTATCTACGAGTTAAGCAGAATATCTCCCAGGTGCCTGCCTTGTTCTGAAAATGGTATTCTTTAGTCCCATAATGCCTGGCTGAGTACTGTTGTCATTACAAAGAAAATGCATAAGAAGAGGCAGTTGATTAAACTTCACTCCCACTGACCCTTGCTGATGCCCCTCAGACCTGGCTTGGGCTACACTGCGAGGACACAGCAGGAACTGGACCAGGCCACTCAAGCTCCCAGGCTGGGCAGCTAGAAGGAGCCCCAGGGGTGAGCTGAGCCTTAATGAGGGGAGACTGGTTAGAGGGCACAGGAAGATGACCAGGCAGGATGTGGTGGCCATGAGCTGTGCTGCAGATACCCAGGGGCTGAAAGACAGCAGCTGCGGAACAAGGCACAGCCAGGGTCACTGATTCTAAAGCAGGGGAAGGCGAGAAGATGAGGAAAATGGGGCAAAAAGAAAGGATAGATCATAAAGACCCCAAAGAAACACATAGAGCCATTCCTTAGTATCTGTGGGGAATTAGTTCCAGGAACTCTCTCAGATTCCAAAATCAAAGGATACTCACTTTTGAGGATACTGTGCCACATAAAATAGCACAGCATTTGTATAAGACGGATGCACATACTCGTGTAAACTGTAAATCATCTCTAGATTACTTATACAATCTTGTGTCCCTGAACGGTGGAGATCGAGCCATTTCATCATCATGTGAACATTATGCATAATTACACAAACCAAAATGGTATGACTTACTTAAACCTAGGTATATGATTCATACTGTAGTATATGGGTTTCCATTGTTAACCAAAAAAGGTATGTGGTACACAACTGTGATACTTAATGCAATGTAAATAGTTATTATACTGGATTGTTTAGGGAATAATGACATCAACCATAAAAATCTGCACTTGGTTCAGTACAGATGCAGCCATAATAGGCCTAACTATGTTTCTGATCCATGGTCGGTTAAATATGTGGATATAAACTCAATGATATGACAGACAACTGTTCACAGAAGTAGCAGAGGCACTGAGAGGCAAGACAGAGAGGGAGATATGATAGGGAAAAGAAGTTTAAGAAAGACAGGAAAGAGTGGTGCTTGTACACAGTGGGCCAGGTGATCCGGTCCTCCACTGGGACCTGCACTGACCCTCAGTGTAATCTTGTCCAGTAGAGAGGGATGCAGCAGGTTCCCTGAGTAGCTCCTCAGGCTCTGGCGGGCAGAAGAGACCTTGTGAATTTGTCCACCAGACCCTGGCCTGGCACTACACTGCTGGCAGGGGGAAAGTGCTCAAGAGAAGGGAATCTCACGTACTCCTCTGCCCTCATGGGGAGAGGCCGGGGTCTTAATGCAGGCCTGGTACCACCTGTCCACTGTACTACCTCTCTCCCTCTCTCAGCCACAGGGCTCACTCGAGGTTCAGCTCTTGTGGCAGGGTGAGCAGGGTCTCCAAGTATCACTCTGAACATTGTCTGATTCTCACAGCACCAAGCCAGTACTCCAGCACGTGTGGCTGGTCCAACTGGAAACACTGTCTGGCAGGAGCACAGGTCCTTGGCCAGCAGACAAGAACAGGTTTCCCAGCTTAGCACCTCCTCTCTGTCCCCCATTCCCTCATCCACAAAGTAGAATTTCAGCATCCACCACCACTCCCATATAGTTATGAGGATCGTGACAGATCTCCACATAAGGACCTGCTATGTTCACCCTGGTTAAATGCTAGCTCCTATCCTTATTGTTATCACATAGCTGCATTATTGATATATTTGGTTTTCTCAGGATTGTTGTATCTCCCACTAGGATGTTGGATCCACAAGGGACTGTTTCCAGCCTCCTGTCTAGAGCAGTATCTGGCACACACTGGGACCTCAATAAACATATGCTGAGCGAACACACGGATGAATGGCGGAAGGAGGGATTTTATTTGTGCGGTGACCCTGGCAAATTCCAACTCCAAGTCTCTTTCCTCATCTGTTCAATGAAGCTATTACTGGCCTATCCCAGAGTCAGTTATTATTATCCTTATCAATAACAGTGGCACCCTGTGTGAGTCAGCACTGGGGTGGGAGCTCCTCATTCAGGAGTGGCTGTGGGGTCAGTGTGTGGCAAGTTGGAGCAGGGCTATTCTCAGGGTGCAGCTGGAGGCCCATAATCACACCCCGGGCAGGCAACAATAAAATCTGCACTTGGGTAGGGCTGGCTCCCCTTCATCTTCTTCTTCTTCTTTTTTTTTTTTTAGCTCTCTCCACCAACTGCAGCCAGATTTAGGCATCTTAATTAATTAGCTAGTGTTTATAAAGCGTTTGAAGAATTTTAAAAGTGTGATATAAGTGCCAAATATTATTTTAATCTGGGTATGTGTTTTTTTTTCCAGCAAAGAGTTTTTTTTTTTTCTTTTGCTTGTTGTCTTTCCTTTCTCTCTGCGGGTTCTGTTCTGGGAACTGGGCTTGTTAAAAATTGGCTCCTGAGCTCCGAGCCTGGGGTCACCATGTTGGCATTGCTGATGAAACCATTTCCTGTTCTCCCGGGGCCCTGCTGGCAGGGTTTGTGCCTGTTCAGGGGCCTGAGCCATTCTAGAGGAGAGGGTGGCAGGGCAGGCACATGCTGCTGGTGGGAGGGGAAACTGACCTCTTTCGGGGAAGCAGTTTGGCAGGATATCCAGAGCCTGCTGTTTCCCAAAGACACACCCTCAGACATGGAGGGGGTCTCCTCCACAAAGGTCTTCAAAAAGCTGGCAAACAACCCAAGGCCCAGTGATCAGGATGGCTTAGTGAATGACAGCTTGTCTCCTATATGGAATTATAGGCAGCCATAAAAATCTATTACCATGAACACCACAGTAATGTGGACATTTTTAAATAACATGGTGGCTAAACAAATAAAACTTGTCCCTTGCAAAGCATTTAGAAGAAACAAAAAAAGTATAAAAATAAAATAATAATCTCATATAATATCATCAAAGATAACTGCAATCAACATTGTGATGTGTTGCAGTTAAAATATAAATGAATAAAAACAAAAAAAATTACACTTTCGGATAACTAAGGATATGTACAAATACTCTACTTCATTCATTTAAGTGTTCTCCTAAAACTGAAAAATTGGAAATATCCTAATATCCAAGGAAAGCAGACCGGCTGATACCACTGCGGTGAATCTATTTGATGGTCGAATCTACAGTCATAAAAATAATGGTGCAGAAGTACAGTGGGCATTTGTTGCAAGGTCAGAGTTGGTTACCCAGTGATTAAGAGTCAGTGTGATCCCAAACTTCTGGTTTGGTTGGGGGGGGGGATAATAAAGATTAGCAGTGATTACTTTTCAGTGGCAGATTTACATGGGATTTTGCTTTTGTTTATGTTTTGTTGGCATTATTTGTGCAAGAGAAGAGATGAAGAAAAACCTATACTTTCATATGATCATGACTTTGTAAGACAAAATAAAACTATTTATGAACAACTGCAAGGTACCATCCAAAGCTATGAAATGCAACTTTTTTTGACTTATGAATCTAAATCATGGGGTCTCTGTCTCTTGAGTCTTTTTCATATTTTCTAGACTAAACACTAACACACATATAATATCTTGGACTAGGGATACAGCTCAGTGGTAGAGCATTTGCCTAGCACATGTAAGGCCCAGGTTATACTGCTAGCAAAAATAGGCACACACTCAAAGAGCATGTATAGTATGTCACTGTATTTAAAGACATCTATATGTGTAATTGCATATTACATATATTTATTTACTGTTTCAACGAACACCCCCCACCCCAGCCAAGGATTTTGTCTGTTTCATTTATCTGCTTGAATTTTTAAATTTTGCAATACTGAGGACTGAACCTAGGGCCTTGTGCCTGCTAGGTGAGTGCTCTACCACTGAGGTACACTCCGTTTTTTGAAATTTTATTTTGAGACAGGGTCTAAATTGCAAAATTGCTCTGGTTGGCCTGGAATTTTCAATCCTCCTGTCTCAGCCTCCTGAGTGCTGGGATTAGAGGCTTGCCCTGTTTTGTTCCCTGCTGTTTCTCAGCTCCTGATAACTGTGCTTGTTATAGAAGACATGCCCATAAATGTTTTGCTAATAGTCTGACCAACTGCATATCTAGAGAAACAGGTCTAAAAAGACAAATGCAACCATGTTGCAGTGTGTTACACCTGGGATATAAGAGTAGGGGTACGATGGGCACATTTTCTTGTTACTTTATAAGAAATAATATACTGAACATATTATTTTTATTTGTAGTAAACATTTTGGAAAAATATAAGTAATGAAGCAGAACACATGAATAGGTTTCCTAAGGGGGGAAGTAACTGTCATGTGTTTGCTCTAAGAGTAACTCGGAGTCCCCAGGACATGGTTGGCCCACAGCTCAGGGGTGGTCAGTGATGATTTACAGGATCCGCCCTGTGTGCTAAACCTTGCACTGAGGGCTCTGGATGGCTGAGTCCCTGGCCTCCTGGAGCCTGCACACTAGTGATGAAGACACACTTGAAATCACTTAAGTGATTGCATTTGGAATGCCCCCAGCCTGCCCCATAGTTGCCTGTTTCCTAACCTCTTCTTCTGACCTACTACCCCTACCACCCTGCCTTCTTACTCTTCCTCAAATGGCTAAGGAAAGCTAGATTCCCTGTGTCAAATATCACTAAGAAATGTATTTAAGGTGAGGACAGAACTGAACACTGGGCTTGAAAACACATATTTCACTTTAAAAAAAATAATGCTTATGTGTGGCTTTTGAGATTAAGATGAAAACAATTTTCACAAGAACTGGATAACTTTTCTAATGGATAAAACAAATCAACCTAGAACCAAAGCGTGAGAGGACGAGGCAAGGCCAGGTGACCCCTGGTGTGACTCCCCCAGAGGCATGGCTCCATGAGGAGAGAACACAGCTGATGTGTACACTTCCCCCGAGCTGGCCTTACTCAGGGACACTCTGCCACTTGCATGGGTGCTGGACATTCCCCGAGGCTATGGGCAGTGTCCTGGCACTGTCTGAGGTGCAGCATCCCAAGACACCTTGCATGACACACCAGACCCACAGCAGAGGCAGCTCAGTGCCCTCTTCCCTGATTATAATCAGGGTTCACCATTCTCTGGAGCCTTGGCTTACCATGCACAGGGGAACCTAACACCTCATCAGGGCAACTTTTGCGTATTCTGGCTGTGATGTAATGGCTTGTTTGAGTGTGTAGTACAGGAGTGGGCAAAAGGACACGTGAATGTAACTGTGCTATAGTGCGGAGAAAGTGCACACGCAGGCTGTAGTGTAGGAATATATAAAATACATAAATACTAGTGTTTTAAAGGGGATGCACACAGGGTGTGGGGTAAGTGTGCAAAAGAACACATGAGTGTGCACAAGAATACCTATACAATAGAAGGAAGACGTGAACGGGTGTGTTTGCTCCTGAGTGTGCAGAGCACAAGTACTCACACATGTGCACATGGGTGGGTAAAGGGACTGTGTGAGCATAGAGACAATATATGGGGCAGGAACATCTCAAGGTACAGCACGAGAGTGCATCTGCATTGAGTCCATCAGGGTTCCTGCTGGGCCGGTCTTAGCTGCACTTGGCCCTAGCCCTGAGAAGTGGTACTAACCTCACACAGCAGCTCCCTCCTATGTGCCTTCATAGCACATAGGGAAGGCCTGGTCAGAGATACCCTGCTGGAGCCCTCAACCACGGAGGCAGAGGGCACCGGGGCTGGGTTCCTCTAGAGGTCACCTCTGCACACAGCTACCTGAACTCCATCATTCCAGTGTGGGAGCTTGGGGCTCTGACAGTCTCAGCCATATGATGATTTCCCTCTAGAATCAGAATGATTCATTCATTCCAAGTCACCCTCTGTTGCCAGGCCCTGTCCTAGATGCCACAGGACAGAGGAGTAAGCTGGGCACTGTCCCTGACAACAGCTCACTCTGTGGGGTATCTTGGACACGGGAAATAACTGTGCACATATATGGGGTCATCAGCATTGTCAGAGGAGGCTTGGGAGTGAGACCTGGAAAGACTTCTTGGAGATGGTGACCCCTGGACTGGGTGAAGGAGGGAGCAGTAGCAAAGACACAGAGGAGGGACAAGAGCCAGTATGATCTGGGGACCAGGGCCGAGTCCTGGGGACTCAAATCCTAGCAAACTGGAAGGGGCTAGCCAGGCACATGGCTAACCTGGTACCTGTAGTATGGCTTGGGTTGTCCAGCATTCTGTTGGCACCATTGGGTGAGCCCACCAGACAGAGATACCGGATGCTGCAGTGGAAACTACCATGGCACTGAAGTGGAATAACAGGGACATGTGGCCAGGTTGGGGAAGTGGGCTCCTCCCCTCATCTCTATCTAAATAGCTCCAAGGACAGTGCCCTGTGCTGCTCCCCTGGTGCTGAATGAACCCTGCCAAGTGGCAGGAAACTTCTAAGGTGCCAAGCCAGCTCCAAGATTGGGCTCTGGGGTCAGAGGCCTGTCTCAAACCCAGTGGGGTGATATGGCAAAGTGGCTTTTCTCCAAGCCTCAGTTTCCCCACCTATAAACAGGAGATCCAACCTTCCTTCTCTAAAGAATCATGCTTGGTGACTGGAAAAGCTGGACTAAGAATTACCATTTTTTTTGACTCCTTACTCTCTCATGTCCATACCCTTCTATTTGTAGGTCTGGCCAGCTCAGCTTCCAAAAGATGTGACCTACCTCTGGCCTCCTCTGGCCTCTTCCACTGCAATGTCACTGCTTATCTGGACCCTTATCACAGTGGCCTCTCTACATCATCTCCCTACAACACATGATCTATCTATAACTAGAGCATTCCCTAAGCCTAAGGCAAGTGACATCCTTCGTGTCCTTCTGTGGCACCCACTGCACTCAGACGGAGGTCCAGAATCCCTGTGGTGGTTCCCAGGGCCTGAAAGCCTTGTTCTTTCTCAATCACACCAGTCTGGTCACTACTGGGCCTTTGCATTTGCCGTTACTTCTGCCTGGCACTTTCATTCCCTTGATCCGTACATGCCTGGCTCCCTCACCTCCTTCAGGTCTGTGAGTATTCTATGGCCACCCTGCATGAAATTCTACTCTCCCAATGCCCATGCTCTGCTTGTTCTGTTCACATTACCTACCACCTGACATATTGTGCATTTACTTAATTTTTTAGTGTCCAACTCCCTACCATAGACTTCCTTATAAATCCTTTAAGAGGAAGGGCTTAGTTTTATTCCCCTAGTTTAGACCAGTGCCTGGCGTTTCTGCACAGGTTTTGGTTTAGATGCTTACCCTCCCACCCACAAGACCCCAAGAAATGCCCTAACCTTGTTGGACCTTTGGCTTCTCATCTGAAAAATGGGGATGATGATGATGATGATGATGATGACGACAACAATTACACTAGGGCTGTGCTAAGACCTATGGGCTGCCATGTGTAAAGAGCTGAGCACCACACTTTGCTTAAGTGAGTATTCAGTGCTGGGCAGCTCTGCCCATGTAGCTGGCATTTAAAGATGAAGGGATGACAAGGGACCACCTGAAATCTGTGGGACTAAGGGCTCCCCCTGAGGTGGAACCAGCTCCGCCTTAAGGGTATGCATAAGACACTCTGGAACCGGGCCTGTGGGCAGGCCAGGCACTGTCAAGAAGGGAGACAGGGACAGGGAGAGTCAGAGGTCCCCATGTTTGTGGCTGGATTCACACAGAAACTGGATGGAAGGGTGCAGTGCTGGTGGTGAGGCCTGGAGCAGAGGCTGAGAGCTCAGGTGTTGTACTCCCTACCTATAGCCCCACTGTTGTATTGAGACTGACCCCACTGTTGAGTGGCCATGCTCTCAGTGGACAATGGTCCGGTTGGGCTGAGATGGAGAAGAGACTGCTACCATCACCACTCCCCACTCCAGAAGAGGACATGGAAGCCCAGGTCCTGATAGATTCACTGCTAAAGTTTACAAGAAATTTAGAGAAGAACTACTGTCATTACACTTCAAATTTTTCAATGAAATTGAAAGGGAAGCAATACTTCCAAATTCATTCCTGGAAGCAAGTATCACTTTGATTCCCAAACCAGGGAAAGACGCAACTAAAACAGAGAACTACAGGCCAATCTCCTTAATGAATATAGATGCAAAAATCCTTAATAAATACTAGCAAACAGAATACAGAGGATCATGAAGAAGTCGTACATCCTGATTTATTCCAGGGATGCAAGGATGGTTCAACATACGTTAAGTCAATAAATGTAATACACTCTATTAACAGAGTCAAGGACAAAAACCATATGATCCTCTTGATAGATGCAGAAAAAGCATTTGACAAAATTCAACATCCATTCATGATAAAAACCCTGCAAAAAATTGGAATAGATGGTCTATATCTCAACTTAATAAAGGCTATCTACGAAAAACCAACAGCCAACATCATATTAAATGGCCAAAAACTGAAAATCTTCATGTTAAAATCAGGAACAAGATAAGGGTGCCCACTATCACCACTCCTCTTCAATATAGTTCTGGAAACATTAGCCATAGCAATTAGACAAGAGAAAGAAATTAAAGCAATAAAGGTAGGAAAGAAAGAAGTTAAACTGTCATTATTTGCTGATGATATGATACTCTACATTGAAGACCCAAAAAACTCTACCAAAAGACCTCTAGACTTAATTGACACTTTTAGCAGAGTAGTAAGATACAAGGTCAATACCCAAAAATCAATAGCCTTCTTGTACACAAGTAACAGACTCACTGAGCGAGAAATTAGGGAAAAAATTCCTTTCACAATAGCATCCCCCCACCCCCCAAAAAAAAGAAGTATCTAGGAATCAATCTAACAAAAGACGCAAAAGACCTCTACACTGAAAACTACAGCACTCTGAAAAAAGAGATCGAAGAGGATATAAGAAAATGGAAAGATATCCCCTGCTCCTGGGTACAAAGAATCAACATAGTGAAAATGGCCATACTACCAAAACTGCTATACAGATTCAATGCAATGACAAATGAAATTCCAACACTATATTTCACAGAACTAGAAACAAGAATCCAAAAATTCATTTGGAACCATAAGAGACGTAGAATAGCAAAAGCCATTCTAGGCAACAGATACATGGCAGCGGGTATAACAATTCCCAATTTGAAACTATACTACAAAGCCACTGTGATAAAAACAACATGGTACTGGCAAAGAAACAGACCTGAGGATCAGAGGAACAGATTGGAAAACACAAAAACAACTCCAGATGTACTCAGCTACCTCATCTTCGACAAAGGAGCTGACCATTCCCACTGGAGGATGGATGACCTCTTTAATAAACGGTGTTGGAAAAACTGGATCTCAACTTGCCAAAGATTAAAACTAGACCCTTACCTTTCACAATGCACTAAATTAAAATCCAAGTGGATTAAAGATCTAAATATTAAAACAGAAACACTAAACTTGCTAGAAGATAAGTTAGGCAGAACTCTGGAAGACATTGACACAGGAAAAGACTTTATGAACAAATCCTCAGTAGCACGAGAACTAGCAGTAAGAATCAACAACTAGGATCTCATTTTATTAAAAACTTCTGCACTGCAAAAGAAACCATCAACAGAACTAAGAGACAACCTACAATGTGGGAAAAAAATTCTACCAGCTGCTCCTCAGACAAACGACTGAATATATAGAATATATAAAGAACTCAAAACAATCAGCTCCCCCAAATATAAAGACCCGATTCAAAAATGGGCATCCGAAATGAACAGACACTTCTCAGACAAAAAAGTAAAAGCAGCAAGTAAATATATGAAAAAATGTTCCACATCACTGGTCATTCGAGAGATGCAGATGAAAACAACACTGAGATTCCACCTCACCCCACAAAGAATGGCTGCTATCAAGAAATCAACAAATAACAAATGTTGGTGGGATTGTGGGGAGAAAGGAACCCTTTTCCATTGTGGGTGGGAGTGCAGACTGGTGCAACCACTATGGAAATCAATATGGAGGTACCTTAAAGAGCTGGGACTAGAGGTTCCATTTGACCCAGCCCCCTCTCTC
>NW_022900919.1:43659901-43669403 GCF_012274545.1 Fukomys damarensis
AAGAAATCAACAAATAACAAATGTTGGTGGGATTGTGGGGAGAAAGGAACCCTTTTCCATTGTGGGTGGGAGTGCAGACTGGTGCAACCACTATGGAAATCAATATGGAGGTACCTTAAAGAGCTGGGACTAGAGGTTCCATTTGACCCAGCCATCCCTCTGCTGGGTATCTTTCTAAAAAAATTAAAAGAATCATACCAGAGTGATATATGCACACCCATGTTTATAGCGGCCCAGTTTGTAATAGCTAAAACTTAGAAACAGCCCATTTGCCCATCAGTTGGAGATTAGATAAAGAAGATGTGGTTTTTCTATAAAACGAAATACTACTCAGCCATAAAGAATGAGAAATTAGATTCATTCATAGGAAATGGATACATATTGAGGATATACTCTGAAGTGAAATAAATAAGTCACACATGTGTAAATACCAACTAGTTTCTCTGGTGTGAATAAACTATAATAGCACATAAGATCCTAATGAGGTAACTGACATTGTGAAATGGGAAGAAAAGGGCTAAAGGTGTAGGGAAAGTGGGAAGGGTGGGGGAAAGGTAATAAGGGAAAGGAAAAAAATAGGAGAAAATGAAAAAATGGAAACAAAGAGTTTGTAAATGGGGAGGGGAGGAGGGGGTGAAGGGAGGGCAGGGACAAGGGGGAAAAATGAGAACCAAGACCTGTCATGTAAAGGTACAAGATCCCAATAATGAATGTAACTGTACTGTATCCCTAAAATGTACCAATAAACTCAATTTAAAAAAAAAAAAAAAAGAAGAGGCCATGGAGACCCAGGAGGCAGAATTCAAACCTGGCAGCCCATGACCACTATGTGTGATGACCTCTCCCTGAGAGGGGGTTGCTCTGGCTCTGGCTTCTGCATTCTTGACCTGCCAAGGATGTGCCCACACTTTCCAGGCCAAGAAAAAGGCCCCCTTACAAATGACATGCATTTATAAAACGGCATTTGCCACGGTTTGAGCACACTCTGCTGCCGCCAGCAGACAGTCCCCGGACGGATTTTTCCCCGAGCTGACACTATTCACTGGTTCCTTTTATAGAGCTTTTTGTAGCTCACAAAAGCACTTTCCACAGCTCTTAGATTTTTTTAACCCTCCGCAGGCCTTGTGAGGGAGAAACAGCCATAATGTTTCCATTTTGTAGACGGGGAAACTGAGGCTTAGAGCAGGGATTAGATGCGTGTTACAAGGCACAGAGCCAGGATGTGGTTTGAGCTCGGTCTCAACAGGGTCCCATAGACAGTGTTCTTGCCCTGTCACCCTGCTAGAGGGGGAGCAGAGAAACTATCAAGATAAAGGGCAAAACTGGCACCTGGGCAGGAGGTCAGCAGCGGAAAGCCCTGCCAGAGAGCAACCAGGCCAAGGGGAAGAGTAGCAGAGTAGTGGGCTTCTGTCTCCCCACTGGTAATGGAGCAGGGACTCCACTGCTCCAATGATGATATAATAAAATGATGATGATACAATAATAACAGAAATAGTAACAATGGCTAATGAGCACCATTGCCTGGAGCGTGACAGCTTCACCAACCTCTGCAGGGACCCAAGAAGACAAGCTGTCACCACCCACACCGCACAGAGGACCAAACTAAGGTCAAGAAAGCTCGACCACTTGATCAAGGTCGTGGAGCTGCCAAGGGGTCTGACTCTGTCCCTCCCACTCCTGCCCAGACTACTCCATGCAATGATGATGGCCTTGGGGCAGGCTGACCCCAAGCTGGGCCCTCCCAGCCCAGCCCTGTCCAAGAGTGTGTGCCATCTATTGTGCCAACTTTCAAGGTGCACAGAGCTGCTTACCCATCATGGCATCTGAAGTGGGGCAGGCTGTTCTGTGGGGCTGGAATTTTAAACACAAATCCTGAGCTTTCTTTGCCTCCTCCTCTTGCCCCACCTGGTGCTGAAGCTTCTGTGCTTCTTGCTGTTTAGCATCATGGGCAGGGATTTGTGGACCAGTCCCGGCCTGGGCCACGGAGGTGGGACCGTGTGACCTTCAGGGGACAGGTTTGCCCCTGCAACCTTGTGGCTCTGTCCTCTTTAGAGCGATTCTTATATTTACCTATTCCTCTGCTCAAGCAATATGGATTAACCCCTCTACTGTGGGCCGTGGTTGTGCTAAGGTTCTGTGAGGCCCAGCAGTGAATAAGCTAGGACAGTCCCTATTCTCATGTAGCTTGTATGCTAGTGAGGGAGGCAGCACTGAAATCTTGAAACAAACAAATATAGAAATGGGTAGGAACACTAGGAAGCAAACAAATTTGGCACAGTGATGGAGAATCACAAGGTGAACCTCATTTAGAATGGGGTGGCAGGGAACAGCATCTGTGGAAGTGAGATGGCAGTGGAAACGTGAAGGCAGCCAAGGCCTGAAGAGGTGTTTGAGGAGGAAGACAGCACGTGCAAAGGCCCTGAGATGGGAAAGAAGCCAGGGCAGACAAGGGCCAGAAAGGAGGTCATCAAGAATGAAGCTCATGGAAGCAGGAGAGTAGTAAGTGCTGACGGTGAAGAGAGTGACCTGCTCCTGAAAAGGGCACAGGGTGAGGACTCTGGTGTTAGTCCAAAAGCAGCAGGAACTCAAGAGGTGGGGCACAAGGACAAACTCACTCCAGCTGCCATGGGTAAAGACACCAACAGAGGCAAGAGCAGAAGCAGCAATGAGATACTGCAGCATCTCAGGGCTTGGATTCAAATGCTAGCTCTGCACTTACAAGATCTCAGATAAGTCAATTCACCTCTCTGAGACTCACTTTCTCTGTCCAAATAATAGTTCCCATCTCACAGAACTATGGTGGGAATTCAGTGAGATCATGCATACTGATCCTATCACATGGCCCGATGTGCTCAGTGAACCAGATCCTACTTGTCTGGCCCCAATCTCTCCATCCCTGTTTCCATGCATTGTCCCTATACAGGTCTCCTTGCTATGCCTGGACCACAGCCAGCTCATTCCAGCCCCAGGGCCTTTGTACTTGCTGTCCTTCGGCATGGAAGGCTCTTCTGATATTCCCACAGCTGCTCCCACAGTTTCACCAGACCTCTGCTCCTCAGTGAGGTCTGCTTTCTATCCCCATCTAACTTTCTCTATTTCCTCTTCTTACTTTAGTTTTCTTCCCAGCACTTGTCTCCACCTAACATAATTTGTTTACTTGAGTCCGGTTTTTCTTCTTCACTAGAATGTCAGCTCCATAAGAGCATGTGTTTTTTTGTTTTGTTTTGTTTTGTTTTTTTGCCTGTTTTGTCCACAGCTGTATCCTCCCCAAACACCTGCAGTACAAAGTAGATTTTCAAACTACGGACGCATAGTAGGTGCTCAAAAATATTGTTGAATAAATATTTACAATTAAAAGAGCTTAATAAAGATAGCAATGTTGTTACAAGTGAACTGAGGCTTGGATCCAGGCTTTAACGCTCACAGGCTGTGTAGCCTTGGGAGGAGCATGGCGTGGCTTTGGGGAGCCTCAGTTTCCCGATCCATAAAATGGGGAAGGACTCTATGCTTTGTGGCTCACTGTGAGGATTAAGCAATGCTGCACATGAGGAGATGCACATGAGAGCACAGACTAGGGAGATGATACCCGCTCTAGCACACACTTTACAGTAAGTCCCTCAAGCCCGTGGTCCCAGAAAGGCGAGGGGCAGGTGCTGCAGGAACGGTGGGGAGCTGATCAGTGCTGAAGCTGAGGTACATTGCGTCACTTCTCCTCACTCTGCATAGATTTGAAATTTTCCAAATTAAAAAGACTGAAAAGATAACATGTGTTCAGGGCTTAGTTTGTGCCAAGCACACGTGTGCTGAGTGCCTCCTCCTACCACGGGCTTCCATTTCTGGAGGATACCGAAGATCCGCTTGAAGAATGGGGCAGCAGAGACAGCCCTGGCATCGCATCAGCACCCACGCCATCCAGCGGTCTCTCCCAGCAGGGAGGCCCACTGCTCCCTCCAATCTCCAGCTTCCAATCTCCTTCTGATCCGAACACCTGATCTCTCCTGGCTCCTATGCTGATCTGCAGTATCTAACATCCTCGTTAAAATGGACGTGCCAGGAAATCTTACAGACACAAAAGCCAATTCTGTATTATTTCCCACTTCCACCTCAGCTGGTGTGCATCTCCGTGGATAGAGGACTTGGTGAAACACAAGGCAGGAAAGATCTATCCTGTGGAGGGCACCACCAGAGGACCTGCCCCAGAATGCTGGGAAAATGGTTTCAGCTGTCAAAACAGATATTTTCTTCTCCAGCATGAGGACGGAAGTGCTTCTTGGAAACACCCACTGTCCCACCTTCTGGAGGATACACTGATGGACAGAAATATGAACATAGCCACAAAAGAGCAGGGCACCCCAGCACTTTTGTGCCCCAGTTTTCCTACCTAACAAGCAAGGCTAAGTGATGTCTAAAGAATAATGTGACAGCTACAGCACTGGCCCTGTGGTCGTCTGATTCTGACACTGGTGGCCTTGGCCAACTTGCTTCACCTCTCTGAGCCTCTGTTACCTCACTGATCAAATGAAACAGCTGCTAATGTTGCACACTACCCAGGACTAATGCGGGTACCACAAGGGTCACACCCACCAAGCCCGAGCCCGGTAACCAGCAAGAAATGGTGGTTCCTATTATTACTTTAGTATTTTCTCATGGAATTGAGGGTCCTGACAGATTTTTGGGTTTCATGATGGAAACTTCCAGCACAGCTCAGTTTTTAAAAGGCTTGGCCTAGACCCCAGGCAGCTTGGCATTCTGCCAAGCCTGGCCCTAGGTCCATGTGTTTTCTTTCTCTTGGGCTGCACTGTGAGGTGCTGGATGAGAGGATGGAGCCTCTCCAGCATTCCACAATTCCAGACCTGTGGATCAAGACAAAGCCACCTAGAGGCAGGACACATCCATGGCAGCACTCAGTCCTGAAACCTGCAATTACAGCGTACCAGCCTGGGTTTCTGCGCAACCTGTCCATCCCCCAACAGCACAAAAGCTTCAGAGAAAACATCAAGCAGAGCGACATTGATATTCACTCACTCAGCCACTCCCGGATGCTTCCTGAGTCCTCACTATGCACCCAGCACCCGGCTAGACGCTTTATAGATGAAGAAATCAGAATAAAATACTGATTACAACAGTGGCTAATCTGCACCGAGCGCCGGCTGACTACATAGTAGGCCTGCCTGAAGTGTCATATATGCACACATCCACTTAGTCCTTAAAACAGAGCTGGCAATTCCATCCTTATCTTACAGATGAGAAAACTGAGACCCAGAGCCTCAGCATATTGCCCAAGTAGGTAGTAAGGCTGGGCTAACAGCCAGGACCTTCGGTATTGCGTAGCCCTAGACCAGTGATGGTGAACCATTCAGAGCTCTCAATGATACAAACAGCTCACTGCAGCATAAGTAAAACAGGTTTGCTCTCACTGCACTAACGATGTTTGTCTCTGTGTGGAGAAGTTACACTGTTGCTTAGGTTCCAGAAGCAGGTACGAGAGCTAAACACACAGGTACATGGTCACAAGGAGGATACAGTAAGTAGTCTCACACAGGAGCAGATAAAAATCCATGGTTGGAGGCTCCGACGAAGCAGAAATCACTTAGAGCAGGAGGTATGGCAGGGTTCAGAAACAGGAGGACAAGGAGGTATGGGGAGGTGCATTTCTAATGGCAGGAACAGCCTAAGCAAAGGTTCAGAGATAAGAGATGCGGGTTAGTTTGAGAGACAAACTAAGGCGTTTTGTTCCTTGTTGTGGTAATGTTAGGCAATTATGTCTGACTTTGGATTCCTCCAAGGGGACTCCTCTGGTCTTTCAGACACCAATGTTCCTGAGTAGACAGCAGAGCTCCAGTCCTCAGGGAGGAAGCCCTGTTTCCTGCAGCAACTCAACAGGTCAGCCTGCTGGAAAACATCCAGTGAGAGACAGGGCTTGTCAGGAAGGATGCCCAGGCCCTGCTGTTATTATTATTATTATTTTTTTTTTAAAAAGAAAACCTGGACCAACAGCTCAACAGTTTTGAGCTGGGGAGTGACATGATCAGAGCTGTGCTGACAGGCAAGAAATCTGAGCACATTGGAAAAGAGAAAGGAGGGAGAAACCTTCATCAGTCCAAGTCTACAAATAAGAAAATAACCTGTCGCACTGAGCCATTGGAAGCAGCGAGCGGGTACGTGTGGGATCTGCACAACACTTTTAGACTCCCTTCCTCTCTCACACCCCCTCTCCATCTGTTGCAAAGGGCACCGGGAAGATGCAGGAACATTCCAGCTCTGGGGGCTCCAGAGCTCTGCAGCCCAGATGGGGGTTCACTCCCCATGTTTTGTTACTTGTAAAGGCCAAGGGGCTGCTAGAGCTCCACCCTTGGACAGCTTTCAGGGGACATCTGTGACTCAGTCTAAAACTTCTGCCCAGAGAAGAAGCCTGGCCCTAACTTTCCATTTAAACCCAAATGGGCCCCTCCTCTCACCCTCTCCTTTAGCTTAAGAGTATGAAATACAGATTCAGTCATTTAATTGCTTCCATTGGAGTCACTCAACAGTCACCCTACCTCTTACCACTAGCTTTATGTCCCCAATTTTGGACTCCATTTTCCTCATCTGTGAGATGGGGATAAGAGCCAAATCCTGCATGTTGATGGATGAGATAGCATAGCTAAAGCTCACAGCCTGGAATGCAGTTAACTGCTTAATAAACACTGCTTCTCCTCCCTCTCTCAACACATGGTTCACATTAGGACTTCATCCCTGCTGAATGCAAGCAAAAGAATGAATCACACCATGAGTATCTGCGGGGTTGGTAAAGGAAAAATTAATGGCCAGAAAGTACCTGGAGAACTCATGGCTTTACAAGACCTCCTCATAGCCTAGCCATGGCAGAGTCAAACCCCCAGCCCATCTCATCCTAAGAAAGCGGAAGTGAGAGCAACTTTATCACTCTGGAAAGTACAAAAGAGTCACCAAAATATCAACCCCCATGAAGGGTTAGAGGCTCATGGAGAGCTCCACTGCCCCCAAGGCTGGAACCCCAACTTGGCTTGGCCTCCTTTAGACCAAGGCAAAGGAGTTCATCTGAGGTATGCCTGGAGGTGACCCTGAGGTTCCAAGGCCTAAATGGGTCCAAGCAGGCAGCCTGCAGGTTCAGTGTCAGGCCTTTTAGCCTCAGAGTCAGGAACCCCAGGTGTCCCAAGTCTCTCTCAGCTCAGTTTGTGTCAGAAAATGGGCCCTTACATTGGCTCCAGGAACACAGGGTGATGACTTCATCGGAATCTTTTTAGAATTTCCCTTTGGCAGCCCTTGTGCCAAATGCAATCTTTGGAAACTTTTTACCCACCCCCAACCAGGATAATTCACATGACCAGCACCCCTCACCAGTGATCATGTGAAGCCACAGCAGTCACATGACACCTCCCAGGATGACAGCTCTGAGAGAAACTAGCAGTCATTCAAGCCAAAGCCTCCTTTCTAAGCCTGACATTTAAGTTTCTCACTAGAACAAATTTATTTTCTTAGAAAATTGGACAACTGCCTTTTCTACCTTCCTGTCTTTCTATCGTGTCTCTCTTCTGCTTCCTTGTAAATTCCATGCCACCAATCACAGAGAGAGGAGCCTGAAGTCCCATCTTCTAACCAGTCCAGATGAATTCCATCCTGGGCCAAGGGTACACAGAGAAACACACAGTGAAGGCTGCTGGGAGCTCTGATGGCCATACCTCATCCGTTCCCCACCATCCTCAACCAAGAAATTCATTCTTGCCTCCTAAGATTTATTTATTTTAAAGTTAATCCAGGCCCCTCTGCTGCTCCTACTTTCTCAGGCTATTGATGCTGAATGGATTGGAACGGAAGTTTTATAGTCCAATCTTTACCATTTTATAGATTGTTTTTACAGGCAAAAGGGGGAGATGTGCTAGCAAGAAAGGTGTTGGTGTTCCCAGCCAGCACCCCAGCTAAGGCAGGCTGCCCATTGGAACACTTGTTAATCAGTGTCACTGCTCATTTGCCAGTGACTGAACCACAGGGTCCTGGGCAGAGAAGGGTCAGGAATAGACATTCAGAAATTAACTTGAGCCCAGTTCCCTGCTTTAGGAAAATTAAGCACTTATGAGAGATACCTGTGCATTTCCAAGCCAGGGGGAGGAAGGCAGGGCAGGAGCCTGGAATTTTTGTAGAGATGAATGGCAGGTTTAAGCAGGAAGGTGAAGATGAAATCCACTCAGAGGACAGATGTGAAATCTACCAGCGCTTCTACCCACCCTGCAAGGACCCTGTTTTAACTGAAAAGAACTAGGGGTTGGGGAGCGTCTTGTGGTTTTCAGGGGAAACTGCAGGCAGAGAGAAGCTGCTGTCCAGCCCCCCCCCCACTTCTCTTTCCACCCACTCTTTGCTTAGTTCTCTCTTTCTCCTTGCTATTAGATGGTTACCAGTCTCTAGGCAAACGCGGGTGGGGGTATAGTGAGCTCATCTCTATCTCCCTGCCCAAGAGTGGGAGGTGCAGGCACCCCTCTGCCCAGAATATTGCTTCAAGAGGCCATAAAACAACGTTCCCCAGATTACTTTCCCTCCCCAACCCTATTTCTGTGGCCCCTCAACCCTCCTAGGGGGACCCACAGTTTTGCAGAATCCTTTTAAGAACCAGGACTCCCAGAATGGTGACCTCACCCCTTGGCGAACACACACTAGCTTTCAGAGCCTGCCCGCTTAAGATAGCCAGGTGTCTGATGTAGGCCGACAAAAAGACATGCTGGAGCCACAGGTAACAGCCCGGAGGAGAGACTAAACTGCAGGGGGCTGCGAGGACAGCAGAAGGGAAGGGGCGCAGTGAGCAGCAGGGAGGGGACCATGCTGCCAGAGGCTGTGCCAACCACAGGGACAATCTATCGCAATTTCAGGAAGGATCTGTTGATCACTGCAGCCCCGGGCCTTCCTTCCTGTCTCTTTAGCTCCCCATACACTAACACTGTGGACTCTGCGACCAGAGAGAGCTCACTCTTGCCTAATCCAACAGCCTGTTCCGGTTTCTTTCCACGAAGTGCCTCTGCCTCCACCTCCCTTCGCAGACCCCGATGTCAAACCTGTGGAAAGCATGTGTCTAGCTTCTGCAGACACTAGGGTGCCCAGTTCTGAAAGCCACTGTCAGCCTGCTTCTCCCACCTGGGCAAGGAGTGGGTGAACCAACTCATCCCTAAGCTCCAGACAAGCCTTCATAGGAAGAGTTTTAACCTGGGTTCTAGCCTGGGCTGTGTGACCTTGGCCAAGTCGCCCGCCTTCTCTGGGCCTCGGTGTCTGCATCTGTAACCCTGGTTACAGGCATCTCTCCCCCTATGGCTGTTCCGCAATAGCCGAGCGGCTCCCAGCGGCGGTCTGAGAGGCCCAAGCCCACAGTCTGGGGAGGGCAGAGGCGGAAAGTAGGGTTGCTTACCTGGCCAAGCACAAGACGCGGCGAGTAGCAGGCAGAGCAGCGGCCCGAAGCGGCCCGGGTGCAGGCCAGCGGGCTCCATGGGCCGCGGCTGCG
>NW_022900919.1:43670388-43698314 GCF_012274545.1 Fukomys damarensis
CGCCAGGAAGTCTGCGAGACAATGGAAGCACCGCCTGGGCTGCCCAGACGTCGGGCCCCTCGCTCCACTTTGCGCAAACTTGTTTTTGTAAGGTCAGCGCCGTGAGCTGGCTACATCCTCGTCTTAAGGTGGACCGGGGAAGTTGCGGTCGATCTCCGCCGGCCCCGCACTCCGGCCGAGTTGGTGGGTCCCAGTTTCCCGCCTGCCGGAGGCTGCTGGCGGCGCAGCGGAGGGGAGTGGAGGGGGCGGGGAGGTTTGCCTTTGGCCCCTCCCCAAGTAGCCCTGCCCCGGGGTCCCAACGCAGAAGGTTTCGACGCGGGGTAGGTGCGGGCCAGAGGGGCCTAGATCTTTGAAGATGGGCCGGGAGTGGGGTGGAGTGGGGGAGCAGAAGCAGGAAGTGAATGTTCGGGGAAACAAGAGAGGAAGGAGAGAGTGATGGTACAAAAATAGCGCGTGTGTGGGAAGGACTTCAGTACTGCCTAGAAGGGAGGTGCTGGGGGAGAGCGGCGGGAAGGGGCCAGAGAGAGGGGAAGGGTCCGAGCCTTCTCTGAGGCGGCTGTTTCATGGCCAGGGGCCTCACCAGGGAGGGCAGACTCGGGGACTAGGGAAGGGCCAAGGCGGGGGTGTGGGGAACTTGGGCCCTTGAAGGCCTGGGCTCCAAAAGAATGACAGGCATTTGAGAAAGAGAAGAGGAGGACAGGTTGGATCCCAGACAACGGAGACTCCGATGGAAAACGCTGCCTTCTCTCTCTCTTTCTTGAGATTCTGTGTTCACAACAGCAGCCAGGTCACGTGGTGATGTGGGGAGCTGGCGTGCTGGTCATGAGCCCAGGGAGGGAAAGGAGTTCAAGACCCATCACTAATTGGAGAGTTGCTGAGTTGGAAGTAAGCTCAGAGAAAACCAGTTTTGCTTCACAGTTAAGGGACATGGTGAAGCAAAGCAAGAGAAGGCCCACTGTAAATGAAGGAGTTGGGGCCAGAGAGAAAGGAGATTTGTCTAAGGCACCTCACTCTGTGAAACCTGGGAAGAAAGGAAGTGTGAGTGTTTGATTTCCAGGCTGAGGACCTTTGCAGTGTCGCCCCTCACTTCTCCAGCACCTGGTGAAATGCCTGGTTCTGCTTTTCTGCTAAGACAGAGAGGCAGGCAGGGTACAGCTGTTGAGAAAATGGGTGGAACTCCCTGGGTTTATATCCTTCTGGCATGTCTTATGAGCCTTGTAGACTTGGGAAAATTCCTTATTGTTTCTGTGCCCCACTTCTTCATAGGAAATGAGACCAACCTAAAAAAGCCATTGTGAGGGTTAGAGGAATTAGTATTTGCACATTTGAAAAAGAGCCTAGCATGTACCAAGCGCAGGGAAAATATTTGACAGGTGAGTGTTTGGCAGCAGTCCTTGGGAATCCACAGGGTTCTGGGCAGCATTGATGTGCAGGGGAATTTTCATGTCTTTGGGCATGAGAGGTTACAACAGGTCCCCATCCTGGAAGGTGTCACATTCTAGTAGAGGAGACAGAACTGGGGAAGTAGGAAAACTAACCAACACAGAAGATTAGCTTAGAGAGAGAGCTGACTGAACTCATTTAGACAGGATGAGGGAAAGCAAAGCAAAGATGTGGGGAAAAAAGTGTCCCAGGAAGGGGAGCAGCACAAATAAAGGTCCTGAGGCCAGCTTGGTTGGAGGTGGCCCAGCTGGGTGGCCTTGAAGGCTGAGGTAAAGGCCCTGCAATATTCTGCAGTGGGAGCTGCTGGAGGGCTGCAATCAGTGGAGAGCTGGCTGGAGGCTGGAATTGGGTGTCAGGGAGAAAAGTTACTCTGGGATCATGTGACAGGGGCTACCAGGAGACTCTTCACCTCATTAGATCACATCTTTATCTGGCAGGATCATGAAGGTGACCAGTGAGGCTCCTGGGAAAATCCAGTACCACACTCCATTTAGGGGTGTGTATAGGGTGCTATGATAAGGTCAGAAATGAGGGAACTTCCTACCTGGGCTTCCAGAAGGCTCTGCTGTTCATGATTCCCCAGGGTGCACACACAAACCCGCCTGGGATTAGGAAGCTGCGGATTAGGAGGATAATAATCGAACCACCTGCTATTTATATAGAGCACTTTTGGCAAAGGCTTTCAGCAAGGCTTCCCATTGCTGGGCCCCTTTCTGTCTGACTCCTCGGTGGAGTGGGGAGGGAGCACTTTGTTCTTTTTCCACCTAAGAATCACCCATGGCCAGAGGCCACAGATAACAATGAACAAATGGGGGTGGGGGACACTTTGCCCAAGGGTCCCATAGATAGATTATGGCAGATAATTGCTATGAATCAGCTACTCCCAGAACAACTATCTGGCTGTCCCAGATTAAAATCTGACTGCCTTCATAGGTATCTCATTCAAATATGCTCTCCCCAATAAGTATTAAGCATCTACTGTGTGCCAGGCACTCTGCTAGACAGTGGTGCGCCTGCTGCAGTTGGGAAAAAAAATGACACAAATCCCTGCCTTTAAGGAGCTGACAGTCTAGCAGGGAGAAGCAAGCAAATGAATAGGTAAAATATTTAGTGTTAGACAGGGATAGGTGTTCAGGGAGAAATAAGCAGGGGAGGGGCCCAGGAATGCTGATGAGAGGGCAGGCAAAGTTTTAAAAGGGTTCAGGAAGGTCTCACAAGGAAAGAGATGGAAGCCAGAGGTGGCTCCATCCTGCACTGGCTCCTTGGCCTCTCTGCTACCGGTGGCTGTGCTGTCAGTGACCCACAAGCTGGGCTTTTCCACCACATGCAGAAACCAAGCCACTCTCAACACCTCCACTGCTACTGTCCTGGGCTGAGCCTCCACCATCTCAAGAGATCCATCCTACCCTTAGTAGCCCAAGGGATGCTTGTATATAGTCAGGTCTGAGCTCTGTCCTGCTGTCTGGGGGCCTGCAAAAACAGACCTGAATGAGTGTGGATCTTTGAAGTTCAGATCCACCTAGGCTATTTATTTTACACAACTTGGGCAAAAGGGGGAGTGGGGGTTGAGCCTCAGTGTGCAAAAGAGTAATGACAAGGACAATCTTAACAAGAGAGGACACTTTCCATATGGAAAGTATCTGGACTAGGCCTCTGCAGAGTAAGTGCCTGGCCCTGGCATGCCTGTCTTATCATGGAATCCCTGAACTCTGCTGGGTTCCCAGAGGTGAGAAACAAGGCCAGAGGCAGAAAGTGACTTGACCAGGACCACTGTGCTGGGTGTGTTAGAACCTGTAGCAACCCGCTTTGCCTGCACAGGCACAGCTTTGCCCATGCTTGTTCCTGTCTTCCAATAACCCGGCCTGCGTCAGCAGGCAAGCCCGCCAGGCTGCCTTTGTGTGGGGCCTGTCAAGAGGCTGCAGCTGCCAATGACCTATTTTTCTGGGCAAAAGGAGCCATTTGGAGCTGAAGGCCTCAACTGTGGAGCCAGACAATAAAAATAAAAACAGCATGGACTCCTGGGTTGCTTGGCCCGGGGAACCAACTGCCCCAGAGGAGGCTGCTGACCAGGCTAGAGAAAAAGAGGGATGGGCCTGGAGGAGGTGACTTTCTAGCCTTGTCCTATGCTTAGAGTCTTAGTTGGGTCATTGCCAAGGCTCACTACAGCCCTTCTCAGGAGGCTGCTGTCATTGTACAGTGTAACTGTGGAAACTGAGGCCCAGAAAAGTGGAGTGAGTTGCGTCAGGTACACAGCTGAAGAATGTCAGAACCACCAGGATTTGAACTCAGTTCTGCAGGAAATAACAACGGTTCCCCTTAGTGCAGCATCTGCTGTGCTTTACAAGCTTGCTCTTGTGACATATTCATGCCACAGGTGGAGGGAGAGTTCATGAACCACTTATTTTACAGTTGATAAAGTAGACTTTGAGAGTTCCCCTGGTCACAGACCACCTCCTCAGAGGCCTTGCCAAACCATCCTCTTAGAGCACTCATTCCCAGCTCCGTCCTGCCCTCTCCACTTCCCTCCTTTGTCTTACAGCATCATCAGGACCTGCCAAGAGAGTGTGTCTGTATCACATTTTTGCCCCCCTCTCACTAGCTACTGGTCAGCCTAGGCCAGCAGCTCAGGGCTTGGCTCTGGAAGCAGATACCGAGGCTCAGTCTTCAGGCCTCTCTGAGACTAGCTTGAGGGGAGATATTTCAGTGATGTGTTTCTCACTTGCAGATTGGGGTGGTGACAGGGCCACATACCTAAACAGGTTTCTTCTGAAAGTTAAATGAGTTAATACCGGCTATTGCAGAGCTGCAGCTCCAGGGCCTTCAACAGCATACAATAGGCCGGCAATAAATATGTATTATATAAAAAAGTGACCTGTCCCAGCGTTCAGGGTAAGGCATCCACAGAGCATAGATTTGAAAGCAGGTCTCCACAAGCCTGTGTTTCAGCTCACCCCACTTCATAAATCACCCTTCCATAACTCCTCACCTCCAGCCACAGCTGCCCAGGAATCAGAGCTGGGGTTCTCCAACTTGAGCAGATTTCTGTATCACCTGGAGGGATTTTTTAAAATGGAACTAAGGTCCCACCCCCAGAGATTCACTGCAATTCAGTAAATCACAGGTGAGGTCTGAGAACTTGTGTTTCTACTGTTCATGCTGCTGCTCTAGGACCATGCTTTGAGAACCACTGAATAGAGGGCTGCTGAGGTTGAGGTGGGAATGGCCTGTGAGCCCAACCCCTGCTTCCCCCTTGGTGGGTCAGCCTGTCCCTCACCTGGCTCCTGTCCTCTCCTGAAGGGGAAGGCAGAAAGCAGAACAGCCCTAGTTCAGAAACTGCAGCGAGCACTAGGGTTGAGGGGCTGTGACAGATCATGGAGCCAGACCCCCAGGGAGCCATGTGGTAATTAGTGCTTTCCCAGGAAAGTCAGCCTTGCAGCCACTTGCAGGCAGGCAGGCAGGCAGGCAGCTTGCCCGAGCTCATCAGGGGTGGGACTGTGCTGTCAGGCCCTAAACACTATTCTCAGGCTCCTGGATTTGGCTCCACCCAAAGCAGAAACCAGCTGTGTGGATCTGAGCCTTCCCTTTACCTCTGGAGGGTGGATGCTTGCTGAGGCAGAGAGCTGGTGGCCTCCGTGGGCATTGACAGACCTAGGTTCAAGAGACCTGATAGGAATACTAATCTCTGCTAAAATGTGGGAGCCTTGAAGGTTTTCAGCATGACTTCTCACTGTAGCTCTCTTACATGGATGCAGTTCTTATCCTCATTTCACAGGTGAGAAAACTGAGGCAAAGAGTTTAAGAATCTGGACCAAGAGCCTATAGCTTGAGAGCTTACAGAGCTAGGATTTGAATCCTGGAGTACACATTCCGAGCCCCAGTTCCTCAGTCCTGCACATTCTGACTTCAACTTTTCTGGGATGCCTCACAGTGCCCTCTTTGGGTCCCTGTTAGCACTGAGGGCTGACTTGAGGATTTCCGTCTGTGCAGTCCAACACCAGGCGCATTGCTGGGTCATGGACACTAGAAACTGGTGGATGGAATTCTGAGTGAAGACAGGACTCTTAACTTTCCAGTTCTGATGGGACCAACAGCACTGTGGCTGAGACATGTGAACTCATTTCTAGTTCTGTCCTTTTCTACCTATGCAGTTCTGGGTGGATCTGAGCCTTTGTTTCTTCAACCAAAAACAGGTTGACAGCAGGATTTGTGGGAAGAGGGTTGTGTGTGTGAATATATATCAGCACAAGAGCTGAGCATGACATGTGCCTGCTTCTGTCCCACCTCTTTCCTCTCCGCCCCACTCATGGGGTTTCACAGGCACACCTTGGAGTCTTTCATGCATGTCTTCTTCATCCGACACACACATCCTGCTGGCCAATTCCCTTGACTCTGCCGTCACGGGAAATCCCAGAATCTCATTGCCCCTCCTACCTGCCTCATATACTGGTTCGCACCTGTGTTTCTCACCTGGACTAGAGCATTTCTAATCTCCTTGATAGCTCCCTACTTCCTCCCCTGGATTCCCTGCTTTGTCCTTCCTGCTTTGTCCCTGCTCAAATGTTGCCTGCTCAGAAAATCCTATCCCGGCCACTCTAAAAATGTCCCATCTCATCCTACCCCTTACCCCTGTATTTATTTCCTTTGGAAGCATTTATATATCCCGATGTGATAATGTTCTATATTTAGCAGCTGCTGTGGCTCTCTCACCTTTGAGCTCCATGCACACCCTGTGCCTTTGTTCACCATACCATGGGTCCTGCCTATGCAGAGTAGGGCCTTGTGCAAGTTGCTGGCTGCGTGGAAGTTGCTGGCAGGAAGCAGCTCCATCCATGAGGGTACTGACTACTCCCCTAGGGCTCCAGGTTCCTTCCTGCAAGTCTGGTTTGGCCAGGGCTTCCTCAAGGAACAGGTGACCTCACTGAACTCCTGGCCAACTTCCCAACTAGGGAGGCCCAGGCTCCAGTTGGCCTCATTCCTGTTCCTGGGAGGAAGTGTCCATTCCTGGCAGGAACTGGACGGCTATCAGGGAAAGCCCAAGCAATGCATATCACTTTCCCCACAGCAGCTTCTGGTTGTAGCAAGTGGCCACTCCAGCTTCCAGGCTGCCATTGCCACAGGAGGAAGGGTCGACCTGGCCCAGGAAGCCACTGAACTAGTTTCCAGAGTCCTTTAGCCTGGTGCTTCATGGGTGAAAGATGAGCTCAGACACAGTCCTCTTACTTATGCCCATTTGTATGAAAGAGCAAACTGAGGCTCTATGAGAGGAACGGCTGGCTGGGTGTTGCATTGAGTTGGGGCAAGGTAATGTCCAGATCTTTCAGTCCCAAGTCCCTTTTGGTCCTCACATCCAACACACCCTCAACTTCTAAAACACCAAGATGGTACAGACCTGAAACCACTGTTCAAAATCTTTCTTGATGTGGCTCACGCCTCCAGCAAAGAAAGTAGCTGCAGCAATGGAACAGATAAGATGGAAGTGCTGGAAAAGGGGTGACCAAAGGCTCTCTGCCTGTGCATGCCAGAGGCCACATTGGAGAATCTCCACCTGAATGGTTCTCCTAGTGTTTCTCTCCCCACTTGTAAGCAAGAAGCTGGGCTTTGAAAACAGGCACACAGGGACCTAGGCAGAAGAGTGCCCAAAGTTAGGCCTTGTATCCAGTGCAGTCTGCAATAGAGATGATGCCAGGGAGAATAGGCAGAGGCTGAGGAGAGAGTGAGAATGTTAGAGATGCCAAAGGGTCTCAGGTTAGCAGGGAACACTGCTCTAGCACATAGGACTGGCTCATGGTGGCCCCAGAAAGCTGGACCCTAGTCTCCAGGCCTCTGTCCTTACCTCAAGCCCCATAACCTCTTGGTACTTAGGGACAGAAGGTTCCAGGGGAAGGTAGGACAGGGACACAACCTCTATTCAGTCAGAAAATGTTTACTGGGCACCTGCTCTGGGCCAAGGGTCAGGCCAAGTGCTCTAAATGAGACATTCATGAGACTGGAGCTTCCTGAAGGAAGTGAGCACAAGAGCTATAGAATGCCAGGTGAAAGGACAGCCAGCACTGAGCCCAATTAGTGCAAGGACAGAGTGTATGAGGAGGATGCAGACAGGAGGACAGAGAGGGAGCGGGGCCCAGTCGGGGGGCCTCACAGGCCTAAGAAGGCATCAGCAGTGGAGGAACATTCCCAGAAGCCACTTCAAATTCCCAGCGACTCTTCAAGATGCCAGAACCAGGAAAACGAGAGGAAGGAGCCCCAAGGATGACCAAGACTGATCTCACTCCGCATGTCAGACTACCAGACCATGAGTTCAGGCTTCTCCAGCCTTACTCTTGTTAAATACAAATTCAGACTTACTACGTCATCGAGGCCCTGGTTCCTCATCTCCAACAAACTCCAGGGGAGGCTCAAATGACTGGTCCCTGGACTGCACGTTGAATAGCAAGGACAAAGGAAAGAACTGAGTGTATCCAGCTTCTCAGATTCAAAACTGTCAATCCGGTTCTTAACACACTGTGCAGAACCTCTTGCCAATCCCAGGACCCCAGCTTGCAAACTGTTATCTCAAAAACCCAGATGGGTCTTTACCTAACTCTGAAAGCTCCACTTCGTCCCAGCATGGTGTGGAGCCTCAGGGTGGCTGAAGGGCTTTGGAGCCAGGCAACCCTGGGAGGTCCAGCTTCCAGCACGGCCAGGTACATGTGGCTGGAAGGAGGTCAGAGCATTCCATTTGTCTGCCATTCAGTTTCTCACTTGGAGAATGGACAAACAATGTAGCCTCTTTATGGGGCTGTTTTGAAGATTGCGATAAATAATATGTATGAATAATATGCACAGAAGAGGTGCTCAATAAATGTTACCTCACATTCCTTGAAATTCTACCTGTCCCTTTACATAATGATCTATGTATTTTTATTCCATTACTTTAAATTTTTCTAGTTCTGTGTATGTGCTAGCAACTATATTTTTGTGTAAAAAGTGTGTGTGTGTGTGTGTGTGTGTGTGTGTGTATGTATATATATATATAATTTTGTGTGTAAAGTGTGTGTGTGTGTGTGTGTGTGTGTGTGTGTATGTATATATATATATATATATATATGTATGTATATTTGAAGCATAACCTTTATTGGTACATTTTAGATACACACAGTGGTAACATTCATCATAGGGAATGTGTACCTGTACATGAGGTATCTTGGTTCTTTTTTTTTTTTAACTTTATTGTTACATTTTAGGTATACAATACAGTTACATTCATCATTGGGATTTTGTACCTTTACATGACTTGGTTATTATTTTTCCCCATTCCTCAGCCCTCCCTGTTTATAAAAATATTGTTTCCATGTTTTTCCTTTTGTCTTTTTTGGGGTTTTTTTTTGGTTTTTTTTTTTTTTGTTTTTTTTTTTTTTTTTTTTTTTTTTTTTTTAGGATTGTTTGGAGTGCTGGTTTGGTATCATTAAAAGCGATCCTCCTGCCTCAGACTCCCGAATGCTGGGATTACAGGTATGTGCCACCATGCCCAGCTCTTTTGTCTTATTTTTCCCCTACCCCTCCCACTCCCCCTAATCTTTTAGACCTTTTCTTTTTTTAGAACTTTTCTGCCTATTATGAAATATCAGTTATACATTATGATCCTTTTTACATTTTTAGTTTTTCATACCAGGGAAACTTTGATATTTACACATGTGTGTCTTATTAATTTCACTTAAGAATATGGCCTCAATGTGTATCCACTTAGCTATAAATGTCTCTAGTTTCTCATTCTTTATGACTGAGTAGTACTCCATTTTATATATATAAAAAACCCACATCTTCTTTATCCAATCTCCGGTTGATGGGCAATTGGGTTGTTTCCAAGATTTAGCTTTTACAAACTGTGCTATAAACGTGGGTGCATATATATATCTTTGTGGTATGATTCTGTTAATTCTTTTGGGATGATACCCAGAAAAGGAATAGGTGAGTCAAGTGGGACTTCTAATCCTAGTTGTTTGAGGTATCTCCATATTGATTTCCACAGTAGTTGTACCAGTGTGCACTCCCACCAATAATGAAGAAGGGATCCTTCCCACAACCCGCCAGCATTTGTTATTGGTTGATTTCTTGATAGAAGCCATTCTTTCTGGGGTGAGGTGGAAATCTCAGTGTTGTTTTCATTTGTATCTCTCAAATGACCAATGGTGTTGAACATTTTTAAATATGTTTATTTGCTGCTTTTACTTCTATGCCTGTTCATTTCAGATTCCCATTTTTGAGTTGGGTCTCTTTATATTTGGGGTGGGGGTCTGATTTTTTAAAGTTCTTTATATTTTCTAGATAGTAGACTTTGTCTGAGGAACAGCTGGTAAAAAAATTTTTCCCACATTGTAGGTTGTCTCTCAGCTCTGTTGGTGATTTAACTTGCAGTGCAGAAGCTTTTTAACAAGATGAGTTCTCAATTGTTGATTCTTTATGCTAGTTCCCGAGCTACTGAGGATTTGTTCATAAAGTCTTTTCCTATGCCAATATCTTCAAGAGTTCTACCTAATTTATCTTCTAGCAAGTTATTTTCTGTTTTAATATTTAGATCTTTAATTCACTTGGATTTTAGTTTAGTGCATGGTGAAAGATACAGGTCTAGTTTTAATCTTTGGCAGGTTGAAATCCTTTTTTTCCAACACCATTTATTAAAGAGGCTGTCTTCCCTCCAGTGAGGATGGTTGCCTCCTTTGTCAAGGATGAGGTAGCTGAGTATGTCTGGTGTTGTTTCTGCATCTTCTAATCTATTCCACTGATCCTTGAGTCTGTTTCTTTGCCAGTACCATGCTGTTTTTGTCATAGTGGCTTTGTAGTATTATTTCAGGTTTCTGGGGTTTCTGTGCCCTCCCAGCAATCTTCCACCCCTGCAAGTCACTGTAGACATGGGAGGCAAAGCAGCAATCTGGACCTCTTGGCCAGAGAACACCCTGTAAAAAATATATTAAAATGAACACAGCTGGGGATTTAGCTCAGTGGTTTCGCCCCCTTCCTGCAAGCTCATGGTTCAGAGTTTGATCCCTGGTACCAAAAAATAAACAAAAAAGAATTAATTTTGGGCTGGGGATTTAGCTCAGAGGTTTTGCCGCCTACCTCTCAAGCATAAGGTCCCAAGTTTGATCCCTGGTACCAAAAAGAAAAAAAAATGAACACATATGCATACATTGGAGTGCATGTTTTAAGTATTTTCACTAATAAGAAATGCAAATGCACAAAAATTTTGAAGACCACTATTTTGAAGCCCAGCAGAATTGGTAGAAGTAGGAATACTATGACTGGAAAGGATTTTAAAGGCCTTCAGTTCCCCCAAGCACTCACTTACCCATCTGATTCACAAAATCCCCTGCAGTACTAGATTGCCTCCTTTGGTGGGGAACTCACTACCTTTTTGGGCAATCAGTTTTATACAGCTACCTGGGTTCCATCTGTTTCCCAGCTTTCAGGGCGTAACTGAACTGCCCTCACCTCCACTCCACTGTGTCTGGCCTGACATCTGCAAGGGCCCAGCTGTGTGCCTCGTAGTCCTTAAATAATGGCCCATGAATAAGTGGGAGTGGGAGATGAGGATGGGAAGGGCGACTCTCCTGGTAACTCATTTAGTTACAATAGCTCAGTGCTATTGTTCCCCTGGGGGTGTGGGGTCTGTGGATCTATGGGCTTGGGCTTGTTTGCTTGCATGTGTGTCTGTCTGTCTGTCTCTGTGTTTGCCAATATCTATGTGTGCTGTGCATGCCTTTGTGTTCTTGCATGCCTGTGTGTTGGGGTGTGTGTTACTGGGGATGTGTGTCTCTGTTTTTTTGCACATGTAAAAATGTCATACACATGCAGATGTGTGCTGTCTGTGATGTCTGTATGTGGCATGTGTGTCTCTCCATGTCTTTGTGTATCTTTGAGCCTGGGACCTTCTTTTGTGTGTCTTGCTGTGTGTGTATCTGAGTCGGCATGACTGTATCTCATCTCTCCTCCCTTGCTCAGCTCTTTCGGGGAGCTGGGGTGACTCCCTGCAGCCTGGATGACTGGCAGGCAGCAAGGGTTCCACACCCTCCTCTCCTGCTCCGCAGCGCTAATCACTGGGTTCTGTGAAGATGGCAAATGTGTGGCTGCCAGGATTTGGGGAGGGTTTGGGAGGGGTGTGCAGATGAGCGCACATGGAGGAAGGCGCAAGATGATTTAAAGGCAGAAAAGGGGGAAAGTCTGCTTGGCTTTGCAGTTCTGGTGTGTGCTTCCCTCCAGAGGCATGCCTTCTATTAGGAATTGGAGATGGCTATGATGTTTTTCTTCCTCAAATCACATTAGAGTCTTAGAATCACAGAATTCTAGAATTGTAGATTTTAGATCTATAGAACTCTAAAGTCTCAGCCCAATG
The DNA here is from genome assembly GCF_012274545.1 of Fukomys damarensis. NCBI lineage: Eukaryota > Metazoa > Chordata > Mammalia > Rodentia > Bathyergidae > Fukomys > Fukomys damarensis. Next base: position 43,682,201 of record NW_022900919.1, read on the forward strand.
TAGTGCTAGACTTCTAGAACCACATTCAATGATTGCAATTCTCCTGGAGTCTTGGTATCTTCAAATGCAGCTCTTCCTCCTGCTTTCTGGCCTTTCTTCATATAGACTCGTGGTCAGGGAATGACCTTGAAAGCTCATCAGGTCCCTGCAGGGCAGTGGAGAGAGTTCCAGCCAGCTAGGTTCTTTTGGAGAATCTTCAACTGTATTCTTCCCTCACTCAACAAGGACTTGTTCCCTGTGTGGTCTAGGATGTCATATCACTCCCTGCCACCTTTACAAGGACTGTGCTTCCAGCAACACAAAGGTTCCTGTGTCCCCAGGATATGTTTCCAGGAGTTCAGGAGCTGGGGAAGCAGCCTCAGATAAGATTAGAGGAGTGGAATGTGGCTCCTGCAAGACCCTACAGAGGTAGAGGCTGAGTAACCACATCAAGGTGTAGGTTTGAGTGGGCAGCTAACCAGGCAGCCTCAGTAGCCAGGGTGTTCACAGGGGTGTATCTTTCCTCTTATTGCTTCTTAAGATAGCAGACTTAAACCAGACCAGACTAGACTGTGTCTTTTTCTCAGGAGCCCTGGGAGCCATACACTGTCCCTGAGAGAGGTCACAGCACTGTATTTTGAAATTCCCCAGGACTCACCCAAGCTCTTTAGCATGACAGCTTTCTCCCTCTTTCCCACATATGTCCAGCCACACAGAAGTCCTCACTTCTCACAGACTCTTTCTTTGCATTTTGTGGTGGGAACCTTAATTTATCTTTGCCAGTTCCCACTCAGTTGTAAGTGCCAGGAGTGAAAGGGTTTGACTTATCTAATACTTCATTTCCCAGAATCTACAACATTTGGCACACAGGAGGTATTGAATGAATAGTTGTTGATTGACTACTGATTGAATATATCCTTTAAAGGAAGTTCATTTCCCCTCTGAAGCCTCAGTTCCCCAGGCCCTTCCAGGCCTGTACCATCCCTAGGGTTGCCTGTGCCTGGAGGTTTTGCTTACTTTGTCATCTTCACCAAACACAGGACCTCTTGAAGTTGGCTTCATGCCTGGTTGACCTTCTACCTACAGTATTTAGTTCAAGGCCTGGCACCCAGCAGGTACCTAAAAAATGCAGAGAAGTTGCCAGGAGCCTGGCTTGGTGACTTGAAATCTCCAGTTGGTCTCAACTGTGAACGTGGGTTCAAGCTGTTGGCAACATCTGCTTCAGAGTCTCATTTGCAATTATATGTTCCCAGGCTCTTGCCACTTAATATTTAATAACCAGTGTCTGGCCTTCTCTGGCAGCCACTTAAGCCCCTGATTGCCTCTTGTCTGAACTTGGCCTCAAGTGAGGCATGGACTGCTTTGGGGTTAAGCATAAAGCCTGTGTCCTGAGTATGGGCCAGAATGAGGCTGGGCCCTGAGGCACAGGAGCAAGGTTGCGTGTTGGTTGAGGCTTCGGGAAACCTTCCAGGAAGAGGCAGTTTGGAGATTGGCTCCTCCTCGCCTCTCCTGCCATGCTCCCGTGACTGGAGAGAAGAGAGGAAGACTGTTCATGGGACATTCCCTGACTCACATCTGAGCAGGGTGAGAAAGGAGAAAGAGGGATTCTACCTGGCTCTGTGACCCAGCAGGAACAGCGGCCCTGTATGGTTTGTCCACCAGAAGCCAAAGCCCGTTCGTATGCAGCTTGTAGTGCCAAGGAGTGGGGTCAGGCAGCCCTGCCAGCCTCCCCTGGCATAAGGCTGGGTGGTGCCTTCTTCCCAGTCAGCTACGGAAGGAGATAAGGCAGTGGTTTCCCCAGCTTGGGGAAACAGGACTCTGGGGTGAGAGATGGAGAGGGGACAAGTGACCTGCAGCAGTCATGGTAAGGTTCAGGAAGAAGGAAGAGAAAGTGCAGAGGCTTTGAGGTTGGACTCTGCTGCTATAGTTGTGCATGTGGTCCCCAAGAGAGGTCAGGAAACAGACTTCAGTGCCTGTAGCTGAGCGGATGTGGAGGAAGGTGCTGCTAGTATTCATGCCTAGGAATCACAGACTTTGCAGATCCTAGAGAGGATTTCACAGAATCAGGAGACTTGTTTCCCATTGTTGCTCTGCCTGCAGCAAGCCCGGTGACCTTGGGCAAGTCCCTAGCCAATATATTGCATTGCACACATTGCACATGACTATCTGATCCCTCCTAGCACAGATAGCCCTCTGGTTTTCCCTCTGAGGTCAGTTGTCCAACCCTGGAAAACAAGGACCAGAAATACTGTTCTTGGTGATCTGTAGGGCTGTTCCCTTCAAAAGGCTGTGCTTGGTGCAGGCTACAGTGCTTTTTGGAAGGGCAGTATGTATCAAGCACTTGCCACGTGTCAGGTGCCATCTAAACAAGCCCTTTCCCCGCAGACAGAGCCTCATTTGACCCTGGTCTTCCTTGTCCACTTTCTTTCTCTTACTCCATCATCATTTGCGGGATCTGTGGATGGCACCTTTAAAGCTCAGCCCTGTTCATTTACCATATTTTCCTAACTTCCCCTGCTCTACCCTCATCCAACACCATCATCGCCTCCTCTTTGCACCCACAGGCCCCTCAATCATCCCTCGCCAGCATCCAGAGGCCTTGGAACAACTGAAATCACATCATGTCCCTTCCTTGTTTTAAACTTCCACAGACTGCCATCATGCTTAAAATCAAACCCAGATACTAATCTGATTCTGTTCCATGTGGCCGGTCCTTCCTTCCTCTGCATCCTCAACCTGTACTGTCCTTCCTGTCCACTCTGTTTCAGCCACATTGATTTCCCCCTTGAGCCCATTAAGTCCAATGTCAGCTTCTTGATGTAGCCTTCCCTCAGCATTCTCTAAAATACTCCCTGCCCATACCCACCTGTTATCTCATTTCCACATTGCATATCTCTTATCATTTTCTAGCATTTGTATTATTTTTGTGTCCCTCTCCACTGGGATGAAATCTTTATTAGAGTCATAATTGTTCTTTGCTGGATCTCCAGAAGCTAGAGAGTACCTGGCATGTTGTAGGGACTCCATGGGACATGTTAGATGATGTTAGAATGATGATAGCCTTAATCTATGAGCTATAGTAGTAGTATCCCATATTTTAGAAAGCCCAGCAAGGCCAAGTGCATGTACACTTCAGCACCTTGTAAAAGGTGGGCTGTCATTCAATCCCCTTCCCACTGGCTCAGTGCCTTAAGTTTTACTTAGGAGGCTGAATACAGGTTGTCATCAGCCCAAGTCCTGAGAACTCAGAACTCCATCAGGGGACACTGGTGGGGCCAAGGATGTGCTTCTTGATTTTGCAGCCATCTGGGTTGTTGCCTTGTGGCCCAGCCTCACCCATTACCTTCTGCCCAAAGGCAACCCTGTGCATCTCCTGTCCAGGCTGGTGGGCCCTCATCAAGTCCCAGGCTGATTGGTGATTAGCAGTCTCATCCTCTGCCCTTCCTGTGGGGTTTCAGCACTCCCTCCCTCTGCTGCAGTTGTTGCTGCTAAGTTAATGGGATAACAAGACACTTTACCATTATCTGATGCAAGTATCTTTTGTTGCAGCACTAGCTCCACAGCTCTGATCTTCCTGTGATCCAGCCCACCAGCCTCTGCTCAGGCACCAGGCTCTAGCCCTGGAGGGAGATGGGATCCCAGCTGGCACACGCGAGCAGTTCCCACAGGGCTGACCTGGAGGGTAGGGTCTGAGGTGCTTTCTGCATGAAGGCAGGATTGCTTCATGGCACCAATCTTTACAGAGAAGCTAAAAAAAATACCAGAGACCTCACAGTGAGCCCCACTGTAAGCAGCATTTGGCATGTGACTGCATATGATTTAACTCCCTCTACAAATGTGGGGGTTAAGGCTCCTCCAGGCTCTGTAGCCTTCAAAGTGGGAGTCCAGTTGGGGCTAGTGGCCACACCTGCACCCCACCCCTCATTCACAACCGAGAGCTTTATTTGTGTGTCCTGTGAATACCCTCTTCCTGGAGCAGTTCCACGTCAGCAGGTCTGTGTAGAGATAAAAGCAAATAGAGGGTGCAGCACCTTGCTCACCGACACCCTGCAGGCACATGGGGCATGGGAATCCAGGAAGTGGGACGCATATGCAGTTTGGGCGTGGGGTGGAGAGAGGAGGAGTTGCAATTTGCTCCCTTGGGAGCTCTACCGTGCCTAACATACCTGGCCTGGTGTTCATTTAGTGCACAGTATGCCTAACAGTTGTGAGGGTCACTCAGAGAGAACACAGACCTCAAACAATTGTGTGTAGCTCAGAGGACAGCAAGACAAACGGCCCCACCTCACCCTCCACATGAAGGTGTGAAGAGGAGAGAGGACAGGAATGTGCACCTGATAGGGGCTAGGGCTCTGGAGCGTCCTTCATCCCCTTCACCAGTCAGCAGTGGCCCTCACCCATCTGCAGATTGAAGGTCAGGTTTGAGTTCTTCCAAGATGTCCCCAGCATCTTCCTGGATGTCTCATGGTGCCCAAATTCAGGGTGCTCATCACAGAACCCATGATTTGCCTTACCCATTCTTGCTTGGGGTGCCTCTGTCCTGCCAGTTTCCAGACTGTTCACAGGCCCCTTTGCCCTCCTCCCTCTCATGCTCTCCATAGTCCTGACTCCATCCTGTCTCACTGTCATTGCCCTGCTCTGCTCCAACACCCCTCAGCCTGCAGTGCATTCTGCCCTGGCCCCCGGCTAGCTTTCCCAGGCAGACTGTGTCCTCCATGCTTCAGTAGCACCTCTAGGATCCTTGGTGTGCAGTCTAGTTGCTTAATCAGAACATCATCAAGGTCTCTAAGTTACCAAGGTCCCCCCACACCCATTGACTGTCACATGGAATATCTCTGAGATGCACTCCCTCTACCAAGAGCACTGTTCCCACCACAGATATTCAGCCAACTCCTGCTCATCCGTCAGAGCCCAACACTTCTAAGAGGGTTTTTCCAACAAGCTCTCTTCTATGGGTTAGGGGACTCTGTGTGCTTCCCCAGCCCCTGCATATTCCTATGAATTTTGTGCATGCCTCTTTCTCACTAGACTGGGCTTCATGACAGGGGTGATGGAGCAGTAAGAGGGCAAGCTCTGAAGCCTCCACCTGGATTCAAATCCTGGCTCTCCTATTTCTAGCTGGGCAACCATGAATGATGGAACTTTAGCTTCCTGTGCCTCTGTGTTCTGATATGTATTATGGGGAAAGAAGTGACATTGCCTCCTGCGTGGAGTTGTGCTGAGGATGAAGTGAGCATGAAACACTCCAAGGAGGACCTAGCACATAGTACCTCATGTCTACTACCTAGCAATAATACCGGCTCACTAAGCAGCAGTTGTTATCATCACCATAAGATCCCACCCAGGAAGCTCATCCAAGGCTCTACCTGCCCGATAAAGTGCAGAGCTGGATCTGTCAGGGCCAGTGCTATCTCTAGCTGGTGGTTCTCCAACTCAAATGTGCTTCAGAATCAACCAGGACTGTGTGAGAAAGGCAGACTGACCAACCCTGGTGTGTCTGAGGTGGGCCTGGGTGCTTTGTAGTTGGACTCAAACCTGCTGCTCTGGGATGAAGCACTGAGGGTTTGTCACATGAAGCCAACCCTCCTTGGCCCCTGTAGCAGGAGGGCTGGGATGGGGCTGAGCAGGTGAGGCTCTGCCCCTAAAGCAGGGAGGCCTGTGTTCTAAGCCTGGCTTCCCTCTTACAGGCCAGTGGTTTCCCTTTATGCCTCAGTTCTCTTTCTGAGAAGAGTGGGAGGAGTAGGGGTCCTACTCTTTCCACCTGCTCATTGTGAGGGTTGCATGAACCCCTCAAAGTATCTTGAGGTATCCTAAGCCCTAGGGAGCAACAGTGGTTCACCTCTGCTAGCAGCCATTCATTTTGGAGGCTGCTCACTCTGAGTTTCATTCTCTGTTGATGGATTACAGCTATGTTTGGGCCCAGCACCTGCATACCAATGCCAGAAGGAATGCCTGCTCTGCTCCACCCCCTGGGATCTGGCCTCACTCTCTGCCAAGACCCAAGCTGTGAATTCCCAGCATGGTTCGGAAGTTCCAGGGCCTCCTGGGAGGCTGGGACAACCATGCCTGTTCAGCCTCCCTGACTGTGGCCAGAAGTGGCCCACTGTGGCCCCTTTGAGAGTGGGTGTCCCTGTGAGAGAGTGGTAGTGGGGAGGTCTTCAGGGAAATTGGGAGCCACTGGGACAATTGGTAGCTGTTTGGGGGAGAGAGGTTGGCAGGGCCTTGGCCCTCGGCACTGAGCCCCTACCAGGGCCTTGCCAAGCTGAGGCCTGGTTTCCCACTGTCTGCCGCTCCAGGATTCCGGCAGAGGCCCAGGGGGATCCATTGCCCTTTTCTCTGGAGGTTTTGCTCTGACTGGTGTAGCCTGGGTGGGTGTCCCCTCAAAGAAAGAAAGCTTGCACAGTCGTAGTCATGCTTTACCTAAGTTGATGTCTGCCAGGCTAGGGCCGGAATGCTTAGAACCAAACTTGCCACCAGTTGGGGCATTCTGGCTGCCAGGGGTCTGCACAGGCAATGGAAGTACAGAGACCTGGCTTGAGCCCCTGAGTGCTTGTCAACTGTAGGTGGCCCTAGTCAAGTGCCTTGGCTGGGGGACAACTGTGAACCACCCAGGGTGGTGGCACAGGGATGATTCTGCCAGGGTGGTCAAGAAGAGTCTTTAAGGAAAGTGACATTTAAGTGAAGACAAGTAGATGTATGGATGGAGAGTGTCCAGGCAAAGGGAGCAACATGTGTAAAACTGCTAAGCAAGGACAAGAGCTGGCATGTCTGAGAAGAGCCAGTGTGCCAGTGTGGCTGGTGTTGGGGGATGGAGAGGAAGAGTGAAGGCAAAGGGAACTGAGTGGTGGGAATCCTCACCGTATAGTTCAGAAACGTTAGCTTAGCAGGGTTAGATGATTTACTTGAGGCCACACAGCCTGGTAACGAGAGGCACCTGGCTAGACACCCACTTATGGCAGTGTCACAGTGCTATTATGTGTTGTTAAAATGCTTGTATGAAGCACAGATAGCACCCTGTAATGGGTAACACTGACTGGGTGGGTGCTATTTGTTTTCCCTGCCAACTGCAAGCATATTCAGCAGGATTGTGTGATGGGCACATGGGAGTTGAGCCACCTCTAAGGACCTCCCTAGAGATGTACAGTGTGACATCCCTGGGTTCAAATCCCTGCTTAGCAGGCATGAGTCACTAGGCTCTTCTGGACCTTGGTTTGCCCATCTGCAAACTGGGTTAATTCTACATGCTACAGAGTGCTGGCTGGGGGAATGAGGCACCCAGGATGTGATGAATGATTCCAGACATTTCCCTGGCCCCTTTAACTTGGCCCACAAATCTCATGCAGCTTTTCCCTGGCATGAGCCCAGAAGGAACCATCCCTTCCTGGAGGTGCTAAGTCTGCACACCTGGGGGCCTTAAACGGGCTTCTGTGTAGGCAAAACCACATTTGGGGCAAGGCTGCTGCAAACCCTCACACAAATGGGGAACATTGGCATCCTCCTATTGTTCCCTCCCAGGGGCCTCCCTCTGCCTTTCCTCTGTGGCATCCATCACGCTTGTAATTACTTGTTTAGCATCTGTCTACTTCTCTGGGCTGCGTGCTCTCTCATTCTCTGCTGGCCGTGTTCATGGCTGGGTCCCCGGCACCAAAGCAGCCTGCCTAGGGCATAATAAATGTTTGTTGGGAAAACAAACAAACAGCCTGGCTGGCAGGATAAATGCACGGATGCTCTTTGGAGCAGCTGGACTCAGTGTCCCCATGCGGCTCAGCTTCTAATACAGGCTCCACAGCCACATACTTCTTTCTCCTGTGTGCTTGGGCAAGTCAGAGTTCTCAGAAAGTCAGGAGAGCAAGTGAGATGTGGTCCAGGGGACCCAGAGGCTGGAGATGTGTCCTCCATGGAACGAACCATGAGAAAGTGTGTGGCTTGTTGAGGGGACCCCAGATTTCCAGCAGAATCAGTGCTTATTGTGCACAGTGGTATGTGTGTGGGGGTGCTGTGTGCGTACACCACACAACTGTGTCAGTGTGTGCAGTGTGTTATGGGTAGTAAAATGTATGTGATGATGCCAATGCATAGGACAGAAAGGAGTCACCAGAAGTCCTTGAGGTAGATGGCAGGCAGTTCCCACCCATCCTACAGCTCACAGGAGTCCAGGCCCTGGGTCAGGCTGTGAGTATTCAGTGTCTAATGGCAACAAAGATACAACCCCTACCTTCTTAGGGGTGGCACTGACAACCCTAGAGTGGTGAGTGGTGAAGTCATGGAGCCAGGGGTCAGGGCTGTGTTATGGGGCCTCCAAGGTCAAGCTGTTGAGCACAGACTTAGGCCTGGATGGGTGAGGCATCTTAGGGGAAACAGCATCTTCAGATGACTGGGGCTCTGGATTAGATGGAATAGTCAGGAGGCAACCTTGCTCACTTCTCTTTCCCTTCCTAGCAGAGGAATTGTGGCTCCAGGACTCCTCACCCAGGTCAGGGGGCAGAGGGCAGCTTTGCTCTGGACCTGTTGGTCTGCTGTGGGAGCGCGCGTGTGCGAACTGCGAGCCTCTACAGGAGGGAATTCTATCCTGGAAATCGTTTGCGGCCCTCGGTGGCACAGGGTCACGCAGCAAGCTGGCACTGGAATATTTTGAGCTCGCGGTAATGAAAGCAAACGGCAATTTGGCGTGTCTTCAGGCTTGAAAGCCGCAGCGCAGCGTTCAGTCATTGGGGCCGTTATTACCTGTTAATGGGGACTGCGGCTCCCAGGCCGGGAGGGATAGGAGGGCTAAGAAAGGTTAAGTGACTTGCCCAGCATCACAAGGTCAGTAATGGGCAGGCAGAGTCCAAGGCGCAGAGTTTGGCTTCTCCCCTCCCCCGAAGCCAGGAGGCTCCATGGAATGGATCTTTTCTGAGCGGTTCCTGATCGCTGGTTTCCATAGCAGCAGGGCCATTCCCTCACAGTGGAGCCCCCATCTTCCCTGGTCTGCCAGGCTGTGGGGCTGCAGGGGCAGGAGGCTGAGTCTTGGGGGCCACCTGGGTGGGGCAGGAGAGTGGAAGGGGAGGAGCCTGACAGGCCATTTGCAAGATCTTGGGTCTTCTAGTTCCTAAGGATGGGCCACCATGTTCAATTATTCAGTTTAGACTGTGAAGTTGGGTCCTCTTCTAGGTAGAGAGTAGGGAGAGAGAGGGGAGTGAGAACAAAGTAAAAGAAACAGAATAGGAGACAGAGACAAGAGAAATTATACAAAGCTAGGGCAGGAAAAAGGATATGCTTGTTTTCCAGAGAAATCATTTCACCTTTACAGCCTTAAGTTCTGGTTAACCCCATTTTACAGGTGAGGAAACAGGGTTATGTGGGTGCTTCTCAAAGTATAGTGGAAGAGCTGGCCTGTCTCACTCAGGAGGTGGGAGTAGGAGTTTGTGGAGGGGAATGCAGAGTCCCTGTCCTGTCCCTGACCTTACAGAATCTGATCCTCTAGACTGAAATGGGGTTGTGGCGGGGATTGTTTAGAGAGCAAAACCAGAGTGTCTTCATGGCAGGACAGCCGCCCTGTACTCTGCTTACATTTGTACAGCGAGTAAAAGCACTGCCAGGACTTAGGACCCAGAAGGGAGCAAGAAATAGAGGAAAGTGACAAAGAGAAGCTTTTCAAAGCAAGACAGATATGCCTCAAAAGAGATGGCAGCGAGCAAGAGAAATAAGAAAGCCAGAGACGCACGCAAACACGAAGCACTGAGCGCAGGACTGAAAGGAGGGTAATGTGGAAGGATTAGAGTGAGCTGTTAGTGACTCCAGATTGCCTGTCACTCCAAACACAGCCCCTCACTTATCCTCTTCGCAGCCTGATGAGGAGGTCCTGTGACTCCTTTTTTTTGGATGAGGAAACTGAGGGCTTGCGAACAAAAGAGCAGACCTAGCTTTAAACCCTGGTGGCTGGTGTTGGGAGGAGTCATAGCTTTAGCCACTTGACAGGCAGGGCTGCCTCTTAGGCAGAAAGCTCATCAAAAGGCTCAGACTTATGTTCAAATCTTGGCTTTACCACTTACCATCTATGTGTCTCTGGGGACTTTCTGTGCCTGATTTCTTCACTTGCAAAATAGTGATATGAATATTTGCCGCTAAGGGTTTCTAGGGGGCTCCTCTGAGGGTACAAGAAAAGTGCCTAGGGCAGGATCTGGTGCCCATAAGTGCTCTCAAGCAGGGAAGTACCCACAAAGCCCAGGAGGACAAGAAGGGCCTCTACACTGAAGGATTCCCAGTGCCTCTTTACCCTGAATTGGGGCAAGGAAGAGGGGCTCTCAGTGAGACCTGCTTCTCCCTGAGTCCACAGTAAACCTATCCAACACAGAATCATCCTTGGGACACACAAAGTAACTCAGCTCATCCCTCTGTCTTCTGCTGCAGACCATCCAGCCCCTGTGAATCAGTCCCTCCAGGTCCTGTGGGGCATCCTCACCCTGAGACCCACAGTACTTCACTCCCATGTCTGCTCAGTCCAGATACTGTTGTGTCTGACAGGCACAGTTGCATTCACCCTGCCAGGAGGACTGACTCCTCCCTTTGCATAGATAGGAAGCAGAGGTGCAGAGATAGCCACACACGTGGGAAGAAATACAACCAGAACCTACATACTATGCCTCTGGCTGTGCTCATGCTGCCTCCAACGAGCATTTGCTGAGTGCCTGCTATATGCCAGGCCTCTGTGATACATGTGCTCTGGGTCATTGCTTGCATCCTGCCCCAGACCCGGGTGCAGAGGAGGATGGAGGTCCTTCCTACATGGCATGATGGGTGCTGACACAGAACATGCTAGGACATTCCCAAGAATGTTTCCTGTATGGAGTCCTTAACCTATGCCACAGCCCCATGGACACATGAGTGGAGCTTGCAACTCAGTTGTCATCAGCAGCCATCCTCTGTCCAGCGCCTGTTCTCAAATATGAGTGGTCTTGGGTGAGTGGGGAAGGGGTTAGGAAGTGAGCCTTGTGAGCACAGCATGCCATTTCCTGTGGTGGTGAGCAGTGTGCAGTTCAAGATTTTACTCTTGTGACCACACAGACCAGCTGAAATGTTGCTGATCTCTTACCATTCTATACTGTTTTACACAATTAGTCTTTTTTCAATGGTCTGTTTTTATGACTTCCATTTTACAAAAGCACAGAGATTCTAGGTAGAGAGTATTCAGACTTAGCACTTAAGTTCTCAGACCTGCCTCCTAACTGCTACTTGGTCCTCACTAGAGAGATACGGGCAGGCCCGAGACTCAGCTGGTTTCAAGGATACATGAAGTACAGACTGAGAAGTGAGGGACAAAGTGAGGCTGACCGGGCTGACTGTGAGGTGGGGCACATGCTTGGGACATGGCATATCTGTGCAGGGTGGCTGGGTGGGCTTGAGCAAGGCAGGAGTAGCCAGAAACAGACATCTGCAGAAGCATGCAGGGCTCTGTGAGCTGAGAAGCTGGCTGCAATCTCATCTTGTCACCCGGGTTAGTGGGTTACGCTCTGTTAGTAAAATCAAAGTGAGGTCACTCCCCCTCCTGTGCTCAGCTCACTCCTTTGGCTCCCCATTGCACTCAGAGGAGAAGCCGAAGTCCTTACAGTGGCCTGTGAGGCCTTGCCCTGGTTGACCCCTGCTGCCACTCTGACCTCACTGGTTGCTCACTCAGAGGCAGCAAAAGCAAGCAGAAAGCGCAGGGAACACTCACGGCTCTTCTGCCTGCACAGCTCTTCTCTGAGGTATCTGCAGGGCCCCTCACTTTGCCAAATCTTTGCAGAGACAGGCCTTCCCTGGCCATCCTATTTAAGATTGCGACACTCCGCTCATGCCTCCTAGACTCCCTGAATTCTGTTCTTGTTTTAATTATTACTCCTTCACAGCACTTATCACCATCTGATAGGCTATATTATTTTACTGGTTTATTTGTATTAATGTCTTGCAGTTCCTAGGATAATGTCAGCTCTAACAGAGCCTGGATTTTTGTCTGTTTTGCTTACTGCTGTATCCCCAGAACCCAGAACAGTACCTGACACACAGTAGGAGTTCAATAAAAGCAGTTGTTGCATGAATAGAAATCATAATTGTGATCTTATTGCTCCATTATCACTCTGTAAGGCATTTTCTCCCTTTTGCTAGTTTTGGAAATTGGGGTTCAGGGAAAGCAAAGGGCTGATCCAAGGTCACAAAGTTAGTAAGGGAATGTTATGGGTGTCCAGCAGATAGCCTCCTTTGGGAGTTTCTCTGCTAAGGAAACAGTCTGGCCTAAGGTCACGCCCATTCCTTTGGCTGCTCATACTCAATGGCTGATCCCTGGCCTGGGCCACTGAGCGTAGCCCTACACTCTGGGGTGGAGGAAAGAGAAAAACAGCTTTGTCATAGGTTCCACCGAGCACCAGGAAGAATGCTTTACATGCTCATATATATCTGAGTTGTGTGCTTCTGGAAAATTCCTGTGCTGAACTTCTAACTAGCAGTACCTCAGAATATGTCTATAATTGGAGAAAGGGTCTTTAAAGACGTAATAACTTAAAATGAGGTCATGAAGGTGGGCCTTAGTCTAATATGATGATGTCCTTATTTGAAAAGGAGGTTAAGAGACAGAGGGAAGACCGTGTGAGGACATAGGGAGAAGACAGCCTTCTGCAAGCCAAGGAGTGAGGCCTCATAAGGAGTAAGTTCACTGACACCTTGATCACGGTCTTCTTTCTATGTGTGAGAACTGTGAGAAAGTTGTTCTTGTGGCTAAAGCCATATGTGGTGCTTTGTTAAACCAGCCCTAGCAAACTAATACAAATGCATTAGTCCAAGGAAACCTCCTTCCCATAACTGCCCCATTTTACAGATAAGGAAAGGGTTCAGAGAGGGGAAGTGGCTTGCCCAGGATTACACAGTTTGGATCTGCGCTGAATGCAAAGCCAGGAGCAGCGTGCAATGTAATGGGGGAGATGGGAGCCTCAACCAAAAGCCATCCAACCATATTGACCATTAGCTTCCCTGGCCAGGCAAGTGGTGTGTGAGCTCAGAGGACCAAGGGCTCCATGTGGTTAGGGTGACCAACCAACCAGGTGTTCTAGGGAATCAGGAGTGAGTGGACCTTGAAGAGTGAGTATAATTCAGTTAAAGGTAGTGACTGGCAGGATCTGAGCTGCTGTTAGGGTTGAGGAGACCAGAAACCTCGTGGCCTCTGGGACAGGTGCCTAAGCTGGCCAGTTGAACAGAGCTCCATGTCCCCACGGGGGCCTGCTGGGAGAGGGGGAGGTGGTCAACCAGTACCAGTAGGAGGACATATTTAGTGGGAAAGTACCATGCAAGAGTGGCTTCTAACTTCTTGGAGTTAGCACCCCTTTATACTCTTTTGAAAATTGCTGAGAATCCCTCAGAATTTTTGTTAATATCAATTTAGTTATCGGTAATTACTAAAGAAAACAGAGACATTTTATAAACAACTCCTTTAGTTGTCAAAGCAATAAGGTCATCTTTGCAACAATACTCTAATGGGGGTGCTATCATCTATCATTCCATTGTAGATGAGAAAAATGTAAACCCAGAGAGACTGAGTCCAAAGTTTCTCAGCTAGTAAGTAACCAGACCTAGGATTTGAATCTGGGTACTCTGGCTACAAAGCTTAAGCAGCGTACTACTACAGCATTATGCTGCTTGAGAATAGCACAGACACCTTCATTCAATGCATAGTCAGACATTCTCCCGGAAGTCTTAGGCCAATCCACAGAACCATGCTGGAGCAAGTGTGCAAGGAGTTAACCATTCCCGAGATGAGATTTGACACCAGGAGAGGGATGCTTTACCCCAGAGGCATGCCAAGCACCCTGCACCCACCTCCACACCCAGGCAGGGGTGAGAAGTCTGCTCTCACAGCACAAGCCTTGGAAATGTTATTTCCTGAAGTGTTGCCTCACCCCTGCTGCAGCCTAGAGCCTCTGTGATGGGGGCTCCTTTGGAGGAGCAGCTGTTTCCCATCCTTCTCCCTGCACTGAATCTGGGACCTACCAAGGACCAGGGAGAACTGAATTCTGGAGGGTTTGGGGTAGGAAAAGTCCTGGCTAACATCTGCCCTTCTTCTGAAAGCCATGCTTAGCTTATTACAAAGCTACTCTACTGAGCTCATTTTAGCTGTACGGACCTCCCATGTGCCAGGTAGCTGCACAATCAGGATATCACTGAAGCCTCTCAACCACTGTACATCTGGTCATTTCACAAATCCAGTTGACCAGCACTTGCTATATGCCTGGCACTTCCCTAGATACCCAGAACACGGTGCAAAGGCGGAGGACAGATAAGGACCCATCTCTTGGGAAACTCATGGTCCATATGGAGAAGACAGATGCAGAGAGAGGCAACCGTGGGCAGTGTGGGATAAAGAGAAGCGCAGGGGGGTTGTGCAAGCACAGACCAGGAGCTCAATAAATATTTGTGGTCGAGTGAGAAGCTGAGACTCCCTCAGAAGCAGAGCTTTCGGGTAGCTCTCCAAGGAGCCACCCTATTGTACTAGTGAAGGCCAGGTGACTGCTGTAACCAACGACTTCAAATCTCACTGGCCCAATACAGTCAATGCTTATTTACCACTGATGTCACAGTTCCACATGGATCCATGCCTCTGAGTCATTCAGGGGTTCAGGCCCTTCTATCCAGTGGTTCTGATATCCTTTGGGGTCTTGGGCTCTTTCCTGGATCTTTTGCATCCCTCAGAAGAAGAAAGGGAAAGTCAGGGTGTGGATGAGCACTGGGGAGATCTGGGGCTGGCCTAGCAGAGGCTCCTGCTAACTTACCTTCTCTGTGTAGGGATGTGATAGTGATCTAGGTGTGAAGAAGACAGTGGTGGCAGCACTCATAATCACCTCCAACAAATTCAATGGAGGAGATGTGACTGTCCTAAACAATGAGGATGCTTAGGAGGTAGACATGAATTCTGGGTGGCCACAAACTTCTTTAACAATTAGTTGCCCACTGCAATGTGCTTGGGTGGTCTCCCATGTAGCCCACATGGTGTAGATGAGGCACTATTTTCCCAAAATGGGACACAAACCAATAATACCATCAAGTCCACTATAGGGAACTCACTAGAACTTTCCAAGAGCACTGGACCTATTGAGAAAAATGTGTAGCACATATCTTGATTAGTAGTCACTTTTTAGGAGCTTGGTGTAGACCACATGATTTAATGGTGGTCAACTTTTCTTCCTTCTCCACTTAACTACAGAAGCAGTAGGGGACCAGGAGTCAAGAGAAGAATAAGATGTCAGAGTATTTCAGATACACTGTTTAGAGAACACAGCTTGGATGGCTAGACCAATGGGGCTGCTCCCAGTGAGCCTCAGCCATGGGCAGGTTTCCTCTGCAATCACAGTCAAGGGTGAGCACCAATCTCTCCTCTCTGACTCCAGGGCAGAGCTGTCTTCACGAGTGCTGGCCTGAGGCCAAAGAGAGTTCAGCAGTTCCTCCCTGCTCAACATCAGACAGAGTAGGATGGTTGTTCTGATGGGGATTCCAGGCCTCTGCCCTTTCCCAGAAGTTGGGGCAGTTGGGGAGGTTTGGTAGGCAGACCCCAGGAAGCACCTACCTGTGTCCCTTGAGTGTGGAGAGCTCCTGGTTTCCGAGGAAACTAATGAGATATGTGATAGGCAGGGAGTCAGAGAAAGGAGCAGGCTTGTTTTCCTTTCTTTTTCAAAAATAACAATTCAAATAACACAATCCACTGTGAACATTTTAAAAGAAAGAAAAAACACAGAAAAGAATTGTAAAAATGCAAACCACCTTCAATTTCACCATCTAGTGTTAACTACTGCTACAAGTTGGTGTGTATCCCTTGGGCCTCTGTGAGGGTGTGTTCAAACAAAATTAGAATCATGCTTTATGCATAATTTTTTATCCAACTTTCTTCAACACTCTATATAAAGCACTTCAGCACGTCCATGAGGCTGTAGGCGGCATGAGGGCAGGAGCCACGTCTGCTTCATAATCATCAGATCCCTGAGGCTTGAATGTGTGGCACACTCAGAAAGTATTCTCAAAATACTAGTTGCAGGTAACATTCATCAGATAACTTCTGTGCATCTTTGTGAATCATTTAATTACATCCTCACAAACTGCTACAACAGGCTCTCTTTTTTTTTTTTTTTTTTTTTTTTTTTTT
>NW_022900919.1:43698411-43709941 GCF_012274545.1 Fukomys damarensis
TTTTTTTTTTTTTTTTTTCTGTACTGGGGATCAAACTCAGGACCTTGTGCTTACAAGGCAGTCACAGTGCCAGTGAGGTGAATCCTCAGCCCAGTAACGGGCTCCTCTATGAACTGCATCTAATGGAAGGGGAAACTAAGGCCAGGAAACTGAAGCTTGCCCAAGGTTATGGTCAATACCACATCTCTGCCGCAATATGTCCTGGCACGTGCATTTTCCCACTCGACACCTTTCCTTGCCACCTTCCACGTGTAATCAGAGACCTAAGGGACAGCTCTGCTTCACCATGACAGGCCGGGACTCCTCATTTGGAAACATGGTTACAACCAGCCACCCCTGGGGCTGCACTTGGACGGCCTGGTCTTAGGTTAGTTCTATCTGGCATCTTTTGACAGCCTGAGCCCAGGATGGCCTTGATCTCCTTCCATATGGGATATGTTACCCAAGACCTGCCTGAGTGAGGAGCATGTCCACCTTCCCAAGGGTCAGGCTCTCTCCTTATGCCCATGTACTGCCTTTTAGGATTTTACTGGGCACATGCTCCTGATGCCCTGCTCCCTTTGTTCTTTGATCCTTTTTCCTGTTTAAGGGCACACTGGTTCTGTCTCCAGCTGCTGGCATGTATGTTTTTCTCTGCATGAGGACTTTTTCTGGCCAAGGGAGATTGCGTTGCTCCCAAGCCCACCAAAGATGATCACATCGCCTGGGAACAAACCTTAACCTACTGCTGTAGGAATTACCGTTTATATACTCTGACTTCTCTGCTCATTCTGGAGGGGTGGATGGGCAGCTCTGAGACACTCAGCAGCCCCCACCCACAGCACCAAGAGTAACTTCCAGTTGCCCTTGGTGAGAATAAATATCATACCAGCGCCCTTCTCTTTCCTGGAAACTGGAGACCCCTCCAAAGTAAAATTGGCCCTTTGTCTTAGGGAGCCAAACCAACACTTCCACTCTCTTCTCCTTTCCTGTGGTTACCAAACACCATTTCTTTCCCTCTAATCAACTCCCTATACTTCTCCCTAGCAGTATCTTTTAATATCGTTCCATCCTGCTATGCAGATTTACTCTGGCCTCCAAGTAGAAGTCCTCAGCTCAGTGTTGGAGGCTCTGCATGTTTCAAACCCCTCCAGGCTCTCTGGCTCCCTACCTAGGCATGTGCCCTATCAACTGTCTCACACCTCTGCCTTTGTGAGTGCCATTCCATCTGCCTGGTGTGCCCTTCCCTATCTCGTTCACTCTGAAAGCTTCTACTACTTATCAAATAAGAGCCATCTTAGAAGTTACCTTCTCTCAGAAGCCTTCTCAAACCACCTTGGATAACGACAACCTCCTCTTTTGTGCCCCACTGGTATATTATTTGTTCCTTTTGTTCAAGTCTTCCTTGATTGTAATTATGTGTTTATGTTTTTCTCTCACTCAGGACTGTGACCTTCTTGAAGGCAGGCTCAGTCCTTTTCTCTGTTACCCCCATGCTCAGAACCAACACTGGGACGAATTAGGCCCCCCATGAGTAGAAGTCCTTGGTATGCAGACTTGCCAATCTTGGGAACCAAGCAGGTCAGGGTAACAGGCATCCCTCAGGTTCTGAATCCATTGTGCAACATCCTGTTACCTGAAGTTGGGAGTTTTGTGGACTTGGGTGCCAAGGGATACTTGGACATGAATGAATGAATGAATGAATGAATCCAAAGCTGAAGATTCTCAACAACTCTGGGCACAGACCTGCATGAAGTTAGAGAGGAGGGAAGGAGGGAACATGGAGATGCCAAGCTGGAGCCAAGAAAGTTGTTTTGCTTTGGAATATATTATTTTTGCAGGTTGCTATAGTTACCACTGTGAAATTAAAAATTAAAACCTTGTGAAAGAGAGAGGGTTGACTGAGATGAGGCAGTTCCTTGACAGGCTGAGTTATTTATCTTTTCCCCATGTAACATCTGGTTATGTGCTTGCAAATTTATTTTTAATTCAGAGCTCTAAAAAGGATTTCGCGGTGGTGCGTGTTGCCCGGATGATCAGTCCTGGAGGGGGAGGGTGATCGGGTGGTATCCAGGGGCGACTGGCGTCCCCCAGCTTGTCGCCTGGCTCTTGGATCCGCATCTCATGCAACCTCTAGGATCCAGGGGTTGGCTTGAATGCATCTGGACCCCCTGCCAATCAAGCAGCAGCCGTAACCATGGTTCCCAGATGCAGAGCCTGGATGAAGGCTGTTATCTGGTTCCTGCTCAGGAGGACAAACATGGCTGGGGGTGGAGGAGGCTTCACGTTCCTGCCTCTCCGGTCTGACCCTGAATGTCATGTTCCTGCCTCTCCTCTCTGACCCTGAATGTCTCCTGAGATCTGTCTGAACCCCTTAACCTCACACTTAGAAAGGCAATGGCTGTGGCTTAGTGGAAGCAATACTGGCCGGAGCTAGATGCGGGGTCTACTTCTTCAGGGAGGATCTGGAGCCTGCTCTTCCTATAGTGCACCACTCTCCTAGGTATCTAAGGGTTGACTGGCATCATTGGTGCCGTTGTGCTTCCACCCGTTGCTGAAGGTGGCAGGTTGGATCCTAGGCAGGCTGCCCTCTGGGCTCTCTTCCTTTGCCAACCTTCTACCTTCAGCCTTTGCCCTCGGTATTCCCTGCATGGACCTCTTTTCCCAGAACTCCCAGGACTTCCTTTTCTGCCTCATCCAGGTCTCCACCAAAATGTCACCTCCTCAGTGAGGGCAACTGCCAATCTGACATAGCTCTCCTTCATCTCCTTATGTCCCTCCCACCTGGTGTGTACATTTGTCCACCGCTTGACCTTGTCTGTGGATCTGTTTTCTTTGGTCTCAGTACCTGCAACCGATCAGACTTTCCCTGACTCCATGGTAGTCCTCCTGGTGCATCGTATGGTCAGACTGTCCTCAGCAGCTTGATGCTATGTGACTATGTCTGTCACTCGCTTCCCTGAGTGTCTTTACATTGTCACAAGGGCAAGTGCAGTGTAGTGAGATGTTTTGAGAGAGCCCACATTCACATAACTTTCATTATGGTATATTTTTATAATTGCTCTATTTTAATATGTTATTGTTAATCTCTTACTGTGCCTAACTTTTAAGTGAAACTTTGTTATGGTTTTGTATATGTAAGGCAAGACATGGTGTATGTAGAGTTGGGGACTATCTGTGGCCTCAGGCATCTCTGGGGTATCTTGCAACATATTCCTGCAGGAAGGGGAACTGCTATACGACACTTTTTCTGTCTTCCCTTCTAGGATGTAGATTGTAAGAGGGCAGAGACAGTCTGTCTTGGTCACAGCTGTATCCCCCATGCCCAGAACAGAGCCTGGCCCAACAAGGGACTTTGTAACTATTTGATGAGTAAATAAATGGATGAGTGAGTGAGTGACTGAAGAAAACCTTTATTGGTTCCTGCTATAGGCTAGACTGGGCTACGACAGGCTGGGTTAGAACTGAGGGGAGCAGAATAAGACAGTATGGGAAAAATGAAGTGAAAGGCTACTATAAAGGAAATTCTTCATAGTGGCTGGTGCACCTGAGCAGATGTAACAATGACCCCGCTGGGTGAGTGATAGAACATAATTGTATATATAAAGCCTAAGTTCTCTTATAATTACAAAAGCAATAATAGTAACCCTATATGGAGTACTTATTATATACCAAACACAGTGGTTCAGATAAATTAACTGATCTTTACAGAAACCCTGCGAGAATACTGTTGTTATTATTAATTTGCAATACTGGGAGGGTCAAACTTTGGTGTGCTTTACCACTGAGCTACATCCTCACTCCTTCCTATTTTTATTTTGCTAGGTTGCCCAGGCTGTCTTGAGCTGTAATCCTCTTGCCTTACCTTCCCACCATCACCAAGTATCTGGGGTTATAGGAATGCACCACCACAGCTGGCACATTATTATTATTGTCACTGCTGCATCCGCAGTATCTGGCACATAGCAGAGGCCCAATACATGTTTGTGGAATGGATGACTCTCTATTTTACAATTAAAGCATCTGATCAGAAGGGGTGAGTAATTTGTTCAAGGACACACAGGTAGGCAGTGATAGAGCCAAGATCTGAGCAGAGTCCTTTGGCTCCATCCATGTTGGAGGGGGAGGTGAGCTCCTCCGTCCCTGAGTGTTGGCTTCTTTGAGTCACTGCCTCCCACCATTGTCTTGAAGCAATGTCTTTCTACCCTCTCCCTCACTGACCCTCACAACTTGACTGGCACTCTACTTAGCAGAGTCTGAAAGACCTGTGACTAGAAGGAGTGGAGATTTGGCCAGAAGGGGTTAGCCATCAACAAACAGCCTGGGCCTGGTGTCTTTGAAGCTTCCTGGCTCACTGTCATCCTCTACCATGCGTGTTGGGGATGACATGGGAGGAGCAGGCAACATTTGTGGGCAGTCAGATTCTGGACAGGTCTGCTGGATCCATTACACTGGCTCCCCTGTGAGTTAGTGCCAGAAACTCGGCTGAAGTCCCAGGGCTTGATGCTCAGCAGGGATGAAAAATTAAAGAGCCATCAGGGCCAACAGTTTGGTGAGGGGGATACATGGAGCTGGTAGTGCTATGTCCCATCCCAGCTCTGGATTTTGGTAGGCTGTTGTTCAGTTGACTGGTTTGGTGGCACCTAGAGCAACACATACCACTACAGAGGGGCCTGCTTAGCCGTCTGGTGGACAAAGGGCAGGCCTCAGGGATGCAGAGCAGCCAGGTCAAACTAGGTCCAGATCTGTTGCCTCCTGGACATGCTGGGTAACCATGGAACTGACTTGTCTTAGTTCCCTTTTAGTGCCATCATTTCTTCTGAAATGGGGATGTGGGCTCTACTTTGAGGAGTTGTTGAGTAGATGCAGACAGGTGATGTAAACTGTAAAATGCCTGGTAAATATGATAGGCAGTGTCAAGAGAATCTGCCTGTTCCCTTGCTTATGGTGTACTTTCTCCACCAGAATGTGAGCTTAGGCAACAGAAACTCTGGTGGCTTAATCCATTGTGAGCACCTGGAGCGTGGCACCCTGCTCCTCCAATTTTCTAGCAGTCACAAGCACAAGAACTCTATTGGTGACTATGGGCAGAGTCACTGTGTTTCCTGGGACTCCATGGACTAGAGACTTGGGACATGCAGTCTTCATGGAAAGACTTGTACCCCATTCATTCTTCAGGATTCTCCATTGGGTTCCTGGGAACTATCCTGGTGTCATGTCATTGGATGGCCAGAGGAGCTTTTCAGCCTGGTCCAAGCACAGGCCTAACACTGGACAGAGAAGAAGGAAGGATGTGTGGCTTTGGGTAGGCAGCGTGATCCCAGAGAGGGATTGTGAACTTGGGCTCAGAAAGTTCTAGGGTCCCATTTAAGCCTCACTGTTGGAAAATTTAGGAATGAACTCAGCTATTAGTAATAGAAACCCCATTATAGAGGCATAATCCAGTTTGCTCTTACTGTCTTAGATGGCAAGAAGTCCAAGGGAGTACATCTGGGACCGTGACTCTAATTAACATCATTGGGGACCCACACTCTGCTTGCCATTTATCTTCAGCACCTCTAACATGTAGCCCTTCATCTTCATTCCTGCTGTCTCTTGGTTGCAAAATGACTGCCACATGTCAGGCATTGCATCTCTGTTCCTTATAGGAAGTGGGGGAAGGAGTAAGCACAAGGAAAAGGGCTTTCTGATGTGGAGGAACACTGTCTCTGGACTTTTCCCTCAATCTTATTGGCTGGGTCAGTGTCATGTGCCACTCCTAGTCACAAAGGAAGTTAGAGACATTTGTATGGAGGGAGCCTTTGGCCACAGTCCTACAGCCTGGGGTGGCTCCCCATTCCTGGACGTCCCCTTTGCCCAGGCTCACTGATGTCTGTCCTGGAGAGAAGGTCCTTCACTGCCAGCAGCATGATGATCAAGATGTGGGCTGTGCAACTAGGCCGCTGGGCTTGAGTCACTGCTGCCCTAAGTGCCAACTATGTGGTCTCAGGAAGGTTCTGGCACTTCGTTGCACCTAAGTTTCCTCATCTATAAAATGGGAATCCTGGTCCTTTTCCAGGGTGGTTTTATGAGGATGAAAACAGTTCTGCCATGGGAAAGACTTAAAGTTGTGTCTACCCTATAGTAAGTGTTTGGGGGAAAGAGTAATTCATAGTATAGTACTGTTGTTATGATTGTGGTTATTGCAGCAAGGCTTTGAGGTCTGTGAGAATAGCAAGGCTTCAGATGCCTGAGGGGTGGTTCCAGCTGTGTCTGTCCCACTGTCTGGCTTTAGACAAACCCCTCTCTGGCTACAGCCCTCTCTGTATGGTGAGGATCTGGTCTCATAGGCCTCTGTTAGGCTGCAGGTGGATCCTGCCAGACATTTGGCAAGGCCTCATCATGGAGGGCAGCTGCCTAGTCCTGGAGGGTGGGTGTAGTGGCAAATTGAAGGGCTTTTCTAGGGCTGCTGACTCTGGATACCTCCTCCCAAACTTGGTCCTGGCTTGGCTGATGGATCTTCCCTGTGCCTGAGTGGCCTGAGCTGCCCCACACCCACTTCCATCCTTAGCCTCCTCTACCCTTGTCCTGCTGGCGCTGGGCGCCTGCTCCCTGTTTCCTCTCTCTGCATATTACTTCCTCTTGCTGACTCCCGGCAGGCTGTACCTCCACTCTGCAGCAGCATCCTGCCGTGGGAGGCCCTGAAGAGACTCTGGGAAGGTGACATTGAGTAGGAATCTGGGGTCCCTCAGGGTCCAGATGGGGGCAGTGGTTTCCTCATAGACATGACATGGTTGCTGTTGTTTATGAGAAAGTGGCTAAGATGCCCTCTGTCCTCCAGAGAGAACCTGTCTTTTAACTGTTTGGGGACTTCAGTGAACACCCATTCCTTTACAGACCTCAGTTTCCTCACCCGTGCAGTGTGGCAGCAGAATGCTTTAGTTTTCAAGCAGATTGGGTTTTAAAGGCAAAGAATGTTTGAGTCTTGGACCAGCTTCTGAGGTGGAGGGACTGTGGTGACACTGAGCTGTGTGGTCACATTGGCATGCATCCCTTGATGTAGTTTTGAGGTGATTGTAGAAGGGAAGGCAGCTGACTTAATGGGCTCCTGTGCTCCCAACCCCCACTATCAGTTAGGGAAGCATTTCTTTGATCTATTTCTTACATAGCATCACTAAAATCCTCGACGGTAGACAGGACCCCAAAGTTAAAAGCAAAAGTTTCAATTAATAACTAACACTTTTATAGATTTACTGTGCACCAGGCACTCTGCTAAATGTTCCACACATATTAATTTATGTAATCTTACCGTAATGCAGACAGAGAGGAAGGTACTATTATTAGTTCTGTTTTCAAGACAAGGAAATTAAGCAAAGAGAAATTAAGTAACTTACACAAGGTCACTCAGCAAAATAAGTAGAATCTGAATATAGCCAAAATGTCTGACTCTTAACTCAGTTTTTTGTTTGCCTGTTTTTCAGCTTATCATTTCTGCCTTCCATCATGTGTTGGAATTCCTGCTACAACATTCTCCAGAAGCATGGCTGCAGCTTGCACACCTGCAGGGATGGGGTGTTGCTCCCTACCTCCCTGGGGATCTGTGGCTAGCTGTACCAGTGTGAAAACTACCCTGAGTTTGTGGACTTCTTAATAAGTCCTCATGATTCAAAATAGTTTCCTGGGAAACAGAGCAGCTTGCTCAGCCCCCAGGGACCTGGTGTGGTCTGGACTACAAATGGAGAATTTAGAAAGAGCCAGCCAGCAATGCATGGCTGTGGGAGAGGACACGGCATGGACATTACTCATTTTCCTCCCTAGGTATCTTAGTCCCTTTTAGGCTGCTGTGCAAGAATACCACAGACAGGTCACTTATAAGCAATGGAAGGTTATTTGACTTACAGTTGTGGAGGCTGGAAGTCCAAGATTGAGAGTTCAGCATCGGGTGAGGGTTCCTGTGTTATCTCAAGGCAGAAGGTGGGAGAACAAGCAAACTTAAGGGGAGAGAGAGGGAGAGAAACAGAGAGAAAGTGATGGGATCCACAGCTTTAAGCCCTTTTATAATCTAGTCACTCCACAAGGGTGGAGTTCTCATGATCTAAAAACTTCCCCCAGGGCTCACTTCCCAACACTGCTACATTAGTCATTGGAGTTTCAACACAGGCCTTTTGGGGGATATATTCTAACCATCACATTGCACTTCAGCCTCAGTTTCTGTGAAACTGCACTTGTAAGGCTACCTTCTTCATAGGGCTGGGTAAGGGTTTTGCAGAAATAATCAACATGGAGAGCCTGATTCATGATAGCATTCACAGGTGCCAGCCAATATCTTGGCATTTCTGCTACCATCATTGTCACCCAAAAAGTCTTTCTTTTCAGTCAGGTCTTTCCCAATGACTTGCACAATTGCTTGACCACAGGATTGGTGAGGTCAGGTACTTGACTAGTGGGTTCAAATGCTCCTCTTTGGCATATGGAGAAATTGAGTCCTGGAGAAGAGTAGAGATTTACTTAAGGCATCCCAGAAAGTCAGTGGCAGAAAAAGTAAGAGTTTTATGGAACTAAGTAAGAGGTGATAGGCCAGTCCTGTGACCTCTTTAGAAATGTGAGGTCAAAGATCAGAGGCAAGCCCACTAAGAGGGTGGGACTGGCTTCTTGGCACCAACATTACTGAAGAAGCATAGTGTAGGGGGGATGATGGGGTGCTCAACTCCAAACATCCAGATGTGTTGTCTGGGAATTTCTGTGCAATATATGGGTGTGAAACACAGCTCAGAAGGATATAACTTGGATTGGGCAATCACCATAGACATTCTGGAATGGCTTCTTTTGGGATAGTTTGGGACACAGAGGTAGGACATCTGAGAACATTGAGTGATTTGTGGGAGAAAGTCAAGGATTCAGCTGTTCCACCAACTTGCTGTGTGAATGACCATCCTGAGTCTGTTTCTTCCTCTAGAAGATTGAAATAGGGTCATTGAAAGAATTGAATGTGACAAAAACAGTTGAATAGTAGGAAAAGTTGCCAGAATCTGTCATAACCATATTGTAAAATTAGGAGATTTTATATCAAACCCAACTTGCCCCCCCTCACAAATCAGAAAGATTCAGCCAGCTTTAACTACTTTCTCAAGGGGCCAAACTGGGTATCCTGGAGCTACACTCTCTGATCTACCAACCTGCCAATCTACCCAGCAGCCACAGGCAAGTTAGGGGTCAGATGGTTTATCTTCCTGCTGCAGCAGGTCTGTCCCAGGCTGTGGAGACAGCTGCCCCTGGTCTAGAAGGAAAGATCCCTGGGAGAGGAAAATTTCCCGTCACTGAAGGGTTTTGCTCAGGGTTGCTCCAGGAAGAATATTTCCTTTCATAATGTTGCTAATCATTTTCCCCTGCAGGCAGGAGTGCAGACTTCCCAAGCTCCTGCAGTCGCTATGCCCTGTGGGCTCTTAATCAATGTTACATGGTAATTAATAATAGATCCTCCGCTCCAACTCCATCACTCCCAGAGCCCCACTCGCTCCCTCTGACAAGCTGGCATCTACCCTGCCAGATGAGGCTGAAATCAAAGGCCTCAAATTGGAGCTGAAAACTTACCCTCAGTAGCTCCTGGGAAGGAGTCAGGACAGCTGGCACCCCTGGTGAGTCCACTCTCCATAGAGTTCTCATTCAGCAATTGTTCTGACCTTAGGAACAATCAATCCTGCTTCCAGGTTAAGGTATAGGCTTGGAGCCCTGCTAGTGGTTCTCACATACTGGTTGCATGGGTGTGATTCAGTGGGTCTGTGGTGGGACCTGGGAATCACCGTTTCTAGTAAGTTCGTTGTGATACTGCTCCTGGCACCCAGGGATTGTTTCCCTGACTCATGGAGCCTCTGTTTCTGCAGCTGGCTAGTGGGAATATTTGTGTTTCCTGCCTCAAGTGGTTGTGAATAGTTGAGGAAAGAAATACAAAAATATGTGCTCAGAAGTGTTAGTCACACAAATTACATAAGTAGTAATTATGTGTTTATTGTTGTGGGTCATTGCACAAGATTGGGTCCTCAGGAACTGGAGATTCATTTATTTGTGACTTTGTTTGATAGATACATCTTAAACATCAAGAATATATCAGGTGTTGAAAACACAGACACAAACCCAAAAGCTAAACTCCCTGCTCCCCGAGGACAATTTTTTTTTTTTACTAATAGCAAACACATCTTTAGTAAGTCAGGGAGGTGGCAAGTGCTACAAGGAGGGGCAGGTGATGCTCTGTTGAGCAGTCAGTTGAGGCCCCACTGATAAGGTGACCTTGAGCTCTTTGAGCAAAGAGCCCACTGGGGCCTTATAGCAAGCCGCAAGGTATCAGCAGGGAGTATCCTGGGCAGAGCGCACTGCAAGTACAGTGAAGTTCCAGATCTGTCAGGGAGCTGCACCCATCACTTTTAGATGTCTCACAGTAATAGTTAGGGGTTTCAGGCCTTTGGGGGTCAGAGCAATCTACATTTCTCCTTCTTTCAAGGACCGACTTTCAACCCCATCAGGGGCCCATGTCCTTGTGCCCCAGGGATGCCTAGCTGGCTACCAAGCTCTACCAGCTCTGAAGTTGGCCAGTTTGTGCCCTTCCATAGGCCACTCCTCTGCTGAGTTCCCTTTGCTGTGCCAGCAGAGTGGGGATGATAATCTTACCTACACCTCAGTAACGATGGGAGTCAGAAGAGCTCCAGGCTGTGAAAATGCTTTTGCAAGCTGGGCCCTCAGCAGGAACTAGTGAATAATGGTCACCACTGTGCCTCCTCTCCTCCTCCCTTCCCTTCTTCGGGAGAGACCCAGGAGCCAGGTGGAAGCCCAGACCCAGAATTCTCGCTGAGCTAGGGACTTGGCCTCATTTGCATAGATTTGCATAAGGCCCGAATTGGTGTGTATCTCCTTTTGCCTTTAGTTCCTGTAGGCTGACGTCACCATTTAAAAATAGGGTGTTGATCTTCCCCTTTTCCCGACACTCCCTTTGCCTATTGAAATCGTTTCAAACTATTAATCAAATATGCTGGGTTTGGAAGCTGTTTTCATTTTGGCCCTTTTTGCAGAGGGGGTCATCCGCTCCAGGCAGCCCTTGATTACCTGCTTTACTGGAGGGGAGACAACAGCAATGATCTCACACAGTGGAGGGTCCTGGAAGCTTTAAAGGGAAAAGTCAATTTTTTTCTTTCTGCTCACAAAAGTAGAACATACAGGCAAAATGGAAAAATATAGAACAGCAGGAAAAATTCCCCAACAAAGTACTTATAATAACCCTAACCAGCACAATCACTTTTAACATATTAGTGTATTTCTTTCCTGGTTTATTTTTTCCCTATGCCATCTTTATATAATTGAGATCATTTTATATATATATCTATATATCTATATATCTATATATAGATATATAGATATATATCTATATATATATTATAGCTGCCTTTTTCTGTGTGTTATTATGAACTTGTCAACAACCATTTTTCACAACCTTGTAATATTTCATTAAGCAGATAGTTTTTTTTAATACTTCCTCTGTTTGTTGTAGGGCATTTAGATTTTTCCTTTTTTTTTTTTTTTTTGT
>NW_022900919.1:43709991-43738717 GCF_012274545.1 Fukomys damarensis
TTCTTTTTTTTTTTTTTTTGGACTGTAGTATTTGTGGCTGTGATGAAAATGTTTATATTAATGGCTTTCCTGGACTTTTCCTCATATAATTTTGATTTAATTTGGGGGGAGAGATCCTAGAATTGAGGTGGCTAGGAAGGAAGAGGAGGCAAATTTAAAACTCTGGAAAGATTTTGCTGAACCAGTGTCTGGAATCAGGAATGTGCTTTGGGTGGGGCATTGACCTAGGCCCTTAAGTAAACAAATCCCAAAGTAGCCCTGGGATGTCCTGCTGGGAGCACAGCTGGTGGCTCCACAACTCCTGTTACCCTACTTTCCTGTCACCAAGGGGATGTAAAGGTTTGGGTGATCTGTTTTCTTGCAAGTCTCCCTGGGGCAGAATATGTCTAAGAAAGTAACAGATTCAAGAAAACTTCAGCTGTGTTTCCAAGGCAGTTAATGTCTCTATGCTCACAAACCCTATTTCATAAAAAAAGTGACTTGGCTTTGTGTCAGGAATGCCTTTGGCTTAAACAAATATGCATATCTAATGTTTAATAATAAGATGCCAAGAGATAGCAGTTCAAGATATGTGCAGCTGGCTAATGAGGCTGCCCAAGCCTTGGATTCCATCTCTCTCTTTCGCCATCCCTGGGAAGATGGCATTTGTGTTAATAATTGTTGCCTCTTGTCACTTGGCTCTCACCTGGGTTTTCACTGAATACTACCCACCACCTTCCCTGTGTCCTGATCTCTGGCCTGTCTTCCATCAGCCACCAAAGAAGTCCCATTAACCCAGAGGCCTGGTCACATGGCTTCTTGGATAGGAAATCTTCCAAAAAGTCCCATGCCACTCACAGCCAAGTGGCTACATGGTACTCTAATTCCTTCTGGGGACCCCGCCCATCTCCCTTCCTCTCCAACCTTATCCTCATCCTCAGGATAACTCTACTCTGGCCATTGGCTTTCTGGGTTTTCTATAAGGACTTGTGGCCCAGATGTTCATCCTGCCTGGATATTCTTCCCCAGATATTTGCAAGTTCTTTCTGTCTTGAGGGCTCCTTGACCACCCCATGTGAAATCATACCCCACAGTGCTACTCTTCCTGCCCCTCTCTGTGTTTTCTCTGTGGGATGCAGTACCGTCTCATAGACGCTAGACTTTACTGATGGTTCCACCTGGCTGTCCCCACACAGAGGGTGCTCCCTGAGGTGGTTATGGCTGTCTTTCCTGTTGCTGTCGAAACCCCACAGCTGCACAGCCTTGTTACTGAGTGAAGGTGCGCATCCTCTGAGAATCCAAGGTCTGGCTCTGAGTTTCTACCTTCTCAGCACATCCTGGAGGGCTGTCCTGCGATCCTTCATTCTCATTTTCTCCTTTCAGTTTGGAGAATTTCTATGAACCCATCACCAAGTTTGTTTTCCTCTCCTGTGTCCAGTCCGCTGATTCCATCCAAAGAATTTGTGGTCTCTGATATGCCTTTCTACCACGGTTCTGGCATCTCCAGTCAGCCTCTTCTCTTATTAAACTCCTATATTTAGTCATGATGTCCACCTTTTCTACAAGGTCCTTCCACTTTTGTGGTTAAAGTCCTTGCTTGATAGTGGGTGGCCATTAAGTACTACACATCAGGCATTGTGGCAATGACTTCAATCTTTTCAATAAGTTGCTTCAGATGAGATAGTGGAGACTGGATAGCTGAAGGTGACTTGCCCCAAGCTCCTCTGGCCAAGTGTGGTTACTGGGTTTCAGCCTCCAGACTGATGGCAGAGCTTCTGCTCTGACCAACTCTGCTGGTTTGCTGTCAGCCAGAGGCTCTTCCAGAGATGTGGACTCAGTCCCTTGATTTACCCACAGCAGAGGATCCAGGTAGCCTGACCCCATGGTACCTAACTGAGGAGTAGAGCCAGCTCCAGTTCAATCCCCTGTGTTGGCCTTCTAGAGCTCCACCATCTGGCCTCCTCCACCTTTCCCGTCCTCTCCTTGGGCTCCTAGCAGGGAGCCAAGCTGGTCCCTCCCTCTGCCAGAACCATTCTCCACTTTTTCCTGTTCCCCTTCCCCCAGACATGGGTTTCCTGATTCTTATTCATCAAATATATTTGATCAGTTTGAATTCTGGTCTTTGCATTTACCAGCTGTGTGATTTTAAATAAGTGTTCACTTCTCTTGGCCTCAGTTTCCTCTACTGTAAAGTGGGAACAATGGCAATCAGTGTGAGGAGTCATTGAGTCAGACCAGGCATCAGCAAAGAACAGAACCCAACAGTCAACCTCACTAAGTGCTAGCTGTCAGTAAGAGGGATTGCTGTGATTTGGGGACACAGAGTTGGCCTTGACCCTGCTCTGTGGGACTTCCAATCCTGAGGGGCATCAGGCATGCAAATCCAATTCCTACGGTCAGGGCTAGAGATGGCACAGGCTCAGGGCAGACTAGAGACAGGCCTTTCTTTGCCTGCCTATCTAGCTGCTTGATTATTTGGAGGGACAGAGTCATTGGGCTGTGAAAAGTCCAGCTGGCCGGACTGTGGCAGGAGCCTCCTCTTGCCTACCCTTCCCCTTCCCCCAACCAGTTAGCTACATTTGCTCCAGTCACCCCGGAAGGAGGCCATGAACCGATACAGGGACAAGCATACACTTACAAAAGCCAGAGTGCGGATCCTCTGACAGCTGGACACTCAGCAGATGCACGCAGACAGATCTCAAATGCAAAACACCTTACACACTGCGCCAAGATTGTGCCAAGCGTTGTTCCATGCATTTCGAAAGTATCAGTTCATTTGATCCTCACAGCAACCTTATGGGGCCTGTTTTATTAATATCCCCATTTCACTGGTAGAGGAGAGACAAAAATGAGCAGCTTAGGTAATTTGCCCAAGATCAGGCTAAGTATATGGCAGACCTAGCCTCCCACACAGGGAATCACACTACTGAGACAGCTCTCTGAGTGCTGTGCAGGCCCGCGGCACACATTTGCAATAACACACTCATTTCTAGACATTCAGATACCAGTGTGAGTCCCCTGATGTGCACAGGGACCTTCCCAGGTCTGCACAAATACTGGCAAAGACGAGACAATGTTGCCTGTGTTTGGTGACACCACTGTTTAAACCCCTGGCCCCTACAGACTCACTCTCCCACCCCCACTGCCAGAATCACTCTCACATATGCGCAAAGGTAGGAAGACACACAGTGTGCACGTGTGCCTGCTCCCCAGACACACACCCAGGAACAGAGAAGCATCACATGGACTGTCACAACTGTTTATCTCTTAACTGGCTCCTCTGTTTCCTTTTCTCCTCTGTTAGAGCGGTAGCCCCCAGAGGTGGGGTGCCCAATGTGATTGCTCCCGGGCCTGGCCCAGT
Organism: Fukomys damarensis; assembly: GCF_012274545.1. NCBI lineage: Eukaryota > Metazoa > Chordata > Mammalia > Rodentia > Bathyergidae > Fukomys > Fukomys damarensis. The sequence goes on from NW_022900919.1 coordinate 43,713,332, forward strand.
GCCTGGGACTTGACATATGCTCCACTCGCCCTTATGGCTTTCTTCCAGGGAAGAGTGTCAGGCCCTTTGCTGTTAAGAGCCCCGACTTAGTCAGATGGTCCTGGGCCCTGCACTCAGCTGTCCTTGTGAAGCAAATGGCTTTGCCCTTCTGGCCCTGCTCAGTGCCCAGAGTTCACCCTTTGATCCCAGTGGCCTTCTGGCTCTTTCTCCAGCATACAGGGGCTCTTCCACCTTTGCACTTGCCTTGCCTAAGTGGTTCCACATGGCTCCTTCCCTCACCTCCTGCAGGTCAAGTCTCCCTGCTAGACTGAAATCCCTCCTGGCTCCCTCTGCTCTTACTACTTCGCACTGCTGTGTCTTCACAGTGTTCTTCCCACAGATTCCTTGTAACTGTCTCTTGATCCTCTCTCCCATTAAAGTCTAAGTTGCATGCAGCCATAGTGTGAGCTCTAGGGCTCCTTGGGAATGGAGAGTCAGGGAGAATGAGCCTCTGTGAGGCAGGGCAGAGTACCTTCCCCTTGCAGACTGCTTGAGAGGGTGGAGAACCATAGCATCATGGTCTAGAGTTCTAAAAACTCACCCAGCACTGTGATGGTTTGCCACCTTAAGAGTACCAGGAGGTACCAAGCAGGGAGCAGACCTCCAGGGTTTGCCAGTGCCCACAGCTTCTCCCATCTACTTCCCTGTGATTCACTACTAGGTGCCTGGTCTTTCTGGGCCTTTCTGCACAGATACAGCAGAACATACATGTCCTACATTTGCCTTGTCCCTCAGTGGGGTCATCTTCCACTCACTTGACCATTTGCAGAGCACCTTCTCTGTACTGGGAATTACTCTGGCATCCCTAGGAGCTCTTACCTTGCAGAGCTGGATCATTCTATCAGGGTCCAGAGCTGTAGATCTATGGGTTCTTCCAGGTGCTGATGGAAAAGTCATCAGTTGGGGTGAAGGGGTCAAGGTTATAGGAGTGGTGCTAAAACTTTAGGTCTGGATGGTCTGGAAAGCCCTTTAGGGGAGGAGGCTCTTGACCTGAGGCAGAAGGAAGAGAACAAGCTCCCCAACCCCCATATCAGGGAAGCCATTCCTGGCAGAGGGGTCAGCTAGGCCCTGCAGCTGGCAGAAGGGCTGGCAGAAGTTCAGTGGGTTGGAAAAAGATCAAGGAGGCCAGCAGGCTGGAGCCAGTGGGTGAGGGGAGGGCACAAGAGATGAGTCCCTGCAGGGAGGTGGAGATGTAGATTGTGGGCTTTGGGCTGCAGTGAGTGAGAGGGCGATGGCACCATAGGAAAAGGAGGCACTGAGGACAGACCGCTTTATATTTTTCCCTTTGGTGCAATTTTTAAAAATTATATTACAAAATATCCATCATGTAGCATTCAGTGTTTTAACTATTTTTAAGCATGCAACTTAGTGGCATTAAATACATTCACAATGCTGTGCAATCGTCCCCAGCATCCATCTCTCAAACTTTTTTTTTTTGGTAATCTTTCAAAACTGAAACTGTACTCATTAGACATTCACTCCCCCTTTCCCCCAGCCCCTGGCAACAACTATTCTACTTTTTGTTGCTATGGATTTGACTATTCTAGATATCTCATATAAGTAGAATTGCACAGTATTCATTCTTTTGTGAGTGGCTTATTTCACTTAGCATAATGTCCTCAAGGTTCATCCACATGGTAGCATGCGTCCGAATTCCCTTCCTTCTTAAGGTTGAATAACAATCCATCGTTTGTGCAGAGCACCTTTTATTTATCCATTCATCTGTGATGGACGTGGGTTGCCTCCACCTTTGGGCTTTTGTGAATAACACTGCTATGAACACAGGGGTGCATATATTTTCTTAAGATTCTGCTCTTGATTCTTTTGGGTACACACACAGAATTGGAATTGCTGGGTGGTGTGTATTTCTCTGGCTTAGTGTTTTATGCAAACAAAATCTAGGGACACCAGTGAAGCGGCTGTTCTGTGCATGGCATTTAATGACCAGTCCTGCAGGTCCCTCCAGGTAGCACATAGAGGCCCACCTGTAGCTTTAATGATTCAGGATACTTTCACTTTCATCCTTAATTCATGCTAGGAGTCAGGCAGGATAGAGCTTCTCACCTCCTTTGGGCAGACAAGGACACAGGACTCAGAGAGGGAGATGTCTCTGCCAGGTCACTAGGCTGTGGGGTGCTAGAGCTTCCAGGACTGTCTGAAACCCTGCGTCTGCCCTGGGATTGACTGTGGCCTGGACGAAGACTCTGCAAAAGCTTCTTCCTGACCCCTGCTCCTGCCAGGCAGGGCAGGGAAGCCAGAGAGAGCTTTTAGCCAGAACAGGCTCTGCTCATCTGTGCCAAGATACTAACAAGCTGCAAATCCAACCCAGGGCATCTCCAGGCCCTGGGGAAGGATGAAGAGGCAGAACCTCAATCCCCTGCCATCCAGGAAACCCAGTCTGCTGGCCTGCAGCTCAGAGGGCTCAGCCATAGCTGCCTACATTAAACTGAGGGTGTCTCTGGGCAGGGTCTGAGCCCTGAAACCGGTGGTACACCCCTTTCAGGAAGGCAGATAAACTCTGACAGAGACACTGGAAAAGGTCTTGGGCCACCTGGGCTGGGGTCTGTCCTGGGCAAGTGTACAATCTCAGTGGGCTTCCTTTTGGGACATTTTCTCTCCCTCTTTTTAATTTTGACTATTTTAGCTGATACAGTTCTGTGGGGCCAAAGGAAGAGCAAGAGGTCCTACTTCCTTGGATCAGGGTGCCATGAATAGAGTAGAGGGTGCAGCTTTGCCTTCCTGGCTGATCTACCTCCCTCCTGTAGGTATCCAGGGCTGTGATCTCTGTGAACTATATGGCCTGTCTTGCTACCCTCCCCTACCCCTACCAGCTGACTTTATCTCTGCTGTGTGGACCTCCTGGCTTGCTTCCTGCATACTGGGCACCATCTTGCCTCAGGCACTTTCTGTTTCCTCTACCAGGACCTCTGCCCCTGGATTTCACTTCTACACCTTCTTTAGATCTTTTCACTTCCACACCCAGATGCCACCTTTTCAGTGAGACTTCCTGACTCTTCTGTTTAAAACAGTAAACTGCCCTGCCTGGCCTCACCTCTCTCCTGCCCTGCTTTGGTTTTCTTCACAGCAATTGCCATCACCCATCAGCAGCTCCAAGCCATGTGCCTTTCTCTTCCTTCTAGCTGCACCCTCCACAAGAGCAGGATTTTTGTCTGTTTTGTTTGCTTCTGTGACTCCAGCACCTGGCACACTATAGGAACTCAGAAGAAATACACTGAATACATAATTTCTAGGACTATCCTCTGCCACTGCCATCTCCTGGCCCAGGATGCAGTCAGCCCTCCATGGCATACTGATGAGACCCCACCCTGGTCCCTGTGTCCCATCTTGCCCCATCCAAGCAATTTCCTCCAGCAGCCAAAGCAGACTTGTTAAAATGAAATTGACCGGGTTATCTGTTGTTGGAAAGCCTTCAGTGGGTCTCATGTCTTGTGGAATGAAATCCATAGTCTATAACTTGACCTTCAGGCCTCCACTTGACCTGGCCTCTAGATGCCAGGACTCATTGCCTGTCCCCTCTTTGTGTGGCAGCCACACTGGCCTCCTTAGGCTCCCTGGATACACAGAGCCCCACTCTGATGTTAAGGCCTTTGCACCTTCTACCTCTACAGGCTGGAATGCTCTTCTATTTTTTTTTTTTTTTTGTAACAAGAATTGAACTCAGGAACTTGTGCTTGGCAGGCAGCAGCACCAATGAGCTAAATCCTCAACCCTCTTCTCTCTAATATTCCCTGTATAGTTCTGTCCTATTCTGTAGTCTCAGGATAATGTAACACCCTTAAAGAAGTCTTTTCTGCTTGTCCTAGTCCATTCCCCCACCAAGTCTCTCTTACTGTGCAAGTCCCACGTCTCAAACTCATTTGGTCACTATGTTTGTTTATTGCCTTTCCACTGGACCAATCTCCTGAACATAGCCCCTTGTTAGCTCACTTCTTAAAGCTCAGAGAAGATACCAGGCACACAGTAGGTGCTCAGTATATTGCTTGAGTGGATGAGTAAAGGTGTCCACCTTCTATTCCTGCCTGTCTTCACACATTCACATCAGGACACACTTGTGATAATGAGTTGAGCCTCAGAGAGGTCAGGCGGCAGGCCTGGGCCACACAGCTGGGAGGAGAGTGTGTCTGCATGTGTCTCTGGGTATCCAAGTAACCTCTGTGTGTTTCTGGAAAACTGTGCATCCCTATGGATTTGTATGGCTGCTGCTATGTACATGTCTGTTTTTGTTTGTCTATATATATCATTGTGAAGCCCTTCCTGTTGTCTGTCTTGTGTCTCTGTATCCCTGAACTTGTGGGTCCACAGCCCAATTCTGTCACACCTAGAGCCCCACTCAGGCCCCTCTCATTTCCCTGACTGCCCCTCTAGATTCTAAGTCCCCTTCCTCTCCTGGCTGTGAGGTCCCTGGAAACTGGGGAACCTGGAGAGCAGGGGTAGAGGGAAAAGGCAGGGAGGCCTGGTGCATCCCCTGGAGGCCCATAGATCCCAAAGCTCAGCCCCCACACTGGCCCCCAGAATCAGCTCCTGACTTAAAATCGCCAATCCCAGATCAAGCTGTAGAGCCTGAGCTGGCTGGTTCCCATGGCAACGTGGAAGCCGTCAGGCCTCTTGCTCATAAAACAGGTCATAAAGCAGAAAGATAGGAGGAGTAATGGGGGCTGCTAGGTTGGCAGAAGGACCAGCTACCTATGGATGTTGGGAGACCTGGCTTCTACCTGGTGGGCACCAGGCCCAGGTTCTGTCTCTGCATCTCACTTTGGGCAGGCTTGATTCTCTGCTCTATGAGCAGGAACAATCTATATTCTGCCTCCATATCTAAATCTACCTGGATCTGGGAATGCTCATGGTGGGAGAGCCCAGCAGGACTTGAGCCTGGGATAAGCTCTCACAGCCTCAGTTTCTTCATTAATACTAGCAAGCTAAGGAGAAGAAGCATGGTAAATGCAATGGTCCAGCCTTGAAAGAACACTGGGTTCAAATCCAGCTCATATATGCAAATTGTGTGATCTTGGACAAGTGATTAAAATCTCAGAGCCAAACTTGTTCACCCCTAAAACGAGGACAAATGCCATAAGGTTTCTGTGAAAAATGCATCCAAGTCTGTAGTAGAACCAGCATGGTGCCTGGTCCAGTGCCAGGCTGTGGGTAATAATAATGGCTATTAGTAATAGCTGTAGTTATTCTGTGCCAAGCACTTGTCTAAATGCTTTACACACAGCAATGTATTTTATACTTACAAGTTATAATATTCCCGTTTTACAGATGAGGCACTAAGGCCTATGAGCCTAAGTGACTGGCCTCAGATCTCCCAAACAACTAGGTTCAGGTATTCTCAGCCACACCCAGTTCTGCCTCTTGACCAGCCAGGGTTTCTGCTGCCATCACCCTAGACTCATTGACGATGGTGGGGGACTGCAGTGTTCAGCCCCAAGCCAGATCAGCCCAAGCTTTCTATGGTGAAGGCCACAAAGACAGTTTGATGAGTGCAGCATGGAACTCCGGAGGGCCTTGGGGAAGCATACAGCAATTACCCCAGACACTCCCTCTTGCCACACCCTTCTGTGCCTCAGATGAGGAAATTGAGGCCCAAAGAGGGCTAGCAGTGGGGAGAATCATATAACAAGATGGTCGCTGCAAAAATTTTAACCCAAGTCCCCTTTCCCTGAGGCCAGTTATAGGTCCAAGAAACTTTATTTCTTCCCCTCAAGCCCTGGGCTGCTGACCAAATTGAGGAGACAAAATTACAGCAAGAGTATCATTAGTGATTTCTAAGTAGTGAGTGCTTAAGAAATTTTAGCACTTCTCTGTGCACCTTATTTGGTCCCTTCAGCAGCCCTGCAAGTGATTAGATACACATTATTAGCATTCACCCCATTCCTCAGATGAGAACACTGAGGATCAGAGAGTGATTTGATTTACTGCATGTCAAAGCTGTAGACCATGGGAGAGCAGTGACTTGAATTCAGAGTTGTGGATCTCTGAGTGAACCCAGGTCCTTAATCTTGGGGTCTTTCTGAGGTGCAACTCTTGGGTGTGCCCATGAGGGTGGCGTTGTGCTGGGTCAAGGAGGGAATTGAGTGCTTGCCTCTACCTGCCTACCTGCTTGCCAATCTGTACACTCAGAAGGATTTATAGAGGACTTTCTCCAGACTATGGGAAGTCCCAGGCACTGGGACAGATGCTGCAGTGGATGAAAGAGGCATTCCCTGGTCTCTCCAAGCCCATGTCCTGATGGGAGAAGCAGGCGGTAAATAGCAGCCTGTGCAGGTGCAGTAAGAGCTGCGGAGGATGGTGGGATCAGGGGGGACTTCTCACTGTAGGCAGGCAGGGACCGCAACACAGGCTGTCTGGACAAGGCTTCTAGTGTAAGAAATAGCTTGGGGCAAAGGCCCTAAGGTGGGTGTGTGTCTAGCATGTGGGAGTGATCGAGAGCAGGTCAGTGTGGCTAGAGCAGATGGGAAGTGGGTGTTGGTGGGGATTGGACCAGTACAGCCCTGTAAGATGTTCTTCTAGGTGAGAGGGGAAACTTTGAAGGCTCTGAGCAGAGGATCAGAATAATTTGACTTGAGTTTTGGAGGATCCTCTGGCTGCTAGGTTGAGACTGTAGCGCAGGGAGTGAAGGCAGAGTGAAGTGAGTTAGCAGGTGACGGTGGACATGCTGGGGTCAGGTGACAGAGGGTAGGGGCAGGTGACAGTGGAGGAGGTGTTATATTTGGGGGTGGTTTGAAGGTTAGGCCTGAGGATTAGGGCTGGAGAACTCTGATTTAGGATGGCCTTGACCATCACAGGGCTTGGCCTTGGGTGGGAATGGACTTTGAGGCAGAGACCATAGAGAAAGCGGTTCTGTGCCTGGATTCTGCACACCTCAATTGGTTCAGGCCTCACTTACACCAGCAATTCTCACACCTCACTGAGCACCAGCATCACCTGGGGGCCTCGTCAGAACCTTGATGGTTGCACCCTGCCATGAGAATTTCCAATTTAGTAGGTCTGGGGTGGGGCATGAGAATTTGCATTTCTAATCCACTCTTAGGTGAAATGGATAATACAGGCCAGAACTTTCCTGGAGAGTTAAGATTGTAGCAGCTGGGAAAGTAGAGTCCACAGCTGGAGGGTGGCTGGAAGAAGCCAGAAGGTGAGCCCACACCTCTTCAACCCTGGCCAAGTGAGGGGAGCCCTTGAGGTCTGTTTTTCTGCCCTCCACATTCCACTCAAGGCCAAGGTCAGGGGAAAGGAGAGGCTGGGACGGTATGGCCAGAGCTCCTAGGGATCCTGTGGGCCTGTTTCTATGGAAGCTATGATAAAGGGTGGGAATCTATTTTTCTACTTCCCCAGGATTCTGTTGGCACCATTGAGCCCCAGTCCTAAGTGCACGCAATAGAGAAACCTAGAAGTTTTCTGTGAGACAGGCAACATCCTTATTCCTTTGTTTTACAATTTGTTGTGTTTGCCTTCCACAGCTGTCAGTGGTGCTGTCAGCCCTCTCTGGTCCCTCTCTGGGTCTCCTAATGTAGGGCACTCGGTAGGACTGGACTTTTCTGCTCACTTGGAATCAGGCATGGGCTGGTCCTTGATTTAGGCCCAGAATTGCTAGCAGAAGTGAGGCCTTTTCATGGTGGGAGCCCTGGGAGCTGGTGAGCAATTTGCTGTGTCTGTCCCCTGCCAGAGACAGGTGCCTTGCTTACAGGAGGGCTCACCCTTACGGGTGCCTGACTGTGGATACTATGGAACAGAGGTTGTGCCAGCAGGAGGTGGCCAATGTAACATGAGGGAGAAACAAACCTTTGCCTTTGGCAGCCAGGGGTTGGCAAACTGTCTTGGCCAGGGAATGAATATTTCAGGCTTTTCTCAGCTCTGCAGCTCTGCCATGGGAGGAAGAAGAAAGCCAGAAGGTAAATGAATGGCTGTGTGTCTGTGCCATGTCCCCATGCAACTTTAGTTACCCAAACAAGGGGCCAGTTTATAGGCTGTGGTTCATCAGTCTGTGTGAAAGCAGGAGAATCGGGTCTGTTTGTTCCTGTGGTGTGAGCAAGCCACAGTGACTACTGCACATGCCTTCTGACCTTACTAGTGTGTGCAACACAACCTACTGCACCTGAGTGAGTGGCTACAGAGTGTGTGCTTTACTTCCAGGTCTTCCCACCTTCTCCCTCTAGTCTGCCCTGGGAGTGTGCCTCGCAGGGACCATGGCAATGACCTCACTTGTCTTCTGGCTTCCCAGTGGGGCTGTGTGAGGAAAGAGGGGAGTGAGGTTGGGGTTTTTATGCCCCAATTCCTTGCCACAGGGTAATTTCTGGCTGGCCATGTCCTTCAAAGTGAAAGCTCCTGTTGGGGGCTCACCTCTGTTCCCAAGTGATAATAACTTCTCTTGATTGATTTCACTTGTACCAGGCCTGGGTTCTGCAGTACCCTTTGTGGCTCCCTATACCCTTCCCATCCCTTTATAAGTCACCCCTTCATTAAACTCTAATCAAATGGCCCAAGCTAGGGTGCTGCCTGCTCTTGCTGGGCCCCTGACTGCTTCTGCTTTGAAGTGCCTGAGCTGGGCTCAAATTCTGATTGGGTCACTGCTTTGGTTGAATTATTTCACCTTTCCAAGCCCCTGGGTTTTCTCTTCTGCAGACTGGAGCAAAAATAACATCCAGAAGAGGAGGAGGGGTACCATCAACTCTGATATCTGTGCAGTGTCAGGAGGCATGGCCATTAGAGTTGGGAAAGAGGAAAGGGAGAGTGGAAGGGAGGAATCTGCACAATAACTTCTGAGGGTGGGGCTACCAGCCTCTCTTGCTGGAAGAAATGAGGTAAAGGCTATGTGGAACAGAGTGTTCAGTGCCTGAAAGAGTCCAAGTCCTGAAAAGATGTCAATGTAGCCCTTAGTCCCTCTGGGGATGTTGTTGGACATGAAGAGGATGAGGTATCAGCGAGGCCCAGTTCAAAGGTGGGCTTTGCACTCCCTGCTGTGTGACCTTGACCTTGTGAGCCTGCCTCTCTGTGCCTCATAGGCAATTGGGATAAAAATACCTACCTTGGGTGAGGAATAAAGCATGAGGCAGGAATCCAGATTCTTTTTGATTGCTGAATGCTGAGTATCTAGAACAGTGCCTGGCATGTAGTGGGTGTTTAGCATTTATTGGATCAATGGATGAGTGAATGAATTCATTTATATAGATCTCTTAACACACAGCTGATGTAAGCACCAATGATGGGGATCTGCAGGCAAACAACTGGTATTATTACCTGAGCTTTAACAACAGGCAGGATATTCTGGAGCAGCCACCAGAGTTTAGGTCCTGGTTTACAGCTCTGTGACCTGAGGGGCACCTCATTTAAACTTCTTCATTTGAAAGATGGGATTTCCACCAATGCCTACCTGCAGCCTTGTTGAGGACCATGGGAATCTTCATGTGCTCAGATATGTGTGAACTAGCATGGGTCCCAAATCTGTCCCAGTAGGGCACTTGAAGCACAAGTGTTTTTGCTGGAATGGCATCTGGCCTAGGCCACTTGCTCTGTGACTGTCACTGACCTCTGATAGCCTCAGTGTTCCCATCTGTGCAGTGGGAGGTGGTGATAAAGTGGGAGGACTCCAGCCACTGTCCTGCCCAGACCCTTTCTTGCTGTGCCTTCTACATAGCCCAAGGGACAGAAATCTGGATATGGATGGCCCCAAACAAAACTGGGATCAGTGCTGGCTGGAGGGAGAGTAAGGACTTGGCAAAAATTCTGCCAAAGGCATTTCATGCTTGTTATTATGTTTATGAGGCTATGAGGTGAGGCTGGAGGAAGGCTTTCAAAGTGGGCGTCCCTGTCTCTGTGACTTCTCTGTACCATTCCTCATCTCACCTAGTAGTGAGGCCCAGCCCCTGGGTGCAGGGGAAGGTAGCAGCTCCTGAGTGCTGGAAGATATGCTCCTTTCAAGAGCCATCAGCTTTCTTTTTTTAACCTGCACAAGCTGACTAATGCTGAGTGTTGTTGGTCCCTCCTCTCTGGGTAGGGTGTGAGAAGGGCCTGGCTGGCAGAGAGGAGAAGGCTGCTTCTGAGAGCTACAGGAGTGGGGGATGCATGTGAGCTCCCAACCCTCACCCTGCGTGGGACACACATCCCTGAGTCCCATCCTCCGCCATGGTCCCATCTTCTGAGCACTCACCCTCTCCAATTTTCTGTTTTCCTAAGCATTTACACATCCTCTCTGACCTCAGCCCCCTTTTAGAGCCTCCATGTTGCTTTCTGGACCCTCTGTCCCCTTTCTGAGACCCATGTCCCCTGCTGAGCATCCGTCTCCTCCCTGTGCCACTCAGAGTAGACACTTGGTATCTGTTGGGGTGGAAAAGACTCTGCTCTGTCCAAGTATCAGGAATCTGGGAATTTGTGCCACTCCTGTCCTTATTTGGGTCTTAATTTTCCAATCTGGGTAATGAGGGAGTTGGGACAGATGAGCAAGAAGATTCCTTCCATCACTAAGCAGAGAAATTTCTCTAGAAACTCACAACCATTCTGAATGAAGGGGGATCCTAGCACCCAGCAGCTTTCTCTCACAGTGATGGAACCCTCAACAGAGTTCACTTCTCCCACACAGAGGCAGAGCTCAGAAGCAGGCTCTGTGTTGTAGTTTGAATTAATTTCTGGGGTATTGGTCAGCTTTCTTATTGCTGAGACAAAATACCTGACACCCACAATGTAAAGAAGGAGAAGTCAAATCTGGCTCATGGGTTCAGGGGATTTAGTCCATGGTCAGCTGGATCCAGGACAGAAATATGAGTGGAAGGCTATGGTTAAAACAAAGCTGCTCACTTCATGGTGGCTGGGCAGCAGAGCACAGGGAAACAACTCTAGAGAGAGAGGGCCAGGGACTAGACACAGTGCCCAAGGCCATGTGTCTCTATGACCCGTGCAGAGCCACCCAGAAGCATATTTTACTAATCTCTCAAGCCAGTCAATTTGACAAGATGAACTGTCACATGCTGCAAGAGTGCTTCCAGCCCTGCTCCTTCAAGTTGGCTGGGTCTGGTTTAAACAGGCTACTATCTGTCTGGATGCACCCCCCCAATTTCAAACTTGGCCAGGCTATAGAAGTCTCTCTAGGGCTCAATGGCCTCTCCGTGCATCTCTTGGCCAGTGAATTCATCACATTGAGGGCATTGAATGCTGTAGGAGCTGCCTCTCATAGGCTGCACTCTGGCTCTAGTGTTGAGCCTGGTTACTGAGACAGCTGTGAAAATGCACTGCTGAGGTCTACTGCTGGGGGAACATGACCGGGTCCCTGCCCAGCTGCTGCCCCTGGGTTGCCCCCTCATATTTTCTCTGCCCTTGTTTCCTGTGGTGCTGGAGAGATGTAGGACTCCTTCAACAAGTGACTTTGGCTCAAGGACTCCCCTTCAGCATAGTTAGACCTCTTTGGTCATGTGCTGTGGCCTGAGATTCTTCCTATCCCATCACCTTCCTTCTCCCTCTCTATCCCCAAGTGTTCACCTGCAGAATTGGGGTTCAAGGCTCTGGCTGCCTCCTCCTGCCCACCTTTCTGAGGCTGCCTCTTCCTGCCCACCTTTCTGGAAACCTCTTACGCATCTACTAGAACCTTAATGCCTGCTTCTTGAAGGACCACACTGACTTCTCAGCTCTTGGCCTATGGAAGTTATGTACACAGAGACCAGGGACAGCAACAATTGGTGTTAAATGAACACATACTGTGGGCTATCGTTGTTTCACCTAATCCTCACACAGCCTCAGGAGGGAGGCACTCTGACCATCCATTTCACTGAGAGGAAACTGAAGCTCTGAGGAGGAGGAACTTATTCAAAGCACAATTAGAAAATGCCTATAGTTTTGCTCGCTTTTCTTAATAGTTCTCTTACCTGCTATATTATCTTCACTATAAGTGAGTCAGGCACAAAGTCACTTTTCGTGAATGACTGTGGCCCCCTCCTTGGACCCTCACGTTGTCCCCAGAATGTATAAGGCTCTTGATAAATACTTGCTGTGACTACAAATGAGTAAATGAGCAACACAAGAGCTGTAAACAATGGCCAGGTGGCTTTTGCACATTGCAAAAAGACTGCACGTACTAAAGCTAAAAAGAGAAGATGCTTTTTGTCTGAAAGTCCCCAGATCTGATAAAATGTGAGAGTGTAAAGTTCTATATTTATTAAAACATATTTAGCTTCTTTTCCTTTCTCTTTCACACCAATCCACTTATCCTTGGGAGAACAGAAGATGGAAAGAAACAGTCAAATGTTTCAGGACTCCTGGCTCTGCCACTCCTGGCCTCAGTTTCCTTATCATTAAAATGGGCATAGTAGTATCTGCCTCATCAGGTGCCTGGCAGAAAAGACTGAGTGGCCACATGCAGGTTCATCCTCCTGCCAATGCCTCCGGTCACCCACAGAAGTGGCCATGGCCCCAGGGCCCAGACTAGGCTGTGCGTGAGGGCATGATGACCAGAGAGGTGCAACATCAGTTCCCTGAGGGGTATAGGAAGCCCAGGGATGGTGCCTGCTTCCTTCCCCCAGCTGTGCAGCAGCACCCTGCCAGCCCTCCCAGCTGGTGTGCCCCAGACCCTGGCTGTCCCAGTTTCTGCTGATGGCAGATGGGCTATGTGTGAGTCACCACATCACCTCAGGTTTGCACAGCTGCCCTCGGTTGATGCGATTAGTAACTGGATCACAACATCAGGAGCCCTGGAACTTGGGCTTGGCCATCCCTGCTGCAAGAAACCTTGGCACAAATTGGTCTGCCTCCTGGGGCTTTGCTTCAAAGACTGGGAAACTGAGGCCTAGAGAGGAGAAAGGATGTTCCCAGAGTCACACTCAAACTTAGCAGAACCTAATTTCCAAGCTCCTACATCAAAGGCTCCTTCTTTCATTACCTGGATTTTAACTCTAAAGTATCTCTCTCCACTCCATCTCCTCTCTCACCCTTGACGGGACAGGGCTGGCCACTTACAGCTTTCACCAGGATGGCACTGTAGACTCTTCCAACATATTATTTACATAGAAGCCTGTTGGCCTCCTTCTGTCCTATCTCTGGGAGACCCCATATTGGTCACACCCTGGTGCCTATGTGCATGCCATTTCCTCTGCCTGAATGCTTGCCCCCAGCATGGCCTGGACCTCTCCATCCTTCTGTATCAGCCGGTAGAAGCCCTGTCCTCAGGGAGTCTGGCTCAGCAGCCACCGGGACCCAGCACAGCATACCCCGCGCAGCCACTCGCCTTTATCCTTCGCCATGTGGCCTCCTTAGGAGTGGTCAAATTAGAGCCTTTGCTGACTTGTCTGTCACCTATAGCCCCCAAAGCATATGCTTGCTGGAGGCAGTGGCTTATCCTTCTAGCACTTGAGCCCCCAGCTCAGAGCAGATGCCAGTAACTACTGCCTGAGTGAGCAAAGAAATGAACGAAGCAGTGCAAAACCTGGGCCGTGGTGCTGGTGGATATGCAGGGAGGAGGACTGATCTTGAGGAAAATTTACCAATGAAAACGTCCGCTTTTATTTCCTCCATCATTGGATCTCAAAGTAGTACCCACTGCCTCTCTGCGTCTCTCCTACCCTCGCTTCTGCAGCTCCTAGAGGCCCCACGTCTGCTGCTCGCTCTCTCCTGTTACTGACACACCTCCTCTTCTCAGAAAAATCTAATTCACACTTGGGAGCAATAACGAGGCACTCTTATTTAAAGGAAATTTTTATTTTTAGCTGCCTTCATAGGTTAAAACCAAAAAAATGAGCAGTTAATGGTGAAATCTCTGCCACTAGTGAAGACTGGAGGACTATCCTGCACCCCTGAAATTATATTCAGTATGCAGCCCTCCCTCTGTCTTGGTAGGAGGTGAGTGTCTTCTGTCCAGGTCAGGCCCTACTACATGGCTTTCTAGATGGTGCCTGTCTTGGTCACTTCATTCCCCTCCCTCACCCTCCACTTTCCCAAGATAAATCAACCAGGTCAGTCAACACATTTTGATGAAAAAGAAACAAGTTAGTCTTTTGACTTGACAAAGTGGGCCTTTCTCGAGGCAGAGGGGCTGGGGCAGTCGGGAGCATGTGGAATCAGCACTGCTGGGCCACGACAAGGCCCCTTTTGTGTCCTGGGACAAAGATAGAGTGTCCTGGCAAGATGGGCCAGGGCCTTTCCAACGCCAGCTCTGGCTGCCTGGATTGGCTGGCAGTTAGACAAGGCTACCCCGTGACTGGGCAGCCCAGGCTTCAGTCGTCAGCCACCTCCACCCTTCCCTTGGCAAACAATGGATCAAGAGAAACAAATCAGGAAAGCAGGCTGTCTCCCCTGTCCTGGCCACCTGGCCCTCACCGGCTGGGAATTCTCAAATCCCACAGACTTGGCACTTGAATCTGCTGTTTCCACGGCCCTTGGAGGTGGAAAATGTTGGGTTTGGATACAGGTTAGATGACCCCAGGTGAGTCACTACATCTCTGGGAGTATCTGTTTACCCTTCTACAAAATAGTACAGTAATAGTTCACTTGCAGCTGTGCACATTCCTGGCATGGAGAGGGTACCATTTACACGTTGTGATGCAGAGCTCCTTGGTTTGCATGTCACTTTATATCTACCATCTCATTAGAAATTTAGAATACCATGCTTCACCTACAAAGATAGCAACTCTGAACCTCTGTGGAGTTCAGGTACTCTGGAGAGGCACCCAGCAAGGCTGTGGGTAGCTTAGGCTGGCAGATCCAGAGGGAGATAGTAAAAGATTCTGGAGACACAAGCTGGGCCATAGTGCCTGGCCTTTGCCCATGCCATGCTCTCTGCAGGAAAGGCCCTTCCAGCCCTCCCCAGGTAATAACTGCCTTGCCTTTTAGGACAACTTGACCTAAAGAAGGAGGAAATTCATGTTTACTTGGAAAACTTTTTGTGTTGTTTAACATTTTTGCCACATGGAAATTTAAAAAAATGGAAATGCTCAGTTGAATGATTTATTCATTTGACAGATATTTATTGAGCACCTGCTGTTTATCAGACTCCATTGCCAGACCCTGTAAGCTAAGATAGAAGAGGTCCTAGTTCCAGGGGCTGACATTGAGCTTGGAGCTGTTGGCCTTAGCACATGGCAGGATGAGTTTGGGAGCCCACCCCTGCCATCCTGACTCGGAGTCTGTAGTACAGTGTTGGGATTCACATAGCTTCGCAGGTGAGTCCAGGGGCTAGTTTAGAGAAGAGTGTGGAAGGAAAAAGACAAATCACCAAGATGTACATCTGCTGGTCATAGATCTAAGAAGGAAATCAACAGGGAAGAGGGCCTAGCACGTGAGGTTGCTGTTGAAGACAGCCAAGCCCTGGGGGCCACTTGCGGAGGAGACAGCGAAGCAGAGAGGGACCCAGAGAAAGTGAGGGAATGAATCATGGGGAACCTGGGGGGATGGCACAGGTCCTGAACCAACAAGTACAAAGGCCCAGGGATGAGGATGGAAGTTTACTGATAGGTAAGGCAGTCATGTAGTCTGGAGGCTGCAGTCAGATGGGAGGTTGAAGAACATCCTTTGGCCCCCAAGCCTGAAGGAGTTAACACTGTTTCAACGTCCTTTCTTCCTTTTTACTTAGTGACCCAAGTGCAAGGAAAGCCTGTCACAGTGTCCACATAGTGAGATCCAAATCAGTCTCTTCCCTCCCCAGCACACAGAAGCACAGAGCCTAAAGAAGGCTTGGGTTTAGGGAGGAGCCACAAGGGGTCAAGGATTCCCACTCAGGGCCTTGGGAAGGATGTGGCCTCTATAAGGAGGGCAACTGAGTGTGTGTGACCTGGGTCCTGGGGTACACAGAATTGTGGGGTGCTGTGCAGCCTTGGCCAGATGTGGTGATAGCCAGGTTTGTAACTGGCCATGAGCTCTGATCTCTGTGACTGGGACTTGGCCTTGCCTTGTTGAATGTAAGTACTAGGGGCTTAAAATCCCAGAGTCTTTGATATTAAAGTAATAACTTAGAAAGTTATCTCAGGGTATTGTGTTACAATTGTGTTCAAATAATATAGAAATGTCATACTGTGTGAGCAGCCTAGATTAGAATGTTGTGTTTCAGTGTCTTATGGTATTGTATTAGGACGTTATGTAATGTTACATGTTAGAAGGGTTTGTTGTTTTGGAGTGTTAGATTGAAATTTGGTTAGAATTGTTCTAAAACATGTAGATTAGGATATTAATCTGTTAGTACATTATATCAGAATGCAACATTGTAACAGTATATTCAAGCACTACATTAAAATATAATATGGTGTTGGAACGTTTTGTTAACACGTTCTTTTAGGGTGCTATGTTGAATCTTGAAATTAAGAGATAGCTTAGTGGAATTGTGAGGTGCTCCAGGGAAGGGTAGAGAATGACTCCTGGCCTTAAAATCTGGGGCTGGATTTGAGCTCAGCTCTGACACTGACTCCTATAAGATACTTTCCCTATCTGTACCTCAGTTTCCCATTTTTACAGCAGGAGGTGTTGGACAGTGTTGCCTCCTGAGCCTTGCTCCCTGTGTGTTTATGGAGCTCTGAGTGCCAGACACCCTTTGCCTCTGCCCTGTCAGGAAGTGAGAATTCTCCTCAACAATGAGGTTGATCTTATCAGGGAATAAATGACTTTCTGGGAGTAAACAACTTCCTCACAGACAGGAAATGTAAGAGGGTCAATGGACCAGGGTGAAAGAGAACTCAGACCATGCAGCAAGAGGATGGGACATCCAGACAGCTGCTCACTCCTCCCTCATATATGAGGCCTCCCCGCCTCCCTTCGTGAATCTGCTCTCACCTCCAGCCCCACCCAGTCCAGCCCTCTCTGGGATCCTCTCTGACACAGTCCTGGCTGCTATGATGGAGGAACTGATAATCTCTGAGATCCTCTGCCCACACCCAGGCCTCAGTCAGACCCCATCATCTCAGTTCTGCCTCTTCCCTGTGGAAGTAGACCTTGAACAGGTTGCCAGAGCAAAAATATCCTGGGCCTTCTTACCCTATCACTTATTGCTCCTTAGTCTCTGGGAAAAGAAGCAGCAGTGCCAAGGCAAACTGGGAAGAAGCTGCATACTTACATGTTTTCTGTTGTCATAATGGGACTCCCGAACCTGGGTGATCTGTAGATAAACGAGTTCATGGAGCCCATGGTTCTGGAGGCAGGGAAGATCAGGTGTGTGGCATCGTCATCTGCTTCACTTGTTGTGAGGGTCTAGTGCTGCTTTGTGCAGCAGAGGGAAGTGGGGACATACTGAAGAAAGGCTGGGACAGAGTTGGCCACATGCTCTCGTGATAATTCACCTTCTCTGTGGGAATTACACTAACCCTGTTATGAAGGTGGAGCTCCCAGGACCCGAACACTTCCTAAAGTCTCCATCATGTCTCAAATTACTACTTCAGAGACAAAATCTTCAGCATAAATTTCAGTGGGGACAAACCATATTCAAATGTTGCAGTGCTGTTGTTCAGGTCACTTCCCCTTCTGAACCATGTTTTCCACTGGAGAACTGGGGTGAGGGTTTTGACCTTTATGTGCATGGTGGACCTAAACTTGAGACACCTGTGAAGTATTTAGCTCAACACATATTAATTGACAGTTACACTCCCTGAGCTCGGGAGGATAAGGTCTTCAAGGCCTGAGCATACCCCACACTGTCCCCTATGCCTCAGGCTGGAGGTCTGGCCCAGCCTCCTTGCATGCTTCTGCACACACAGTAACAGCCATACCTCATGGTCATCCTGGTTGAAGGGGAAATCCACAAGAGGAAAAGGAAGCTAGAGTCCTTGTGATGGAAGAAGGTTTTCTTAGGAAGCTGGGAGGGGCATGATAGATTTTTTTTTTTTTTTTAAAAATTTTATTAGTATGTGGTTACCGTTCATGCAGTTTACAGTCATCTTGGGGAGTGTTTACAAGTGTTTACAGCTTGTTTCTTCTTTTAAAAATCCTCTTCCCTCCCCCTAGGTTACCGTTTGCAGTTTACAGTCATCTTGGGGAGTGTTTACAAGTGTTTACAGCTTGTTTCTTCTTTTAAAAATCCTCTTCCCTCCCCCTATGTCCCTTCTTATTTTTCATTCTTTTTGAAATTACTAATCTTAGCTCATATGTTATGACATAGGTTTACATTAATTGAAGTTATTAATCTCCTAAACATGGCATATCTTTATGCTACTTGTTTCCCTTTCCTTCTTCCTCACCCATCGCCCTTGTTCCCTTGGACCCCTTCCCTATCCCTTGTCACTCTCTGTATTTGTAATTTACCTCACTCAAATGAGAGAGATCATATGGTATTTAATCTTGGGTATCTGGTTTACTTCATTCAGCATTATATTTTCCACCAATGAAAAGCCTCTATACAGCAAAAGAATCAATCAGTAGCATGAAGAGACAACCTACTGAATGGGAAAAATTTTTGACAGTACTCCTCAGACAGAGGACTAATATCTAGAATATATAAAGAACTCAAAAGAATTCAACCACCTAAATTAAAGTCAATTCACTTCTCTTGGACAAGAGAAATGAACAGATACTTCATGGAGGAAGAAATGCAGAGAGTCAGCAAATATATGAAGAAATGTTCAATATCTCTGGCCATTAGAGAAATGCAAATTAAAACAGTGCTAACTTTCATCTTACTCCAGGAAGAATGATAGTCATTAAAAAATCAATAACAAATGCTGGCATGGCTGTGGTGAAAAAGGAACCCTCCTTCATTTATGGCATGATGGACTTTACTGAAACAAATCCCTTGATACTTTTGAGGGCAGACAAAGCCTTGAAACCTGGAGTTAGGAGGCTGGGCTGGGCTCGAACCCCACATTGCTTCACTAGCTAATCCCTTAAAAAGGGACTTTTTCAAAAGTCCACTGTGGGAATCTAATGAGATGGTATAACTTATACATGCAGAAAAGAAATCTTGTCTGGTGGGGAATGGAGAGAAAATGGTGTTGTGAAAAAGGGAAGACTGAAAGGGGTAGTGAGGGGGAGGGGCTGACTTAGAGAAATCACATGTTATGGGCAGTACCCAAAGAGAAATAGAAAGCTGATTTAGGTCTGAATACGTAAGCTGCAGTTTTAGCTTGCTCTGTGACCTTCACCCAGTCCTATCTGGTCCTTAGTGTCGTTATAGGTAATACCAGCTACTCAGACCAGATAGGGTACCTTCCTTGGGTTCCAGGAGTCCCTGATATGCAGCCACAATCCCTGGAGGCATTGTTGGGGAGACTGACTGCAAACAGCTCCCAAGCCCCTCCATTCCCATCTTTGTGATCATCCTGGCCCATGGATAGCAAAGAAAGGGTCCCAAACTCTTGCAAGGGACATCTAGGAGAGCTGAGGGACAGTCAGTGGCCAGTCCTCCTGCTTGGTGACAATCCCCAGACCCTCTCATTTTTCCTCGTGGTAACCTGCCGGAGAATTGAATGAAAGTGGGAATTGAACAAAAGTGTATAGGGGTCATGTGGCTGGTGCTGGAGGAAAGAAGTGTGCAAGCCAAGTCCAGGCCCTGCTCATGGAGAACGCACATTCCAGGAGCAGGACAGATAGTATATCAGAGCTCTGCTGGCTGGTGCATATATGCTTATAATTGGCTGACCAGTATGTAACTCCTCTCTCCTATAACTATGTTTGACTTAGAGTCTGTTTTGTATGGCATGGCTACAGCCACCCCAGTACTCTTTTGAATATTACTTGTTTTTGTTTTTGTTTTTTGGTACAAGGAACTGAACTCAGGTCCTTGCCCTTGAGAGGCAGGTGATGGAACCACTGAGCTAAATCCCTGGCCCATCTTTTGGTTATTATTTGAATGGAATATCTTTTTCCATCCCTTCACTTTCAGTCTATTTGCATCTTCAGATCTAAAGTGAGTCTTGGGTAGACAGCATATACTTAGATATTTTCATAGTTTAATTCATTCACCAGTTTATGTCTTTTTATTTGAGAGTGCAATCCATTTACATTTAAACAAATTACTGATGATTACTTTTTCCATTTTGTTATTTAGTTTCTGCATGTTTTCTTCATGCCTTACAGTGTTTTTCGTACTTCATTTCCTCCATTACCACCTTGTGTTTAGTTGATTTTTCTAGTGATGTGTTTTATTCCCTTCTCATTTCCTTTTGTGCATATTCTATAAATACTTAAGAAATGTTCTGTAAGCAAGAGATAGAAATGTTCTACTGATAATTAGAAATATCTATAAAAATAGATATCTTTATGGTTATTAGGAGGATTACATATATCACCCTATATTTATAACAGTCTTATTTGAACTAATACTAATTTAAATTTCAGTTGCATGCAAAAACTCTACTCCTGTCCAGCTCTGCTCTCTGTAACATTATATTATTGATGTAAAAAATTATCTTTATATATAGCACATCTAGCATAGATTTATAATAATTTTGATTTTATTATTCATTACTTCTATCTTTGCTGTCATTATCATTTTGTTAATAAATTGGTCCCCCTGATTCCCTTTTCTATGTTTTCCCTTAGCTCTGTGAGCATACTTCAGATGATTGTTTTAAGTCTTTCTCTAGTAAGTCCAATATTGGCTTCCTCAGGGGTAGTTTTTGTCAATTATTTTTATTCTTTTTTTTTTTTTTTTTTTTTTTTTTTTTTTTTTTTTGTACCAGGGATTAAACTTGGGTCCTTGCGCTTGCAAGGCAGGCCACCGAACCACTGAGCTAAATCCCCGGCCCTGTTTTTATTCTTATATATGAACCATGTTTTCTGCTGCTTTATTGTGATCCTTTTGTGAAAGTTGCAAAAACATGCCCCCATCTTGTCTTTGCAGCCTGACATAGTTTGTCACAAGGTGAATCTTAAAGGTCCTCAGGTCTTTTCTGAGCAGGAGTCCTGCCTGAGTCTGCAGGTGGCTCTCCCACCTGCCCCATGCATACAGGGGCTTTGAGCATCTTAGTTTCCTAGAATTTTCCCTCAGCATCCAGCCTCTGCCCAGGGCCACAGATGCTCTATTGCATGCATTCACCCCTAGTCTTTTGCCTGAGCTGCCTGGCTCTATAGTCTCCTGAAGGTTTCACGAACAATAACCACTGCTGCTTGCTGCCTCCAATGAGAGTTAGAATAAACATAGAGCAATTCTTCAGGCAGTGCTGCAATAGGCTAGGATGTTGTGAGCTAAGTCACTCTCTCTCTCTTTGATTCAGGGGAGGAGACTAGGAACTGGGCTGCTTGCTATTTGCTCCAAACCCAGGTGGCAGCTGTGCCGAGGAAGGGTGGGGTTTGAAAAAGTACAAATGTTGTAGAACTTTTCTGCAGTCTTAAAGATGGCTTTTCCTTAATTGGATGTTCACTTGGTTGCTATAGACCTTTGGCTATTTTCCAGAGCATCTATATTAGTCCATCCTGTTTCTGGCTGTTTGCATCATGATGCTTCCATGAGAGACTGAGAGCTCACAGCTTTCTAGTTTGCACATTGGCCACTGTCACTCATCCAGAGGACATTGACTTAGAAATACTCAAATGTCTAAGCACCCAAGCAGGGAAAATGATAGCATCACAGCTTCAAGGAAGATGCCATGGATCACTGGGGTCCAAAAAGGATAACCTTTGAGCTGAAAAAGCAGAAGGACGAATCTGGGTGAGAAATTGAGAAAATAGCAAGAGCAAAGGGCCTGAGGAGGAAAAGAACCTGATTTGTTCTGGGATGTGTCCGAAGGATGTTGTGGCCAGAGACTGGGGAGGCTTGGGAGTTAGAGCACATGGAACCAAGACAAATAAATTAGGATCTATTCTAACTGGGATGGGAACCCATGGAGGGTTTTAAGAACTAGGGAGCCCTTGTGGTGTCTGTTTTAAATGACAACATTGAAGTAAGAAGACAAGTGAGGGGGGCCAGTATAGACACCTGGGGGAGAGATGAAGCCAGAGTCTGGGAATCAGGTGCAGGCCACGGAAGGGGTGGAAGGAGGCAGGGAGTTCAGTGGGAACAACTTGGTATATCACCAGGGGCTTCCAGAGGTGAGCCAGGACCCAGCCCTGGCAAGAACTACCCTAGCCTGGTGCTGGGGCAAGCAAGAGGGGCAGGCATTCCTTTGTCCCCATGGGCTTTTGAAGTTCAGGACTATTCCTTTCCTAGATGGCCTTTCTGCAGGGAAAGGCAGACATGCTGGGCCAGCCAATTTCTGAAAAGTTTGTCAAATAGGAACTGGACTGTCATGATGGGGAAGCGGGGCCCAAGGGAGGAATGTGTCTGTGGCTTTGCCCATGCTGTGCCCCTTTAGTGGGATGAATCAGAGATGGAGTCACCCAATTCCCACTGATACGGAGGTGTCAGCATTCTCAGTGTGGCTGAAGTTAAGCTCAGGATAACAGAGTTTGGCTGCTCTGGCCAGAGGCTTGACCCCTCTGACTCACAGTGTGGTGCTCTGTAGGCTGCTGCCCTCTCTGAATCTGTTTCCTCATCCTTTCCACTGAGGTGATAATAGTCCTAAAGACATAGGTTATCATGAACTATGTTGATGTATGCAAGGCATTTAGTACAGAACCTGACTTGTCACAAGTGCTCAGTCATTGACCTTTGCAATAAGATTGCTAATCACCATGATAATTGCAATTATTATCAGAGGATCCTAGACATGATATTCAGCACCCAGCAGAACCACAGAGTCTAGCTTCTTCTTCTTTCAGAGAATGTCTCAGTGGTCCCTTCTTCCTGTTTTTCTGTCTTAGCCACTGACCCCACCTGTTCTCAGGCCTCCCAGTCTGTCTCAAGTCCAAAGTGAAATGTCAGGGAGACAGAGAAGGACAGATAACCTACAGCAAGGTGGACCAGGAAGTACGATTTCCACACTTCACAGACAGGTGTCATTTGAGCTGGGACCTAAGCCTGGATTGCAGCAACCATGCCAAGGAGACAGGATGACATTCTGGAGGGCGGGAGGATATTCGGCCAAGGATGGGAGGTGGGAAAATGTGTCTTATTATTTTCAAGTAGGCAAAAGAGAGTGACTCATTGCCTACAGTGAAGAACTTGTGATGGGAGGGTGAATACAACGAAATGAAGTTGGAAGGTTGTGGTTGATCATGGATGCCAGAGTGGGGAATGTGATCTTCACCTTGGAAGTGGAGGGCAGGAAGCCAGGACTGTTTCTGAGGAAGGGACGTCCATCTTTAGAGTTGGGATCCAAGAAAATAATTTTGCTGGCCTGAACATGTGTCAGAGCCCAGGAGAGATGTTCAGAGCCATCCCAGTTGTCCAGGCCAGGGTTACTTAGGCTGCTGTGGCAGGGGAAGTGTGGAGGTGGGAAAATCCCAGGGGTAGAAAGCAGTTGAACCAAGATTTGGCAGCTAACTAAAAAGGCAGAAGAGAGGGAACACCTAATCCTGATACCCAGATCACCATCTTGGGCAACTGGATGGTTGTGATAAAGACTGAGGATGGAGGCAGTCAGGGGAGGAAGATGGTACCCAAAGGGACCACTCTGGATGCCCTCAATGAGTCTGCTGACACCTGCATGGGCAGTTGGCATTGTAGATCCAGCCTTAGGAGCCATACCTGGATTTAGGCAGGGTGTGTGACACTGGTTTTAGCCTTGAGTTTGGCTGGCTTGTTGAGGAGACAGACAAAGTTGGGGGTAGGGATGGGGCTGCAGTTGCTGCTGTCCTGTGGCTCATGTGTAGCCCTGCCCTGGCCTAGGACAGGCTTGTCCTCACCTCTTTACTGTCTTCCACTTCCTTTCTGGCCTTTCTTAGCTGTGTCATTTTAGGGAACTTGGAAACCAGGCCTTATGTCTTTAACTTACAGAATTATACACTCCAATGAGCTGGAAAGGGTTTTTTTAGGGAATAATTCTATAGAAAATATGTGGGTTTTTGCCTTGTAATGATCTTCCTGAAATTATCTCCTTTCTCTCTTTATAAATATTAAAAAGAAGGAATCAGAGCTTAGTTCTTTTAATCCCTATTCAGGGTATTTCTCTTCTGCCTCCCAGGAAAGCAACCGTCATTTCTGAGAAAGAAAAAGAGCAGGTTTGCTCAGTTCCAAATAACATGATACCCTGCCCCACCCCAAAATGTGCCTGATCGGTCTTCCTCAGGCTAAGCTGGGACCTGGGACTTGCAGAAACATTGGGAATATTGTGTGTCTGTGTGAAATATGGAAGGAGAGCAAGGACAGAGAAGGGTAGTAAGAAGGTGAGGAAGGCAGGAGGGAGGGAGAGAGGGAGGGAGAGAGAGAGGAGAGACCAATGATATGAGAGAGAAATAGCATAGTGTTAAGGAGAAGGGGAGAAACATGCAAGGACAGGCAGAGACAAAGCTAGGGACCAAGGATTAAAGGAGAGTTGAAATACAAAAGCAAGGAGGAGAGAGAAAAAGTAGCACACAGATGCAGAAACAGAAAGGGAAGACATAAAGTTAGAACAACTGAGAAGATAAGGAAGGAGACAGCTAGATGCATAAAATGAGAGAGAGAGAGAGAGAGAGAGAGAGAGAGAGAGAGAGAGACAGAGATGATAGAGATAACACATTTGAGAGAGGGGGCAGAAAAGAGCCAGAGACCCTGTTAGTCAGAGAGGGAGGCAGAGGAGAGAGATACAGCAAGACAGTGACTCACAGGCTCTGAGCTGGGCCTCTGAGGGAGTGGACACTTCATTCCCAGCCTGGCCCCCCTGGTGTGTGACTCAGACCAGGTGTCACCAATCTTTGATACACAGGGGAGGGCAGAGCAGAGAGGGGACAGTGGGAATGTGGCTCAGCAGACAAGCAGCCCCAGTGGAGGTGTCAGCCCTGCTGATCACTGCTGTGTCACCTTTGGCTCCTCAGCCAGGCTCTTGGAGCCTTGGCTTTCTCATCTGAGAAATGAGGATGGCAATACTTAGATCACTGGGGTTCTGTGGCACCTATCCTGGGAATAGCAGTCCCCATCCAGAGACCAGTGAACTACAGCCTGGAACCTGGGCTCACCTACAATTGAAATTGGAGTTGACTGACTCCCACCTTGGAGGCCTGAGGTAAAACCTATAATCCCATAAACACTCTAAAAGTGAAAATCTACAGGAGGAAGGGAAGAGGATATCTTTGAGGGTGAGAGTTCCCGAGAAGGCTTTCCCAGGCAGCCACAATGGGTAAAGTAGGGCAGTAGGGGTGTGTGTGTGTGTGTGTGTGTGTGTCACTGGTCTCCCTTCCCTGAGGTGTGACCTTGGGCTCCTCCAGGATTTCTGCCTGCTCAGCTGATCAAGTGCAGGTTGGACTCCATGCTCTGTGAGGGCCTTTGAGTCCCTGATGTTCTGGTTCTCAAAGTTTATGATTGTAAGCAGCCCAACCTCTGAGCAGGGGAGGAGGGTGTCCTGGGCTCTCCCGCCCTCCTGCCAAGACTGCGGCAGGAACAGAGGCTTCAGCCTCTGAAAGATCTGTCACAAAGCACGG
>NW_022900919.1:43738760-43759129 GCF_012274545.1 Fukomys damarensis
AATGGGTAAAAGGGCAGTAGGGGTGTGTGTGTGTGTGTGTGTGTGTCTCACTGGTCTCCCTTCCCTGAGGTGTGACCTTGGGCTCCTCCAGGATTTCTGCCTGCTCAGCTGATCAAGTGCAGGTTGGACTCCATGCTCTGTGAGGGCCTTTGAGTCCCTGATGTTCTGGTTCTCAAAGTTTATGATTGTAAGCAGCCCAACCTCTGAGCAGGGGAGGAGGGTGTCCTGGGCTCTCCCGCCCTCCTGCCAAGACTGCGGCAGGAACAGAGGCTTCAGCCTCTGAAAGATCTGTCACAAAGCACGGTGGTCGGTTACCGGTTACCACACAAGCCAAGCCCTTGATCTGCCGTGTTTGAGGAAACCCTTTGTTCCTTTCAACTCTCTATTCTCTCAACCAGGCCTAGTGCAGGGGCCAATGCAGTGAGTTTTCTCTTTCTTCCTTTTCTTTTTGGATTTTTAAAAATAACTGGCTTGTGTGTTCAGGCAGTGTTCCAGAATTGGCTTCCCTGGCTGGGGTTTAGGGCCAGGGACTCCCGCGGCCCCTTAACCCCCAAAGGCCTGGGCAAAGAGAGAGCCCAAAGGCTGAAGGAGAGTGGAAGGTGTGCACAGGGGCCACGGACAGAGATGCAGTTTCAGGTATAAACAGCATGAAGGAAGAAGGAAGGCACAGGGAAGGAAGGGCACCAGCAGAACTACAGGCTGCAGCACTCCAAGTCGACTGAACCTCTTGCACCTGGATCTTCTTCTGGACCTCAGTTTTCTTCATTGTAAGTTAGAAGCCTGGCCCATGTCAGATATTGTTAATCAACTGCCTTTTCCTTCAAACTTTGAATGAGCCCAGAGAATCCACTTGAACACAGTGCTCTGGGTATCTGCTACCAATTGCATTAGGCCTGCAAAATGAAACCTACCTCCCATCCTGGGATGAGATCATCTGCAAGAGACCAGAGTGAAGTGATATGCAATAAATACTTGTTTGATGCATGGACATTTTTTTTCCTTTTAGCTTTACTATGTGCCAGACACTGTTCTAAGTAATACTCTGAAAGTAAACAAAATAAAGCTCTTGACCTCAATCTAACATGTGGGGAAACAGGCTGTAAGCAAATAAGCAGAGAAATGTATTGCATGTCAGGTGGTGATCAGTGCCATGAAGAGAAATGAACAAGAGAAATGCAGCAGGAAGTGACAGCCTCTGTGTGTACAGGGGCCTAATGTGGAAAAGATGCTGGGATGAGGTCTTCTGAGGAAGGGATATGGGAATAAAGAACTCAACAACATGAGGGTCTCCTGGGATCCCATACCTCTAGACTCTGAGTCTAAATTGGTCTGACTGTAAGATTTTGATTTCTGTTGGGTAAGATTCTAGAATCTAGGAACCTAGAAACCAAATAATAGATTTTCATGGCTTTCATATTCCATGACAATGATTCCACTATTCTGTGACTCTGAAATTCTAGGATTTACTGAAGCATCATTTTGCTTGAATAGACTAGGATTCATTGCCTACCCTCTCCCCACTACCCCTAGGAAACAGAGCTGAAAATAGAAACAGTCAAAACAACACACCATTCCAGCTCTAAGTGCCATAGTAAACAAATGGTCCAATGTTGTTCTGATAGTTTAATTGCTGCAGATCCAGACAAGCCCATTCATGAAGGATCTTTAGTTGATGGAGAGGAGGAGTAAGCACCCAGGGGAAGGGGTGGCTTGTCACTGGCTTTGGGGATGGGCTGCACCATCACTGTACCTGAGGCTGATGCTTTGAGGGGGCAGGTTGGATTTCAGCAGCCGAAACCTGGGCTAGGACAGGTCCCTTTGGCTTTGGAGACCAAGATGGTGTGAATATTAAGTAGGAAGGTAAAGAAATATCATTCTGAAGAAGGACATTAGAGCTAATCCTGAAGACTGGGGAGGATACCAGACTGACAGCTGGGAAAGTGAGGCTTGGACAAACAAAGAGAAGATTCAAATGTCTTGAGGTGAAAGAGAGCCAGGCAGGCTTCCCAGACAGTTAGAACACAGCAAGACGATGGAGTAGGATTGGCAGCTGCGTCCTGTAGGGGTTTGGAGGTCAGGGTGAGGAATGTAGAAGCTCCTGAAAGGTTTAAACAGGGAAATGACAAGATGCAAGACATATTTAAAAGATGTCTAGGTTCTCTGAGTAGAAAGGATTACTTGGGGCAAGAATGGAAGCTACAGGACCATTGAGAAGCCATGGTATTTGTCCCAGAGAGGAATGATGGTGGCTTGGGTTTAAATGATGGCAGAGGAGCTATGTTTTCATCTATCCCTTATTTATTCCTCCCTTTTCTTCCAATCTTCTATTCCTCCATGTCTGTATCCTTCTTTTTCTCCCTCTTCTTTCTCTTCCTCCTTTTCACTCTCCCTCCTTTTCTTTTTCTTTTTTTTGGTACCAGGGATCAAACTCGGGTCCTTATGCTTTCCAGGCAGGTGGTGGAACCACTGAACTAAATCCCTGGCCCCCCTCTTTCTTTTTCCTTTCCTCTATTTTCTAACTGAACATTTATTAAGCATTGATAGGGAAGGAGTCAGGCATAATGATGAGATCACAAGGATGAATTAAACACAGTTCCCAACCACAAGGAGCTTACAAAACAGCAGGGGATCCACAATCACAATGCAGAGACATGAACAACACTTCAATCAAGGAAAGCACAGAAGACCAGGAGAGCTCACAGGAGATGATTTCCTGTCCCTTAGGTGTTGGAAAAGGCCTCATGGAAGTGGTGTTGGTATATGAGTTGGGCCTTTTTAAAGGCAGAGAGAAGTTAAATAAAAGCAAAAGGATAGCACAGATGACCATAGCCTGTCTGAGACCATGTAAAGTCCAGGTTGGCTGGCTCAGAAGGCGCATGGAGGATCACTGTGGATGAAGGAGAGACCCTCTGGTCAACTTGGGAAGAGGTAGAGTATATGCTGAGCCTGAGCCGAGGCCTGTGCTTGCCCCTTTCCATTG
This sequence comes from Fukomys damarensis, assembly GCF_012274545.1. Lineage (NCBI taxonomy): Eukaryota > Metazoa > Chordata > Mammalia > Rodentia > Bathyergidae > Fukomys > Fukomys damarensis. The sequence goes on from NW_022900919.1 coordinate 43,741,741, forward strand.
GTCTCTGCCTGTCCATACTGGAGCAGAGTAATTTAATTAAGCACCAGCTCTTAAACAAGATGCAGCTGTTTAGCAGATGTTGCCTCCCAACCCAGATGGAAGTGCATCTTGGCCATGGGCACAGCATTTCCAGGGCGTCTAACTTGTGAGGCTGCAGAGGGGAAAGAAATTCAAGATGCTGCCATTACTCTTTAATAACCGTCATTCACTGTGCACCCCTCCCCTCCCAGCACCACCACACGTCAAACATTCCTGTGGGCTCCCTCAGCCTGGGGCTGGAGGGAGAGAGGTGGGTGGTGGGAGGGGGACTAGCTGGTTCTCACTCAGAAAAACCAGAGAGTGAAAGGGAGTAGAAAAGTTGCCAATCCTTAGAGCCTGCAAGAACTTTTGTGCTGGTGGGAACTGCCTTCCATGAAAGGCGCATAAGTAATAATGGCTCTCTGTTGAGTACATACTCAGAACCAGGCATGGTGACAGCTGCTGTGCCTCTACTGCCTGGGACTCTGGAGCTCTCCCAGTAGCTGCGTGGTCCCACCACTGGGGGACCTATTTGTCTACTCTGACTGGGATGTTCCTCCTCCAGATAGTCACATGGCTAGCTTCTCCATGTCCCTAAATGTCACCTCTTCAACAAGGTCTTCCTTGACTACCTTACATAGAATAATACCTTTTCCCACCATGCTCTACCTCCTTCCCTTGCTTTATTATTATTATTATTATTATTATTATTATTTGTAGGTATATGGTCAGCCCTTTGTAACTATGGTTTTCACAACCACAGATTCTACCAACCATAGGTCAAAATTATTTTAAAAAATCAAACTTTTTTTCTGGTCATTAAGTTCTAGACAATACAGAATAGCAAGAACATATAGCTATTATGCATATTAGGGATTATGTTTAATCTAGAGATGATTTAAGGTATACAGAAGATGTGTGTAGGTTATACATAAATACTACATTGTTTTATATAAGGGACTTGAGCATGCCTGGATCTGGGTATTGAAAGGGGTCCTGGAGCCATTCCTTGTGGATCCTGAGGGAGGACCGTACTTTTATTTAGTAGCTGTTTTTATTTCTAGATTTAAGCTCCTGAAGACAAAGATTTTTGTTTGTTTCACTCATTGTGGCCTCCATAGCACTCAGAACAGTGCTCAACACAGGACAGAATTTTATAAATATTTGCTCAGTGGATAGATGAATGATCAGTGGGTCTCATTGAACATATGGGGAAATAAAATCACCTTCTGAAAAGTTACAAGGGTGCACTGGGATTTGAATTAGGGCTTGTTGGTTCTAAGGCTGTGCCTCTTTCATTTCTTTTCCATGGTACTTGATGCCATGTGCACATTATTTTTCTGTATATTTAGTACCTGTCTCTCTTGCCAGAATGGTGGCTCCACTGAGAGCAGACTTCACTTGTTTTGGTCACAGCTGAATATGTGGCACCCAGTGCCTGGCACCCAGGAAGCGCCTTATAATTATGTGTTGGTTGAGCTGGGCATGGTAGCGCATGCCTGTAATCCCAGCATTCTGGTAGGCTGAGGCAGGAAGGTGTCAAGTTTGACCCAGCCAGAGCAATTCAGTGAGACTTTTTCTTAAAATTTAAAGGACTGGGTATGATATGAACTCTGTGTGAAGGCTCTAGATTCAATTTCTGGTACTGAATACAAAAGTGCAGGATGAAGGGAGGAAGAGCTGGAAGATGGGAGGAAGGGGTCTCCATAGCTCTGTCCCAGTTGGATGGGAGGGTGAGAAGTTCCAAAATACTCTCCTTACAATGCTTTGTCCAGGATGCTTTGGTTCATCCCTCCCACATGCATACTTCTTATTTAATCTTGGAAGCATCCTGTGAGGTGGGTTTCATCAGGGCCATTTTACAGATGGGCAATTTGAGCTTAATCAGAGAAGTGATTTGCCTTGCTCAAGGTCACCTAGCCACCGGGTGGTGGACCTGGCTTCCTCCACAGAGGGGGCCCTTATGTAAGGCCTACTGGTTTGCTTGGCCTACACAGCCCACCTGAAGTCAGCAGCTTCAGCTGCCTGGCCAGAAGGTCCACTATAGCTTACCAGGACCTGCACTATCCCCTTAAGGTTAGAGCTGTTAGGGCCAATGTGAAACTCACCTTTAATTCAAAACTCCCCAGTTTTGTCCATTTAAGTGAAAACTTTCATGTTATTTAAACTCAAATTCTCCATTGACTTCAATGGAAGCTTTGAATCCATGAAGGTCAGAAAGCGTTTTTGGAGGTACCACAGACGCTTGATGGAAATCATATTAGCATATTCATTATCATCAAGGCCCTTTGAATGTGTTTTTCAGCTGTTCCCTTAAAGTGACTGGGGGACAATGGCTCTTTTCTGTTCATGAATTCCTGGGCCCAAAGTGGGCCTGTAGCTGCCTCCTAGGGCTTTGTGACACTTTCCAAATGGCCGTGGTGAAGCCATACTACATAAAGTAATGGAGAATGTCATCCACTAAGATTCCCCGTAGTGAAGGAAGAAACATCTCTCCCAGGAACTTGGGCAGTGGTGATGGAAGCTAGGGGCTGTCAGAGGGAATGAAAGCAGTTACTAAATAGCCTTTGAGGAGCCTGGACCTTGGTAACAGGAGGCTGCTGGGTGCTGGCAAAGAATTAGGATTGGGCTGGCCAGGGATGACCTTGAGTGCTTGACTCTAAAAACTGGGCCAAGATCACCTGGGAGTACTTAGCAACCATCATTACCTGCCACCTCTCCCTAGACCATTTGGACCCAAGTCTTAGCGAGTGTGAGAGTGGGGACAACTGTGTATCATAAATTTTCAATGTCCCCAGATGCAAATAAGCAACAGTAAGCAGAAGGGAACTGCTCTTTTCTCCAACCAGACTAGAGGGAAAAAAGAGAAGCTGTGGTGTGTATGATATGTGGCAGTGGGGGTGGGGAGGGGGGGATCCGGAAGTCCTCTGCAGAGGTGTGGGGGTGGAGTGGGGAGGAGAATTCAGGGGTATATTCCCTCTCTCTCTCTGTCTCTCTCTCCCCACCTGTCTCCCTCTTTCCCTCTCTCTCTCTTTCTCCCCTGAAAGGAAATGTTCAGTTCAAACTATGGCAAAGTGGAGCAAGTAGTACAATGGTCCCATATACCTGTGAGCAGCTTCATCAGTTGTGTGTTTCTGCGGTGTGCTGCTGCACCTAGGTACTCCCTGAACCTCTTCAGCGCCCACACTGTCACCCACCATTCTGAGATGGGGGTCCTTGGTAGGAATACAGAGCACTAGGCACTCAGGGTAGGACAAGTTTTGACAAGAGAGCCAACAGCCTAGATGCCACAAGTCCCTTTGAATTAAGGAGACAAATTGCATTAAAAAGCAATCTCCACCTATTCAGACTCACTCCTCCATGACTCGTTTCTCAGTGGGCCTCATACTTCAAAACGGGGCTTTGGGGTTCCTCGCCCTGAGGATGATCAGGAAGGTGAGGGCACTAGTGTAGGGTCTGGGAACATCCCAAGGGTGGCCACTCGGGGAGTGGGAATTAAGCCAGGGTTTCTCCAGTAAGTCTTTCCATGCGCCTCTTTGTCCATTTGACAAAAGTGTACCCAGTACCTACTATGTGCTGGACACTGAGTTCTAGGGAAGAGGGACATAGCAGTAAACACAATGGACAAAGATGCCTTTCCGCCACATGTTGCCCACATATCAGTAAAGGAAATGGACACTGAACACTAAGTAAAATGTATAGCGTGTCTTGTAGTATTAAGTGCTACAGGGAAAATTAAAGCCAAAAGGAGATGGAGGAGGCAGTGTTGGAATGGCAGCAGTTGTAAATAAGGTGCGCAGTGAAGCCTCTCTGCAGAGGTGACAGCGACATTTGAGCATACCCAAATAAAGCAAAAATAGAAGCCCTGTGGGAGGAGCTCTCCAGGCAGAGGAGAGTTGATACAAAGGTCCGGGGGCAGGAGCTATCTTTCCAAGAACAGTGAGCATCCTCAAAAGGCTGGAGCACAGTCAGCAGGAAGGTGGGGAGGTGAGATGGAAGTGGGTTTATAGGGAAAACTGAGGAGGCCTAAGAATGTAAGACTTTGAAGGCTTTGTAAAGACTTTTGCTTTCCTTCAGCATGAGAATGTTACCAGCCACCCAGGCGTATATACAGGTTCACTTGCTCACTGCTGACCAAACCAAAGGAAGCCATTCCCTTTTGCTAGAAAGGATAAAGGACTTATTTAAAACTGGATCCAAGGAGATAGAGGAGCCTCATTTGCTTCAAATCACCATCTCTTTGTGTATAGCTGTATAAGGATCTTTTAAAGCAAGGAACAGAAGAGATAGGTAATACAATAAGGTGACAGACAACTTTAGGCTAGTCTCTCTCCCCACTCTTTTTTTTGGGGGGGGTTGAGGGGTTTAGGTAGGCTGAGGACAGGAAGGTTGTTGGTTATGTGCTTGGCAGGAGGAAGTTTGATGAACTCTCTCATCTCTAAAAGAAGGGGCCACTTATCTCAAGAAAAAAAAGCCTCAAACTTTTAAAGTTCCATTTTGTCAAACAATTGGTGGTTTTTGAGCACAAAGATGAAGAGATATTACATGGTTTTCACAGGCCTTTCCTGGGCATAGGAGGTACTGGTGTGGCATCCCAGGTGACAGATAATGGCCCAGAGCAGGGTGGCCATAGTGGTCAGTTTACAGACACACTGGGCAGGTGGATCCAGTAGAGCTGCTGGTGAAGGAGAGTTGGAATAGGAGAGAGGGAGGGCAATCAGGACAAGGATGCCCAGGGAGCTGATCTAAGGAGTGGAATCCAGGGGTTAACATTTCCTGAAGTGGAAATCCTACAGGAGGGAAGGGCTTGGAGGTGTGGTCAAGAGTGGGTCCTGGATGGGTCAGATGTGATGTGCCTGTGACACACAAATGGAGCTGTCCATGTCAGCTAGCTCTGAGTGCAGGGGAGAGGCCAGGCCTGGATTCACCTTGATGGTGGGGAGATCACAAGGATGTCATTTCAGATGGAGAGAAGTGCTTGAAGGATGGAGTGAGGATTCTGGTGTCATAGAACTGGGCTTTCCTGGGCTGTCCTTGCTGTGGGCTGCCAGGAGGGGTGTCCTGGTTCTACAGCCCTCTCCACTGATCATTTCTAATTCTTCATTTACTCTAAGGGCACAGAAGAGGATGAGCCAGCATTACTTTGACTGCCAAAGACAGAGCCCCTTCTGGGTAACCTGGAGCCCTGGAGGTTGTTGTAAAGGAGATTGTGACCCTGAATTACACTCACAGTTGAGCCTCGGCAAGGTCACTGAGGCCCTCTCAGGAGCAATGCAGTTCTTGCCTTCACCGTCTCCTTGTGTCCCTTCTCTCTCTGGGTGCTTTGGCTTGCTTGTTGCCCCTATATCTTTCCCTTATCATTAGATTATTTAATCAACTTTTATGTATTGTCCCAACTTCCTGTATCCACATTCAAGCTGACAGCTCCCATTGCTGCTGGCTGGTATAGTAAATTGTCCAAAACTGGCCTGCTGGATGGGCCTTTTGTACCAGGTCACACACTGGCAACTTTTGGGTCAGGTGACTCCTCTTTGCATCAAGTAGTAGGGCACCTGCGGAGCCACTGGGGATATATCACAAGGTCAACAGCAATAGTAATAGTCATGATATCAGCATGACATATTGATGAAGGTGGACTCTGAATCAGACATCCTCGGTTCAGATTCAAGTCCAGCCTCCTAGCTATGTGATCTTGGGTGTTAGACCTAACTGTACCCCATGTCTACACTGACAGGTTGGAAATAATAATGCTATAATAATACAGTCTACATTTTCAGGCTGTGGTGTGGAGTATATAAGCAGTATATAAGAGTTTTGTAGCACAGAATTTAATTAGGACTCAAAAAATGCTGGTCACTGTTATTATGACTCCTGGCTGAACATTGTATCTGTATTAAATTAGGTGCCTTGAAGCTGGTCATAATGGTGTATGCCTGTTATCCTAGAAATCTGAGAGGCTGAAGCAGAAGGATTGCAAATTCCCTGCAGAGTGGGCAACTCTTGAGACAAATTAAAAAAAAAACAAAAACAGAAGGAAAAGACAGGACTAGCTCACAGTAAAGGCCCTTGGTTCAGTCCCCAGTTCTGCCAAAAAGTTAAAAAAAAAAGGTACTTTTTTTTTTGTTGTTTGTCTTGTGTTAGAGACAAGGTCTTGCTATATAGTTCAGGCTGGCTTTGAACTCACTATGTAACCCAGGCTGGCCTCCAACTCATGGTGACCCTCCTGCCTCACTCTCCTGAGTGCTGCCATTATAGGTAAAATTGGTTGACTTAAAAGCACATTTTCATTTGATTCCTAATAAAATCCTAATGAGGGAAGTCCTCTCTTCAGCCTTACCTTATGGATGTGAAAGTGGAGGTATAGAGAAATGACATGGCTTATCCAGAGATTCTTCAGCTGTCTGACTCCAGAAGCAGTTGCCTTAGCTAGTGCTCCCCCTACAGGCCACTGGTGTGCACTTACCCAGGCCCCTCCCTTAGTGAGACTATGAACAGCAGTCTTGTATTTTCTGAACTGCCTGCTCCCCAGTCTCTCTGGCTGCTAAGGAGATGATGCCTAATTCCTGAAACACCCACTGCTGAGGTGGACACTGCATCTCTTGCTGGCTCCACTTGGTAAGGGCTGTCCCTGCCTTGGTCCTGTTGTCCTCAAAAAGTTGAGGAATTGCCAAAGCAGCAGTTTCCCCTGCCATTTGGCAGATGCAGAAACTGAGATTCACCAGCAGACAGAACCAGGATTTGAATCTAACTTTGTTTATCCATTTTCCTCTTCCTCATGAAGACATTTGGAGATGGGCAGAATTGAATTTGAGGAATCTGGGCACTTCTCTTGGTCTTTGAACAGGGCAAGGTAAAGGCAAGCAGAACCTGAACTCAGAACAACCTCAAAGCTAGAGGTGGCAAGAGCCTCATGGAACTGGCTGGATGTACTTTTCCTGACCCATGGACTGCAGGGCACAGAGGGAAGCTGCAGGCTCTTTGCCCCAGGGTCACACACCAATGACACTTGCCCTTTCTCTAGAGGTGTTATCACTCAACAAACCCTGGGATTTATTTGTGTGAACATCTCAGCCCATCTCTAGGATATGATCTTTGAGAATTTGAATCTCAGCCCTCCTCACTGTGTGGCTTGGAGCAAGTCACCTAACCTCCCTGGGCTCCTTTTTCCTCACCTTGATCTTCATTCATTACTGTGAAGACAGAGTGAGTTGTGTCCTTACAGTGCATAGTGCACTGCCTAGGAAGTGGGAAATGCTATTGTTATTTTAGGCATTAAAATCTCATGGCCCTCACAAGAAAAACTTCAGATCCTTGCTGTTGGCATGGAAATGATTAGAGGATTTATCTTTCAGGAACATGAAACATTAATGATGGAAAGATTATTTTGATGACACTGTGGAGAATGTAGTAGGAGGGACCAGTGAGCTAGTGAAACATGCCTGCTAGGAATGTGTTTGGCTGTTGGTAGCAAAAACCCCACTGGCCAAACAGATTTCTAGTTTTTCCTCATTATCCACTTTTTCTTTAGTCACAGAATTCCTAATTTTAGGTGAAACACATGGCATCCTGGAGTTAACATTAGTTTTCAGCTTCCCTTCCACACCTTAGGTATGACCATGTGAGTTTTGTGTCTTCTAGAAAATGGCTTAAAAGGCAGGGTAAGCATCTCATTCCTTTCTTGCTCCTTTCTACTGTAGCTGGAATGAGATGTTCTGGTTACATCTCAAGTAGCCATATTAGGCCATGTGGCAAATTAAAGATGACTACCAATTCTTTCACCTTCCTTTTGAGAGGAGGAGTCTGTTTTTCCTGTACACAAACCTGGGCTGTCCTGTGACTTATTTGACCAATAGAGTATGTAGAAACGATGCTATCTCACTTCTAGGTGTAGCTCTTAATGGGATGGGCAGCTCCTGCCATGGCCTCTTAGAGCTATGCACTGCCATGAGAAAGGTTAACTGCCTGCTGCTGTGACCTTAGCTAGTCACCTCGAGAAGCCCTGAGTTTACACAGAGAGGAAGAAGGACCTTGCTGACTGCAGCATCCCCATCATCTTCACTATGGCACCAGGTATCCAAGTAAAATCACCTTAATGCCCCAGACTGGCTCAAGTATTAGTCACATACCACCTAATAACATCAGTCACTCTGACTCCGTGGATCACTGAGGACTTCCTGAATATCTGACCCACAAAGTTGTAGAAAAAAATGGTCAATGGGGGAAGTTTGTGATGTAGCAATGCACAACCACATCAGTCCAATAGGTGGAAGCTTTGTGCTAAGGATGTTGCAACCACTGATCCAGCTCTGGCCTGGCTCTTTCTATGTCCTTGTTAGATCTGAAAAATAAACCTTGTTTGCTTAAGCCTGGATGGCACCTTGGGCTATTTATTGCTAGGGACCTCAGTTTTCCTGCCATTGGTAAGTGGAACATTTGGCTCCTCCTTATTATCTCTCAAGGGTTATTATCCTGGAGAAGGTGGAGTAAGAATCAAGGAGAAAAGTCCTTTCCATTAATATAAACAGTGCTTCTGTCCCACAAGACCAGTTAATAACACGCTCAACATTCATTATATATTTAGCATGATCATTATTGGTGTAAGCCTGTCATGGACCAACTGCAGTGGATTTGGGAATTAGACACATCAGGGCTAGAGGCTCAGTGCTACTTTCCAACTTGATGAATTGGGCCACTCACTAACTCTCTCCAGGTCTTAGTTTCCTCATCAATAAAACACAGGCATTATGATTTTCCCCGTAGAGCCCTGTGAAGATTAAATTAAGTGAGATTAATCCATCTATTTGATAAGTATTGAATATCTTCTATGTGCTAGGCCAGACCCACCTCTGCTATTGGGGGTGGTGCCCACTCACCTCTAAACTACTGTTTAAAAGTTATAAATCAACATAATACTTTGTTTAAAAAATATTCTGTCCTTCTACTGGAGAAGTCTAATTTCATAGTGATCTGAAAGGCCGGGTTCAGTGTAGATGCCTCAGATTTGTCAGAGGGCTGCACTTAAACTGTGGTGGCAGAGACACCTGTCCCTCATCTCCCAGCTGGCCACCAGCTTCCTTTCCTCTCACCTCCTTCCGGTGCCATGGGTGCCGTGCACACCCCCAGGCATGTGTGTAGGTGCCTAGGCTGCATGTCCCAGCTCACTCATGCTCCACGTGCCCCAAGGCTCTTGGCTTCACTCAGCACAGTGCTGTGCTCGAGGCCTGACAGGAGGAGTGGGACTTGTGAGCAGGGAACTCAGGGATCCTAGGAACCTGCTCTTTTCTAGCAGGGAGCATCGGCTTGGGTGGGTATGTCCTGGGAGAAGTATGCAGCTGTAGGGTAGCTAAAGGGGTCTTTTAAAGTGTGGGGATCAGGCAAAACCCCAGTCCCATCTGAGGGTATGTGAGTACGTGGGACAGGTACCATCCTGCTCATCCGTGCAGCCTGGGCCTCTGCCTCAGCCCCACCTGTAAGATGACCACTCAGCCGATCTGACATTTCCATGTTTGTGTTAAGAGACAAGGGCTGGGGACTTAGTGAATGTCAACATGAATCTCCTAGAAGCCAGGAGGCCAGACACGAGGGGAGGCTTAAGGCCTGTTGATCCACCTCCTCCTCCAAGCAGGCTGGCAGAACAGGATGCGCCCCACCACCTGGTTCCATTCACTCATGGTCATAACTGTTTTTGTACCTGGAATAAAATTCCAGCTCCCTTCAGGGACCCGCAAAACCTGTCCCTCCCAGGTTCTGACATCTCCAATCTTCCCTGAGGCTTTCTCTACTTTGCCCCAAGGACAGGCATGTCCCCCTGGCCTTCCTCGTGTTTAAGAAATTCTGAGTCCATTCCTCAACCTCAAGGCCTTTGTCCTAGCCGTCCCCTCTGCCTAGAACTTGGGTTAGATCCTGTCACTCCTGAGGGATCAGCCTCAGCTGGACGGCTCCTGGCTGACACCCCTCTAGCCCTGGTTATCTTATAAGCATGGTGACATGTCACCCTCCCTCCTAGCATAGCCAGAAGTGGGATAGCGGATTGAGGAAAGGCCTCCACTAGGCTGCACTGTCTGCATCCAAATCCACCTCCTACTCACATCTGTATGCATCGGACCGATTTTCCCACGAGTGCATTCTTCAGCTTCCTATCTCATTCGTTTGTTTGGAGGCAATTACAGGAGCTAAGGTGTACATAACAGGGAGAACAGAGGACGGTACAAATATTGCATCTGCTCGCGCTGATGAACACTTGTTGCGGTGTGAGATGATCTTGTCTGTTATATCTTCACTTGTTCATTTCCTTTTCAGAAAGATCTTGCTCCCCACCACTCCCAGGCGGAGGAGGGCCTCCCACAGTGCCCGGATAAAGGCTTTACAGCAAGGAGGAAGAGGAACCGGCCTTGGGCTGAGCGTTTGTACAGCACCTCTCCAGTGCAGATTGGGAAACTGAAGTAGGGGTGGGTAGGCCCCTGTCCTCGGTGCCGCGAATGAGGGTCTGCAGTGGCCCCCTCACTGCGTGTGTGCTGTCCCCTCCGTACCGCCTCCCGAAAGGCTAGCAGAGCTGCTCCGGGTGCCGCTCTCGCTCTTGCCTCACTCTTGCCGCCTCACGCCTGTTTTTTTTTTTTTTTTTTTTTTGGTTGTTCTCAGCGCATTTCTTTCAGACCCGCTGGAAGCACGGACAAGAGATGCACAGCCTGCATCAACTGCTCCTAGGTCCTCTGTCCCCGGTGCTTGAACAAAGGCATTTGCTTGAAAACACGAACTCTTTCTGCCGAAAGGACTCGGTGGAGTGTACGTCCTGGGCTCCAGCACGCTACAGCTGGCCGCCCCTCCCCAATGGGACAGACGGAGGCAGAAATCCGTCCCGAAGCCCGATGATATCCGAGTGGCCCTGAATCCCCTCCTCCCCAGGCTGCCGGAAACTGCAGTGTGGGACGGTTAGGGCGCTTCTGCAGATTCATCTGGACTATTTACCGAGGCGTGAGGACCGGCGCGGGACCGCGGAGGGGAGCACAGCGGAAGGAGCCACACTAGGGGCGACTCTAGTTCTGGGAGCCAGACCGCTCTCCCCTAACCTCCGGGATAGACCTGTGACACTCGGCCTCCCTATCCTCTCCTGGCCTTTCCAACTGGTCACATACCTATCTCGGGAGGGAAGCGGGATTATTGACTCTGTAGCCCTGTTCCAAAGCATTTGCTTAGCCCTTTCTCCTTAAAATCCTCCAGGGCAGCAGTTGGAGGCAGAAGTAGGGAAATCTGGATTCAAATGCAGGTGTGCAAATGAGCGAGTTACTCTCCCTCTCGGAGGCCTCAGGTTCTTCCATAAAATGGGGGCTTAACAGTCTTAGCACAATGGCCCAAATCAAGTGCTTAATTCATTCTTTCAATCATTCGCAGTTTACAGACCTTCAGACACACTGGGTAGCAAAGAGGCAAGGTCTCACAGTTGGTAAATGGCAAACCCTCCCGGTGTCCTAATTACAGAGATTACTAGTTTTCAGCAATAGGAAGGACAAGTTCTCCAAATGGTTTTATGGAGCCAAGTAGAGGTGAGGGACAAGGAACTGAAGTTAGCTGCCCCCTCCTTCAGGCCCCAGGGATCCGTTCCACTGGCGGCCGAGCTTGCCTTCAGTGAGGTTCTGGGATGGTTTTAACCCCTAAATCGAGACCTGTTTCTCTGTCTTTTTTATTAGTGCGTCTTGGTTATCCAGATTAATGGGTTTCATTTTGGCAGATTTGTACATGCACATAACATTAATCACTCCCCTCCCCATCACCGCTCTCTATTCACCCTACTGCTTTCACATGATTGTGGGGGAGAGTGTTCAATGTGTGTAACTCATTTTGACCATATTTATGCCCCTATTTTCCCCCTTACACCTCCTCTTTTCTAGCCTTTTTTGGGCCTTCTGTTCAAGTCAAGCGCAAGCACTCTGAAACTCTACCCGGGAAGCAAGCCTTGTGCTGCCCTCCAGTGGTAGGCAAGGAAGTGTGGCCTGTGAAGCTCACCAAAGGGAGACTGAAATTTAACTTTCTGCAGGAGGCAAGACACAGAATGCAGACTGTCTGGGAGAGAGGAACTTGGGACGGCTTCCTCTTTCCCAGACTTCTGTTTGTCCTCCCCGGGGGTTTGGATATCTAGGAAACAGTATACTGAACTCTAGATTTGAAAGGCACAGGAGGTTCTACAGTTTGAGTTTCTTTTTGACTAGATAACACGTCTATATGATCAAAATATAAAGAAGACAGAGTGGAAGGGAAGTCTGCCACTGCTCCTGTCCATCAGCTGCCACGCTCCTCTTTCCAGGGCAGGGTATGGTCACACCATCTGAGTTTCTTCCCAGAGCTAGGGAGTGAGTCCTTGCAAACACAAACGTTTTACAGTGCTGGTGGGATAGTCCACTTTTCTGTATCTTGCTCCTTTATTTAAAAATGAGTTGAATGTGTTCTATATTGATTCACTTAGAACTGCTTCATTCTTTTGAATAGCTACATAATATTCCATTATATGGATCTCCTAAAATTATTTCATCAGTCTTCTATTGATGAGCCTTGAGGTTGCTTCTAATCTTTTGTAATCACAGACAATAGCATGGCAAATAACCTTGTACATTCACTGTTGTACCCAGGTACAAGAGAATCACTTAGCTGATGCTATTTGACAAATCATACCAAAACTCAGTAGCTTTAAACAAAAAGCTTTTTTATTGTTCATGTAGGTCAGCTGGGTGGTCCTGCTGCTCTGGGCCATGCTTGACTAATTTTGCCTTGGTTCCCTGCGTCTCAGATCAGAGGGTAGATGCAGTGGGAAGTTATCTGATCTAGGATGGACTCATTCACATGGCTGGCAGGTGACTGGCTATTGGCTAGGGCACAAGGGGTGTCTATATGATGTGTGTTTCATCATCTGGCAGTATACTTGGGCTCTGGAGACTCCATGACTCAAACAAATTTACTTCTCTTCACCCAAGCAAGTCATAAAGCCAGCTCAGATCCAAGGGGGGGGCAATAGAAGCTAGTTTTCCCAGGGTAGAACAGCGAAGTCATAATCCCAAGGGTATGTCACAGGGGATGTGAACTACCATGGCTATTAAGAATATATTTAAGTGCAATTTTTATTTTAGAATAATTATAGATCTACAGAAAAGTTTCCCCTGTTATTAACATATTACCATGGTGCATTTGTCACAACTAAAGAGCCTATATTGCTTCATTACAGTGTTAGTAAAAATCCCATACTTTATTCAGCTTTTAATGCTTTTTCCTTTCCTTAATATTTTCTTTCTTTACTGAGATCCAGAATACCACATTACATTAATCATCATATCTCCTTAGGCTCCTTTTGTCTATGGCAGTTTCTCAGATTTTCCTTGTGTTTTGATCACCTTTACAATTTTTTTTTGTTGTTGTTATTTTTGTTTTTTGGTACCGGTGATCGAACTTGGGACCTTGTGCTTGCAAGACAGGTGGCAGAACCACTGAGCTAAATCCTCAGCCCATAATTATGAACAGCTATCTATCGTATCTTGGTAAACATTTTTTTTTTTTTTTGGTACCGGGGATCAAACTCGGGTCTTTGCACTTGCATGGCAGGCAGCAGAACCACTGAGCCAAATCCCTGGCCCTTGCGTGTACAGTTTTGAGAAGTACTAGGTGAGGTATTCTTTAGGATGCTGCTCAATTTGGGATTGTCAGATTTTTTTCTCATGATTAGACTGGGGTTATGGTTTTTGGGAGGAAGGCCACGGATAATGTTCTTCTCAACATTATCAAGGAAACATGCTATCAACATCACTTATCATTAATAATGTTCATCTTGATTACCTGGCCAAGGCATATTTGCCAGGTTTAGCCATCACAATCTTACTTCTTTTCTCTCTTCCCATTGTATACTTTATACTAATGAGATAGACAAGAAGTGCCTGTCTCCTTTTTCCTGTGTGCCAGAGCAGGGTGTGGTTTGGCCAATAACTTTCAGCCTCTTCATTGATTCCCTATGCCCATAAAAGGCTGGGACAACCTACTTCAGTGTCCTTCCTGGTTACTTAATGGCCACTGTTCTCTGGGCTTTTCAAACAGGAGGAAGTCACCATGTATGGCCCCCATTTCAGGACTAGAGTTACATTCTACCTCCTTGAGGGAGAAGTGGCTACATAAATTATCTGGAGTTCTTTTGCTATGTATTTATTCAATCATTTATTATATCAAGATATGCTAATGGACATTTATTATCTTCTTTGTGTAATAAACCAAAACTATATTTATTTTGCTGTTTGAATCATCCAATTTTGGCTGAGAGCCCTTTCTGTTGGCTCCTGTGTCCCTTTGACACATCTCTGTTGTTTTGCTTTTGAGCATTTCCTTGCTTTCTGATACTACAAGATAGCCCAGGCTTATCTTGTCTACTTTCTGCTCTGTCCTTAGAAGCAGCACTTTCTCCAAGGAGTTTGGTTGCTTTTATTGGAAAATGACATTACAAACACAAATCTACATATCCACTGTGTTCATTGCTACCAGGGACCCACTCACCGTGGGCTGAGCTAGAAAATGTATGTATATATATTATATACACAAAACTGTTTCTGTATCTATCATAAATATCTATATTAAGAAGAACATGAGCTCATCCTAATGTCTCTAATTCTAACCCATTCACATGGCTCATTCTATCTTTCTCCCTTACTTTTCTATAACCTCCCACTTCAACAGTGAGAAATCTGACTGCTACCACCTGCCATCCATTTCCTTTACTGTTTAATTCTGGTATACATGTAGTTGGGTTTCAGAGCTGATAACCCATATCAACCCCCATGAGAAACACCTCTGCCAACTAGAGTACAGTGCTTATAAATAGTTCTTTTGATCATTAGTCTTATAGTTTATAGTCATTTTAAAAGTTATTTAGGTTAGCACATCTGTTCACTGAGTGCTTCAGTGAGATTACCTGATACACTTGTAATACAATTTGATTCTTTTGTTAATGTCAACATTCTGTTCTGTGATTCTCCAATTCTCCTAGTAGATTTTTCAAAAATTTGCAAACCTTAATGTTTACTCATTGTGTTGTAAAGCTCTACGGATTTTGAGAAATGGATAGTATAGGAGCTCTTTGTATATTCTAGATATTAAATCCTTATCTGATATCTTAGTAACTGTAGTACCATGCAGAATAGTTTCTTGGCTCCAAAATATCTGCGGTGCTTCACTTACTCAACAATCTCCCATCTCCAAACCTCTGGCAATCACTGGTTTGTTTTCTATCTCTAGTGTTTGCCTTTTAAAAAGGTCACATAAATGGAATCATGCTAGTTGTAATTTTTAAGAATGTCTTCTTTCATTTGAATTTCATCCATATTGTTATGTGGAGTAAGAGTGTGCTCCTTTTGAAAGCTGAGTAGTAGTCCAAATTATGGGTGTATCTTTGTTCATCCATTATTAAAAAACACCTTAGTTGCTTCCAGCTTTCTTCCAAATACAGCTGCTCTGACCATTTATGCGCAGAATTTCATGTAGACATCAGATTTCCAGTGAGTACAATTGCTGGGCTATGTGGCAAATCTATATTTTACTTGATAAGAAACTTCTAAACTATCTTCCAAAATGATTGTACTATTTTTCCTTCTTACCAGCAATCAATGAGTGTTCCTATATATCAGTACTTGGTATTGCCACTTTTTAATAATTTAGCAAGTTTCATGTGTATGTTTTAATTTAATGTTTGATTTAATTAATTTAATTTTAATTAATTTAATGTTTTAATTTCATATGTATGTTTCATATGTATGTTTTAAATTTCATATGTATGTTTAGCTTGATTTTATTTTGATCTGCATTTTTCTGACAAGTAATGTTGAGTTCCAAACTCAGTTGACTGTATTTGTGTGTATTTCTAAGCTCTTCGTTCTGTGCCTTTGATGTACGTGCCTATTCTTTTGACCACACTGTTTTGATTGCTGTAGCTTTATTATAGTGAATTCTGAAATTGACAGTGTGAGTTTTCCAACTTCATTCTTTTTCAGAATTTTGTCAGTTATTCTAGCAGCTTTATCTGTGCATATAAGTTGTAGAAATGATTTATCAGTCTACTAACAGTTTATTGGGACTTTTATTTGGATTCCATTGAGTCTATAGATCAAACCGGAAATAACTGAAGAGCATCTGTAGAAGGAAGAGCAGGGGAGGGTGGGGAAAGAGGGAATAAAAAAGGCCAGGATTGCATATGTATATGTACCAGTTTCCCAAGGTGAATGTAATTTTGCATCATGAACACATATTAATAAAGAAAACAATGTGAAAGATTCCAATCCACGAGTACAAAATATCTCTCCCCCTTTTTAGTTTGGTACCCAGGATCGAACTCGGGTCCCTGTGCTTGCAAGGCAGATGGCAGAACCACTGAGCTAAATCTCTGGCCCATCTCTCGCATTTATTAAATTTTTATTCCCCAACTCTCTACCCCACCAAATCCCTTTTAACTAACATTCTACTCTCTGCTTTTAAGAGTTCAACTTTTTTATAATCCACACAGTTAAATCTGAAATATCTGTATTTCTGTGCTTGGCTTAACATAATATCTTCCAGGGTATTTTTGTTCATGTTGTAAATGATAGGATTTCCTTCTTTTTATTCAGTTACACACACACACACACACACACACACACATTATATGTCTGTTGATGGATTGTTAGGTTATTCTGCATCTTGGCTGTTGTGAACAGTGCTCCAAATAAACATAAATATGGATGTCAGTGTCTCTTGAACATACTGACTTCATTCCTTGTAGATATATACCCAGTAGTGGGATTGCTGGGACCCATGGTAGTTTTGCTTTTTAATTTTATTTATTTATTTTTTGGTAGCGGGGATTGAACTCGGGTCCTTGCTCTTGCGAGGCAGGCCACTGAACCACTGAACTAAATCCCTGGCCCCTTGCTTTTTAATTTTAAAGGAACCCCCATACTGTTTTCCATAATCTATATTCCTGCCAAATGTGTGTAAGGATTCTCTTTTTTTCTATAATTTTCCCAATACTTCTATTATCCTTTCAGTGTCTATGGGATCTTTAGTAATAACCCATCTTTTGTTCTTGATGTTGGGGAACTTGTATTCTCTCTCTCTTTCATTTAGCCTGACTAGAGGCTTATCAATTTTATTAATCTTTATAAAGAACCAGCATTTTGTTTCACTGATTTTCCTCTATTGTTTTCTTGTTTTCAGTTTCATTGACTTATGCTCCAATTTTTATGTTTTCGTTTTGCTATTTCTTTAGATTTAATTTCTTTTTCTTTCTCTAGTTTTCTTGGGTATAAATTTAGGCTATTGATTTTGGAACTTTCTTCTCTTCTAACAAACACTAATACCATATCTCTCTCTAAATCTC
>NW_022900919.1:43759188-43760702 GCF_012274545.1 Fukomys damarensis
TTGCATTAGCTGAATACCACAAATTTTGACAATTTTTATCTTAATTTAGTTCAAAACATTTTCTAATTTCTCTTGAGACTTCTGTTTGGACTCATGGTTTATTTAGAAGTGTATTGTTTTATTTCCAAATATATTCAGCTATCTTTTTGCTATTGATTTCTACTTTAATTCTTTTATTATTTGAGAACATAATTTGTGTGATTTCTAGCCTTTTAAATTTATTAAAATGGATGTTATGGCCCAGAAAGTAGTCTATCTTAGTGACTGTTCCAAGTACATTGGAGGAGAATGTGATATTATTGAATGAAATGCTCTATACATGTTAATTAGATCAAGTTCATTGACAGTGTTGTTCAGGTCATTTATATCCATACTGATTTTCTGCCTGTACGATCTAGTAATTACTGAAAGAGAGCTTTAAAGTCTCCAGCTAAAATAGCAGATTTGTCAATTTCTCTTGTCAGCTCTATCAATTTGGTCTCATGAATTTTGACACTTTGTTGTTTTGAGCTTAAGATCATCATGGCTTCTTGGAGATTTGACCACCTTCTCATTATATAATGTCCCTGTTTATCCTTGATCATCTTTTCTATTCGAAAGCCTGCTTTGTCTGAAAAGAATATAGCAACTCCAGCATTCTTTTGATTAATGCTGCCACAGTATGTCTTCTTCCATTGCTTTGTTTTGAAAGAATAAAGATATAATTCATATATCATAAAATTCACCTTTTAAAGTGTACTGTCCTGGGATTATTGGTTTATTCACAAAGACTGTGCAATCCTTGTCACTACCTAATTCTAGAATCTTTGTATTACTCAAGAAGTACTATTCCCATTAACAATCACTTCCCTCTCTATAGTCCCTGCAACCGCTAATCTACTTTTACTTTGTATGGATTTGGCTGCTCTGGACGTTTTATGTAAATGGAATCTTATGATGTAATTTCACATTGTGTCTAGCTTATTTTATCTAGTGTAATGTTTTCAAAGTTTATCCATGTTGTAACATGTATCACTAATTCATTCCTTTTTGTGGCTGAAAAATATTTCGCGACATGGTATAATATTATACTGTACCATTCCAGTTTCCTTGGCCCTTTAGCCGTTGATGGACATGTGGTTTGTTTCTACCACTTAGCTCTGATTGGTAAGGCAACTATCAACATTGGCATATGAATTTTGGTGTGTATATATGTTTTCAAATACCCTAATTATATACTTAAGATTTGAATTGCTGAATCATGTGGCAACATTGTCAGGCATCATAGAACTGTTTACCCAAGTAGATGCACTATTTTACAGCCCTCTAGCAATATAAGATTTCATTTTCTCTGAATCCTTGTGGTATTCTTACCTTGGTAAACTATATACAACATAAATAATTTTAAGTATATAATTCAATGGCATTGATTACATCTATAATGTTGTGCAACTACCACTATTCCCACAAATATTTTCTTATTATTCCAAACAGAAACTATGCAAGTCTTTTTTTTTTTTTTTTTTTTTTTTTTT
>NW_022900919.1:43760880-43779010 GCF_012274545.1 Fukomys damarensis
TTTTTTTTTTTTTTTTTTTTTTGGTACTGGGGATCTAACTTGGGACCTTGTGCTTGCAAGGCAGGGGACCACCGAGTTAAATTCCCAGCCCCCAAAACTATGCAAGTATTAAGCAGTAACTCCCAATTCCCTCTTTCCTCCAGTTTCTGGTAACTTCTAATCTTCTTTCTGTCTCTATGAATTTTCCTGTTCTAGTTATTTCATATGGAATCACAATATTTACCCTTTTATTGGGCTTATGTTTTGGGGCACCATGTGTCAAGGCTTATCTTTGTGTGGCATACATCACAATTTCATTCTTTTCTATGGTTGAATATAATTCCATTGTATGTAGATACTATATGTCATTTAGCTTTTGATCTGTTGATGGACACTTAGCCTGTTTCCACATTCTGGCTATTGTGAATAATACTATAATGAATGCTGACATATGATTATCTATTTTTTTAAATTGTTTTTTCTCATTGAGTTTATTAGTACATTTTAGGTATACAGTACGGTTACATTCATCATTGGGATCTTGTACCTTTACATGACAGGTCTTGGTTGCACCAGTCTGTATTAATGTTGCGATTTTCAATAGTTAGGCTTTGGTTTATCATGTGTTAGGGATACAAATTCATGTTTTGTATGTGGAAGTCCAGTTGTCTCTGCACAACCTGTTGAAGGTACTGGCACTCTGCTATAATAAGTAAGAAATATTAAGAGTCACAAAATCATAGGACTATAATCTTAGAATCATAAAGACTTTAGAACATAGAAACATAGAATTTTACAACTGGGAATCATAAATTCAATGAATAAAAATTCTCAAATTGAAGCCCTCCCTGGGCTTGCCTCTGCTTATAAGATGACAAGACATAAAATGATTTTCCTGATATGACCTGTTCTATCTCTGGCCTCATTTCTCATCACTGATCTCACCTCTCACCCCAATCCTATTTTGTCTCCTCTACTTTCTGTTAAACACAAATTCTATCTTATACCCAGGGTTCTAGCCATGTCTTAAACTATTCAAGATTCTATGATGTACTTTTATATTATCCAGGACATAGAAAACCCTCAGCAATCATTTGTTAATCTAATTCATGAATAAAATCTTAAAGTTCTCAGCACAGTGTGTAGCACATGGAGATATTAAACTCTAGCCACCTCTATCAGCCATCTGATTTGTGCCTGATACTCTTCTAAGCATTTCATATGCATTAATTTATTTTGTTTTCATGACCATATGTGGTAGATGCTATTATTATTCTCGTTTTAGAAATGGGAAAGCTAAAACAGAGAAGATAGCAATTTGCTCAGCTAGGCAGAGGCAGAGCTGGGATTCAAACTTAGGAAACTCTCATAAATTAGCATGAAACCCATTATTTGCCAGGCATTGCATTGATGTCAGATGTGTCACAAGCATAATCTCTAATTATATGCCAATCCCCTTAATACCTGAAGAAATGGAGGCCCAGAGAGGTAGGGCACTTCTCCAGGGTTACTCAGCTGGTAAAAGCTGAGACTGAAGTTTTAACCAGGCCTGACTGCTGTAAATCCCACACTCTCTGCTGTACTTGGTTTGTCTCCTGGACTGACTCTTGGGGAAGTGAATATCTTTGTCACTTGTCAAGCCATCAATCTCTTCTTCCTTGGAGACATAGCTCCAGAATCCCTTGATTGCAATGCACTCCCTATTTCTTCCCACTCACCCCACTTGCCCAAATCAGTTTTCCTACAACCCCTTCCTCTGCCCTCCACACAGCCAGAGAGCCCAGCGGTTAAATATACAGGGTCTGTGCTCAGGTGGCCTTGAATTTAAACCATAGATCTTCTGGGTGGCCTTGACTAATGCTTTGATTTGAGCCTTGTTTTTTTTCATCTATGCACTAAGAAAACCATCTCTTTCATAGGGCTGGGTGAAATATGCACAAATTTTGACTCATTGTTGACCGAAGTGTTCACAACAGTGTATTACAATGATCTGTGTAAATGTTTGTCTCTGTCATTTGACTGGAGGGCAGGAACTGATTCTGATGCATCTCTTTGCCACTAGCACTCAGTATGGTTTAGAACAGGTATTAAATGAATGTAGAATAAATGAATGAAAAAGAAATGAACCTGAGAATCCTGTAGTCATACTGTCATTCACACATAACATGTAAGAAATTTGTGTCACAAAGCTGAAAAACTGGATCATCCATGTTAGTAACACATTGTATATTGCCACCCATTACACACACACACACACACACACACACACACACACAAACACACACACACACATTTACACTCCAATACTTCTCCCCTTCACTTCTCTCCCCTTTTCTCTTCTTTTCCTTTCTCTTCCCTTCTGATCTGTCCTCTTCTATATTTTTTATTTTTAAAAAATGCTGTGCTACTTCATGGCCCATAAAGGCACTGTGACCTATGGTTTGAAAAATACCTCTCTGGCCCCATTTCTCAGCATTATTTCCAGCATGCCTAAATTGACACCTGCACTTGCACACCCCTAGGGAAGGGAAGTTCCTTTCACATGGTGAGAGATTTCATTGCTGGATAGTACTGGTTGCTAGAAAGCCCTTCCTTCCAACAAGCTGAAGTGAGCATGCTGTACTTCCCCATTTAGCTGCCTGCTCTCTCTGCTCTCTGAGCAACTCACTTGTCCCTGGGTTCCCTCTTCTTCCCCTGTTCTTATGCTGTGCTTTCCCTAAGTGCAAAGAGCCAAAGAGTTCACTGTCAATGCCACTCCCTGAGGTGAAGGTTTTGATCTTCACTGCCATCTCCAATGATTATTTTTGTATTCTCTCATGGGAATGGGGTCTCCTGTGGCCAATGCATGGCTACTGACTGAAGTTTTCAGCTCTTGGAGGAGAGAAGTTTTTTGTTATGTGGGAAATAGCAAAAGAAGTTTCTTTCCCACAGCCAATCTCCTTTTCTTGTTTCCTCAACTGCTTGAATTTTCCTAGTGAGGTACTCAGTTGTTTAGCAAATAGCATCTCAGAAATCATAAGAAGGCACACTGAAACTATATTATCAGTTTTTCACATTTTAGTCAAAATTTTCCCCAGCCAGTCTTTTCTTATATCATAGGGCATGGGGATAGGAATTCTGATGGCAGCCTGCCAGAGGATCTTCTCAGAAGTGGGCAAAGGGCAGTAACTGGCTTTTACCTTGAGGCAAGTTTGTAGGACTATACAGCAAATATTTGTTGAGCACCTTCTGTGTGCCAGGCTTTGTGCTAGATGCTGAAGATACCATTAAGAGCAAGACAGGCTCATGGCTAGCCTGCTTGGAGTATGCAGTCCATCAGTAATAGGGGCCATCAGCCTATTATAACAAGGTGTAATAGGTGTTCTGCCAAGGTCAGAGAATTGGGGGAGCTCAAGGATCTCCTTACTGGGTGGGGTTAGGGAAGGTTTCCTGGGAAGACATGAGCTGAGACTTCAAGGACAAGGACAAGGAGCCTGGGGGTGAGTGACTATTTTTCATTCTCCCTGGCTTCTCTGACCAAAGTCATTGTCCCCAGCCCAGCTGGTACACTGATTTAAACCAGCCATTCTCAGGTCTTAATTCAATCAGAAAGCTGTTTTGTTCTGACTTTAGGCTGGAATTCTGTGTCTGGGTGTGGCTGAGATCTGCACTTCAGCCTTTGATGCACACCTTTGGGAAACCCTGAGCAACATTAGCATCCCTCCATCACGTCATCCAATATGCACAATTTTTTGAGCTTTGAAAGCTAGAGGAAACAGGCAGGAAGGTTGAGGTTGCCTTTCTGGGATTACCAAGCTGGCGAAGCAGAAGACAGTGGTACTGGTGACATTAGGGAGAGAGATGTATCAGGGGAGTCCCATGAGGATCTCAACTACCCCAAAGTGCCTCCTGCATCTGGGGTAGTCTGACTTACCTCCCAGCAGAAGGACAAAGGTACCTGGCACATAATTAGCAGGGCTCTTGTTTCAGAAACCTCATGTGTTTCAAGACAGGGAGGTAGAACCCAAGGCAAGCTCCAGTTTCTAAGTGAGAAGCTTCAGGGATCAGGCACCAATAGGATCATCAGAGATTGCTGTGGGGGAGGTCTGGGCCTGGGCAGGGACCCAGAGTTCAGGAAATGCAACTGAGTCTGTGAATATGAAAGAAAACTCCCACCTCTGTTCTAGTGTGTTGGATGCTGGGATTCAGAAACATGGCCCACTTGGCACACTGGTGGCAGAGCCAGATCTGAACCCAGAACAGGACTTTCTTCCTTCCTTCCCTCCCTCCCTTTCCCTTGTTTCTTCTTTCTGAGGTAGCCCTACTCTATGCAATATCTTCCGAAATTGCCAACATGCTGTCAACTTGTAAATGTCTCTCCTCCTTCCCCATTACTGGTCTGCCCTAGCGCAGTCTCCTGTGTTAAGCCAGCCACAGCTAAAGTGTCCTCTTCTCCTTGCTTCCTCCCTTCCCCTCTTGCAACCCCCCACCTCCAGGACACCCATGTGCCAGCATTTAGTCTGTGAATGGGATCTCATCCAGGCCTGCTCTCTGCTCAAGGCATTGCTCCTCCTTCCTCACTACAGGCTGCTGGATTGAGCCCTGAGGTTTCCCCTATGACCCCCCTCTGCTTCCATCACAGTAATGTGCTATGGCTTAGAAATTCCACTAATGCCTGCCCTGCATGCTGCACATTTCTTTCTGGAACACTGTCCTTGTAGAACTTCTTGTGGCTCCTTTCATTCAGGTCCCAGATCACATGCCTCTCTCTTCTTGTCCACCCTATTCAAAATATATCCTGTTGCCCTTTAACCCTACCTTCTTTATTGTCCTTCATGCCAGTTCACCCACCTGGATTTATGCTGCTTGATTACTTCTTGTTGTCCATCCTTTCCTCCAGAATGGAACTCCGTTGAGGGTGGATCCTGCTCACTTGCTCAGCACCTCTGGTGCTCTGTAAAGAGTTGTAGGGATAAATAAATTGATAATGAAGTGAATTCATTTAACTATGGTCCTGTGGCAGGCCCTGAGGACTCAGTCATGGAGCAAGTGCATAAGGAAGGGTCTCTGCCATCAAGGGGTTGGATTGCCATCTTGAGGAGAGGTGATTTCTGGCTCTGTTTGCAGGAGCCTCTGAGTGTCATGGGTGGCCAGTGTAGGTTGGACCAGACTCTTGTCTAAGAAGATAGGTTGAGGGTGAAAGATCTATGGGTCCTAGCAACAAAGAGCTGGATTTGAGGGACCATCTGGGGATTTCTGTCACTCTCTGGTCCCTGGGTCTCAGAGGCTAGGACTGAGGCCCATACTCATGATGAGGGATTTTGGGAATTGTGCTTACAGGGTGGATGAGGTCCAGTTCTTCCAGGTTCAGGCCAGTAAACTCTGATTAGAGAGATGAATGAAGACACAAGAGACAGAGAATATTTTTGTGAGGAAGTCAGGGGTCTTCACTGAAATGAAGCCTCAAACTGACTTAACCGCTTAGTTTTATTGAGAAATGAAGTCATTGTGGTCTGCTGAACACAGGTGCATATTTTAAATTAGGAAGGCATGATGACAACTACGCTGAATTGTTAACTTTATCAAATCATTCTCAGGATGTTTTTCATTTCACCTGCAAGGCTTGCCTTGTCTTCAAGTTGTTCCCATCCCTCAGGGTTAGCAGTTTTCTGTGCCCCTGAGGCAACTCCAGCAAGTGCAAGAAACTCCACACAGTTCCTACTGGTGCTAGAATCAGGAAGAAAACTGGCCTGATTCCACAAAGGGGAACTCAAGCTGCACCCATGGCTCAGCCTAGGGGAGCCCTGTGGGTACTTTGGCTCCCCTCAGCCCATCCACGGGAGAACTCCAATGTTTCCACTTCTCCTACAGCCTCCCAGTCTCACAAGACAGGCTACCCACAGCTTCCCACCTCCTGCAATCAAACCAGAGAAGTATCCTCCTTCTCTGTAGATGGCATGATTGGAGCTGAAGAACAGGTGCATAAGCCCAGGAGATAACATACTTTCTCCAGAAAACCTTCTCTGGCTTCCTTCTTTCCCTTATTCCACAGCACATATCCTCCTTTTATTTTATATATTCATGGATTTACCATCCATTCATCCATCCATCCAACCAACCATTTGTATATACAACCATTGACCCATGTATTCATTGTCCACCTGACACACTTTCCCTGAAAACTCTGCTATATTCACTGCTATGCTCTTGGCACTTATTCATAGTACTGAAAAAGGATGTGGTCCTTGCCCTCTCAGGCTTGAAGTCTAATAAGGGGAAGGGTCCCTATGTAACTAATTTCAAATTAAAACTTTAACACATCTATGATAAATGCTATGTTAGAGAAGTAGCAGAATCCACATGGGAGTGTCAGGATAGGCTTTCCTAAGGAAGGAAGTTTTGCCCCAGACCAGGATGTTCAATTGCTAGCTAGCAGCCGTATGTGGCTATGGAATGTTTGAAAAGTGATTAGCACCACTGAGCAACTGAATTTTAAATTTTATTTGATTTTAATAAATTGAAATTAAAATTTAAAAACTAAAGCAGTATAAGGGTTGTGTTTCTGTTTGTTCAACAAAACTTTATTGCTTGGCAGGACAACATTTTCACTTTGTAGGAAATTCAAAGACTAAAAAAAAAAATCATGTATGTGGTGATACTTGCCTGTAATGGGACATGACTATAATCATAGCACTGGAGAGGCTGAGGCAGGAGTTCAAGGCCAGCCTGGGCTACACAATGAGTATGACAGCCTGAACTGCATGGCAAGACCCTGTCTCAAAAAAACAAAACAAAACAAAACAAAAAACATATGTAGAATATCACAGCATTTTTATTGTTTGAATGTTGAAATGATATAACAATATTGGATTAAATATTAGTAAATAATAATTTCACCTATCTTTTAATCTTTTAAAAGTAGGTTCTGGAAAATCTAAAACTCTATATGTGTCTTGCACTATGTATCTAGACAGAGCTGAACCAAATATAGGATTCAGAGGCCAAATTAACCAGGGAGAGGAGATATGAGGGGGTTGGAGAAGGTCATACTTGTTAGGATGGAAACTCGCATAATAGCTCCTAGTTTATAAACAAGAGTTCAGATTCTATGTGCATAAGATTCAAATAATAGTAGGTAGACATCATCATACTCTTGCCACAGATACAGAAATGGAGGTTTGGGGAGGTCAAAAGAGTTGACTACAGCTCTGTGCCAAGTAACCCTTAGGTTGAATAGTTGAACTTGGCAGAGGTACCCATCTGCATTGTCTTTATTTATCTCTCTGTACACTGCTTTCAATACAACTATCAAATTTCTCTTTCCTGCTCCTCTCTGGTTCCTCCGATATTGCTGGTCATTTCTGGGCACTTGCAGAGATGTGCTCCATAATGCTGAATAAATGGATGACAATGAATGGATAATTTTACCAAACTTTAGGAAATAGCTGTTCTATGTCAGGGCCTGTTTAAGGCCCAGGCCTAACTAGTCCAGTGTAAAACACCAACATCATCTTCAGTTTAGCACCTACGTCCTCCCCTCAACTTGCCCAATGCTGTCCTGGATCCCTGCTGATAAATCTGATGGGGGTTCAGGTGAGGTATTTTTCATTCCTTCTTCCTTCCCTGTTGAGGTCCCCACTGTCCTCTGGTGTGGCAAGTTCTGGAAGGGGAGAAGGGTGAACCTCTCCTCAGCAGCGCTTTGCTCACTGGGGCTGGAGTGGAGAAGCAGCAGCCTTGGGGGCACAGGTGAGAGCCTGTAAAAGTGAAATAGCAAATCTCTGCATTTAATTGAATTAGCTCATTATCATTAGTCCAAGAGGATGGAATGCACTTATCAGGGGCCTCAGAGACAAAGCTTTAATTAACACTAGTGGGTCAGTCTGTATTCACACTCATGAGAGACTGGCCCCATTCAATGCTTGAACAAAGAAGATATACATTCTAGGAGGGGGTGTTTCAAGTGAGGCAACTTGGGTATACATTCATTGGTAACAGAAATTGAATATGCATCAATAAGTGGACTCAGTCATGTTATTGGCTTATACATAATACTGGTAACATGCTTGTTGGGTGATTTAAGGTACAAGGTCTATCTCATCTGTATTCTGGTGAAATGGCAAAACTCTTCTGGAGACAAAGACATTCCTGAGATGAGGAAGTTGGCTTGGACATGTCCAGGCATGTGATGCAGGGCAGGCCTGGACATGATGAACAAAGAAAAATTTCAGGTAGGGAGTCCATCTTAAACTACAGAAGCAAAATTTCTGTGCAAAATTCCCTTTCAAGAGGGCCCTACATGTGCACATGTGTGTGTGCTTATGTGTTGGAATGCGCCCTGTATAGTCTCTCTCCCCCAGAAACTGGTGCCTCTCTACAGCTCTGATATTACAATTTGTGCATAGGTTTTGCTTCCAGAGGAGCCAAAGACCGGAAGTTCTAGGCTTGGTCTCTATTCTCCATTGCAATCTCTCTCTCTTTCTCTCTCTTGCTCTGTCTCTCCCTCTCCTTCTCCATCCCCGCCTCTTTAAAGTAAAAGAAGACCATTTATTTGGTGGGTGGGGAAAGGGGGGGGAAAGAGAGAGGAAAATACTCCTGGTAGGCCTCTTAAAGGACCTTTCCCCCTTGCCAATTTGCATAGAGGAAGTTCAGGCTGATCTCCTGCCACATCTCTTTTCAGTTCCCCTTTCTCTTGCTCAGGGGAGCATGAAGCTAGACCAACAAATCTATGTCTACTGCATAGAGAACGAGCAGCGGAATTTATCCAGCACTGGTCTCTAGGAGTTTTCTTGCAGATCCAAGGGGCAGCTGCATAACACCCTTCTGCCACCACACCTTGGCTGATAACCTTTCACACTTCTCTGTATTAGCTGAATGCGCACACCACAAGAGCTGGGAGGTTGGGTGGGGAGGCTCAGTGTGCTGTTTCATCTTCAGTCCTGGGGATGTACCCAAGGGTCCCTCATTATTATGCAGTTCTTATTGTACCCAGCACAAACCCAGGATTGAGTTTCAAAGTCCACGCTCTAGCCAGATGTGGTGGTGCACACCTGTAATTTCCCTACTCTGGGAGGCTGCAGCAGGAAGACTGTAAGTTTGAGCCCATTTTGAGAGATTTAGCAATTTAGTGAGCCCTTGTCTCAAAATAAAAGAAACTAAAAAAGGTCTTGGGATGCAGCTCAGTGTGAAGACTCTGGGTTCAGTCCCTGGAACTGAGGGTGCTGGGGGGTATGTGGAGAAAAGAATGTGCACCTTCTGTCTTTGGTCATATTTGTCCAGGCTCAGTTCACCAGCCTTACTGGGACCACCACTGATCCATTCTCTATTCCCAGAAGCTGTCCTTTGGGTATACTCTCTCAACATGGAGGAACCCCCGGGAGAGAGGACCCCCAATTCTCATTGCATCAGGGCCAGCTCTGTGGCTGGAAGCTACAGGTGGAGCTCAGACCCTCCTTTGTCTGGCCTATAAGCACCAGATAGCAGCAGCCCTACCAGAAGCAGCACTGCCCCCCTAACTGTGGGTTAGGAGTTTGGGTGGACCGTTTTCCACAGTGACCACTTCTCTTACTCTGGTTCACAGCTCTGCTCCAGGCCTGGTTGGGGGATGGGAAGCAGGAGGTATAAGGAGGCCCCAGGCTGTCAAAAGACTAGGCGGTGGCTTCCAGGCTCATCAGAGCTTCACGCAGGTTTTCGCGGGCTCAGATCAGGGACACAGTGGACTTCTGAGCATGTTTCCTATACCTGGGCAGGTCCTGCACCCCCTCATTGCCATTCTCCTGCTGCAACTCACAGGTGAGTCCTGATTCCTGCCCACCAGACCCTCAGAGTGGGCAGAGAGCCCTGGGGGATTGCCAAGCACAGCTCCCTGTGTTTCAGGTGGGCAACAGGCCTGGAGGGCATGGCTGAGCCCTTTCCTTCTCACCAGGTGTTGTTTTGCTTCGCTTCCTCCATGTGTACCCTGTGGGTAAAGGGAGATGGTGGGAGCTTAGAGGTCAGAGGAGACATGACACAGAGGAGGGCAATGGGGGAGGTCAGGTGGTGAAAGAGGAGCCTGGTTTCCCTGATGGCAATTCTGGCCTGAGTCAGTGAGTGTGTGCAGGCAGAAAGAGTAGAGGTGAGATAAATGCCCCAGGTGATGAGTCCTGGACTCTAAGTTCACACTAACCCACTCATCCCTTTTCACTGAAAGGCTATGTAGTCTTGAGCAAGTCACTAAGTCTTTGAGTGCGTCTGCCCTTTAAGGAAGTAGAACTGTGGGAAAAATGAGTACATATACCTGAAAGTGCTTTATAAACCACAGAAGGCTGTCATCAGGTGGGGGTTAAGGAGGGAGCATGACACCTGAACACCAGAACTATGGGCTAAGAGGACACAGGTCCATGGTCTTCCTGAGCTGCCTCTCATGGCCCTGTGCTGTCATTGCTGGTACCTGTGTCTGTCTTCTACTCTTCCTGCCTGACCAGAGACTCCTTGAGAGCCAGAGTCCTGTGTTTGTGTCCTCAGCACCCAGCTCACAGACTGATGGTGAGCAGAGGTTTGAGGTGCAGCAAAATCTTAGAGAGACCATGCTGTACATGTCTGATAGGCTGTCCTGAGGAAAAGGGACAACTCTTGCCGTGCAGTTTTCCTGGGATGACTCCAGGCAATTCTAGCCTAGTAAGGGAAGCGCTGAGGTTAGAAGCAGAAATTACTTTGTCATAGTCCTAGCTGTATGAGGATGAATGAAGCTTCTTGGGGTGGAAAGAACTCCATATCACTGGAGGTGAGTAAATGGAGAAGGGATGCCTTGTGAGATGTTGATAGGAGGAACCTGACTGGGAGGTTCAACCATCCTTGTTCACTTCATACTTAAGTCATTATAAACTTATATCCACAATGGACATTGTGACTGTTGGCCAGTCCCTTCCCTACTTGGTTGTTGTTCATGTCTCTTCTTCTCAATAATACAGCCACCGTCCACCCAGATGCTCAACAGAAAAATCTGGGGATTATTGACTAAAATTTCTTCTACCTCTCATGTCTCGTCCAGCCCACTGCTATATTATAGGCCAGATCTTCCAAGTGTATCTCTAGTTTTTCTGTTTCTCGTCACCCTAGGCCAGGCCACTGTCACTTCTCCTTCTCTGATAGGCTCCCTGCTCCTTTCCCACCACCCTCCTTGCTGGCCTCCATACAGTCTTCTAAAAATGCAAATAAGCCTGCCATGCACCTGTTTAAAGTCTCTGTGGAGTGGCTGTTGATCACACAGGATGTAATCACAGTTGTTACCATGTCCCACAAGTCTCCTCTCCATCAAGGCCTCTTACCCACCATGCCCAAGTTCTATAGTCCTCTTGGATTCTTGGGTCTTCTAAGCTCTTCCCACTGGAGCCCTTTCTTACCTGCTTTTCCTGCCATCAAGGATGTTCTTCATGGGCCCTTTCACACAGCTGTTTCCTATTCCTTTCTCACTTTTAGCTTAAAATATCTTTCTCTTATCACATTTCCAGAATGAGACTTTCTGGCATCTCTGTGTTCTTTGGGTTTCTAAAGACACTGAGCCCCAGGTATGATTGAATCTGTATCTGCTGTTTACTTGTTGTCTCTGTGAACTCCCTGAGGCTGGTACCAAGCACATGACAGGTAGTAGGTCCACAGGGCCTTTATACCATGTGTGTATCTTACAATTTGAGTCCTGGATGCATCCCACTTTCAGTGTATGGTTATAGTCATTGTCTTTTGCAGCTGGGCATCCCTTCATCTCTCTGATGGGCCCATCTCAGAGGGTAATCCCAGAAATATCAGAACCTTTCAACTGCACTGCTGGCCCCTTCAGCTCTGAAGACTTTAACATCACCTGGTTTAAGAACAGTGATGAACATCCAGCCTCAGCCCAGTACCTGGTGGCTGACAACAAAGGCAATTACTCCATCACCAGCAAGGCATGGGTGACCCTGACTAGAGACGATGTCTTGTCTCAGATCACCTGTGAAGTCGCTCACGGGGACCTTGATGAGCCCTTGCGGATGACCATGAACCTCTCCCAAATGCTCTACAGTGAGTGGGCTGTACAGTATGTTTGTATATCTTGGCATCACTGGCTTTTGGGTTTTTGCCTAAAGCCTTATTTAACAAACAGGGATCTGAAATTCCACATCACTACCCCTTACCACATATAAAGAGATTAAAAAACAGCTTCCAGGGGCCAGGGCTCAGCTCAGTGGTTCGGTGTCCTGCCTTGCAAGTGCAAGGACCTGAGTTCAATCCCTGGTACCAAGAAAAACAAAAACAAAAACAGCTTCCAGAGGCTAGCCGTGCACCTCGGTTTTAGTACTAGCTGGGCCACTTCACAAGTTGTTTGATTCTGGGCACATTTCTTAACTGTTCTATGCTTCTGTTTCCTTGTAAAGTAGGAATAAAATGAAGACCTACTTTGTAGATTTTTTCTGAAGACCAAATGGATCCTTCCTTATATAACACATAGAACCATGCCTAGCTCACAGCAACCTGCTCATGAGTATCTGATCTTGTTATTACTGGCTCCAGTCTCCCTTTTTTTCTCCAGTCTACTATCTTTGTTCAATTACTATAAGGTATGATAAAAATACAGTGAATATTTAAATTA
The DNA here is from genome assembly GCF_012274545.1 of Fukomys damarensis. Classification (NCBI taxonomy): domain Eukaryota; kingdom Metazoa; phylum Chordata; class Mammalia; order Rodentia; family Bathyergidae; genus Fukomys; species Fukomys damarensis. Next base: position 43,773,440 of record NW_022900919.1, read on the forward strand.
AAAATTTATTACAGTAAAAGACACATTGCTATTAGTCCCCCTCAAGACACTTACCCTTCTTTCAATCACACTTATTGCATTACTCTTGCTACTTTCTGAAGCAGTTATGGAAGTCTTCATTTGTGTCTTTATGAGGTGTAATTAAAAAAATATGGTGAATGCTACTGTCAAGTGTCATTCAATGGAAAAGTATGCGTGTGAAAACATTGTGGTGTATTCTCATCCACCTTATTTGTTGGTCCTGGCACCATGCAATTTCTGGCCTTCTTCAAAGTCAAAATGAAAGAACTTTGAGAACTGCTTTAGAAAGTGGCAAGAATGATTGGCCAAGTGTTTTTGAAGTGAGGGGAGTATTTTGAGGGGCACTAATGGAAATCTATCTCTTACTATAATACATTAAAATTGTAAATATTTACCATATTTTTCAATCACACTGCATATCACTACTATTACTTTTAAATTCTAAATATTCATTCAATAAGTAATGAATATCTGCTGTGTGGCAGGTACTGTTCTAGTTGCTGTAGATATAGTAATGAGCAATATTAAGTCCCTGTCCTCATGGCATTATATTTGAATACATTTTACAATTATACTTCATCATACAAAACATTTAAAACATACAGAAAAGAATATACTAAACACTCATGTGTCCCCACCCACCATATTTAATAGATATTAATACTGTCACTGTTTTCCTTACAGTGAGTATAGAAAGAGTGAGAGATCTTGAGGCTGGTCCCTGGGATGGGGAAACTCAGGGTGGGCCAGGCAGGCAGGGGCTAATTTCACCAGCTTAGTGTCTGTTCCTCTGTCTAGTTATCCCCTCCTTGAATATCACCAAATCCTCTGAGACCCATCACCACCAGCATCAGAAAGTGAACCTCACTTGTCATGTGAGCCACTTCTACCCTTCCCACCTGAAGCTCATCTGGATGAAAAACGGGCACAAGATCCTGGAGGAATTCCCTGAGGTCACAAGCAATCTGGATGGGACGTATTCCCTGGAGCACATGCTGCTGGAAGAGGCCACACTGGATGGGTGTGAGTTTGCCTGCTGGGTGGTCCAGGGTGACCAGGTCCCAGTCAAGGCAGTCATCAATGTGCAGGCCTCTAGCAAGAACAACGGTAGGTGCAGCTCTGGCCCAGCCCCTCTGGATGGCAGAGTGAAGGCCAGGGGCTGAGAGTAGCTCTGGATGAAGGTGGATGAAGGCAGGATGCCCTAGATGATGAGAAAATTCTCACTCACTCCCAAACTGTGCTCCCCCTACCTTCACCACACTCTACCAGGAAGGAGTTGTCTATCCTCCCCCATTCCATGCACTCTTCACACGGCAAGTTCTCCACCTTAACACTTGACTAGGAGACAATTTAAGGATGGCTGGGCACCAGTCCTTTCTAGGAAGGCTGTTAAGGCTGGTTCAGTTGAAGTTTCTGGAAGTTGGCTTTAAAGAGAGTCCAGAGCCTTGACTACCTTGGATGAGAAAAAGGGTGGCTGCAGGCCTTCACATAGGGTGGGTGTACTTTCTCCTACTTCTTGTCCTCCTGTTTCCACTCTTCATTCCCTTTCCCTCCACCTTCTAACTTCAATTTCCTCCCATCTTTTGTGGCCAAAGACAATTTTTTCCACCAGGAGCACTACCCACTGGCAGTTCAGACTGAGATGGGCTAGAGCTGCCTTCTTCTCACTCTGATCCGCTTTGAAGGATGAAGTACTACTGGCCAGGAGGGGCTGAGGGGTGCCTGTACATAGTGATGGGAGATATGATGACTGGGCAGGCATGTGCAAGCCCAGGGAAAGCCAGCATGCCTGGCAACAGCTGTCCAGAGTTGCATGAATCGGGGAAGGAGCTTTTCCTCCCTACCTTGTGCATCTGCATAGTGTAGTGAACAGCTCGGGTGCACTGCAGACACAGGGTAGACCAGTGTGATCTTTATAGAAGGAGGCTTCCACTTTGCCCTCTCTTTTTCCCAGACAGAATTGGCCTTTATCTGCTTCCTGTAGGAATTCTCAGGGTAATGATCTCATTCACCTTTAAATTTCTCCATTTTTTCCCTTTCCCCAATTTTTTTTGATGTCCAGCAGAAAAAACGTCCACCCAGTAAGGTGTATAGATCAGGATGAAAAACTTCAAACTATTCCTTTCTGATGATAAGCAAGTTGCATTAGTAATGTATTGACTCATGCTGAGTTTTTCCATCTCTGTTGTATTATTCTCCTTCACCTGATTACAGTATTTCTGGCCTGTGGATGCAGAATGAACCCCCAAAGCTTCACTTTGATGATATTGCTACCTACATGGCTGTATGAGACTCAGGGATGCAGGGGGAAGGTAGCCTTCTCTTCAAATATTCAGGCCTCTTTCTAATGGCATTAGCACATCTTTGAGGGGGAGCCTCTTCAAGCCACTCCAAAAGACTTTTCATCAGTACCCCAGCCCTTGTATGCTCATACCCCATACCCTGTTCCTATTTGGCTAACAGTCATGGAACACTTACTCTGTACCAGGCATCCACACTCACGTGACTGGATCCTATGACAGGTAGAAGGTAGCACTGGGACTAAGATCTCCAAGGACTTAGCATTTTAGGATAGCTTAGGATGCAGCTAACTGTTCAGAAATTCAGTGTGTTTTCCTGTAATTTTGTCTTCTATCCTGCCAGAGAATACAAATCTTGATGTTTTCTTAAGCCTCTTCTCAAATCTGCTTCTTAAATACTCTATTTCTGATTTTTATTTCTCCTGAACTGTCACATCTGTCTCCACCATTCAGTCTCCACAGTTGGTGCTTAAACTATGGGGCTTCTTGAAAGGTTTTATCATACCACAAACAGCTCCCCATTGTCCTTGGAACAGGGACATTCCCTTATGCTTGGAAGTGGCCACATTTTGGAGTTGTAGGGACCAGTGTCACACTGTAGCACTTTCACTGCCCATCTGTGTGACCTCAGGCAAAGCAGTTCTCTTTCTGAGTCATTTCTTCCTCTGTGCAGGGATGATCACTATTCCTACCTTTCTGGGACCCACTGAGGTTTGCTTTCCTTGATTCCTACATGAGATCTAGACAGTGGGACACACAGTAAGGGCTCTGCAATGATTGAGTACAATCCCCATAGTACCCAGAAAGTTAAAGATAATTATCAGTATAAAGCCAGCAGCGGCACCATGATATAGCAGAAAAACCCTCAGCTTGAGTTCAGAATTTCCATGCTCCATCATCAGTTCTGTTCTCCATGAATCCACTAGCCAAGTCCCTAACCCTGTCTGAGCCTTTTTTGTCTCTGTTCACATTAAAAATGGAATGAAGAACAATTCCACAGATGGTCCTTGTGAGTATATGATGCTGATGGCTGCCATTTGTGGAGTCATTAGCATGCACCACATATTCTACACCAGCTCCTTTACTTAATTAATTTTTTTCTTTGTTTTTTGTTTTTTTAGTACTGGGGATTGAATTCAGCACCTTGGGCTTGCAAGGCAGGCATCAGAATCACTGAGCAAATCCCCGGCCCTCCTTTACTTAATTTATTTACTGAGAATTAAGGATCATTTCCATTTTACAAATACAGTGGACCCTTGAGTCACAACAAGCCCAATATAGGAGCAACTTGGGTTATGACCAGAATTTTAGTTTTAATTTACAACCAGAGTCTAGAGTTATGACCCAAATGCCAGCTGCTTATGCTTTCAGATGGTCTCAGATACAGATTTAACCCTGACACAGTTTTGGAAGGAACATTACAACATTCTTTCTTATGTGGAGTTACATGAGAAATCCTGGGCCAATGTCTCCCTAAGGACATTGAAATCAACCTGTATACAAGAGAGAGAGAGACTTTGAAGGCTGTGTAGAGGAGTCTGACCCTTCAATTGACCAAGTTACAACCAGCCCTTGGGAATGAATTAAGTTTGTAAATCAAGGGTCCACTGTAAGGGATTGAGTCTTAGTTAAGTTGTTCAGATTCACCCAGGGGAGGTTTGGGAATGCAAAGTTGGGCTGAGTGGGCCCCCAAAACCCATACTCTAACCTCTTCCCATGACCTACCTGTGAAAAGTGAGGAAGCTCCCCTTTTAAGGACCAAGGACAGGGCTGAAGGGTGGTGAGGGCATGGACTCTGGGAGCAGACTGCCTGGCCAGAACCTGTGGCTCTGGTGTGGACTAGCTTTGGGCCTGAACAGATACTCAGCCTACCTGGGCATCAGTTTCCTCATCTATATAATGGGATTGGTTCCCCAGGTTTGCTGTGAGAACTCAGGGCATTGGGGAAGAGCCCATGAACAGGATGTGATATGGGAGTTTGCTGTATGATACTGGCCTCACTACAGACTGCATAGTCCCTTGTGGCTCCCTGTCCAGCCTCTGACAGCAGCTTCAGTTGGTGCCTCTCATCAGGGACTATTCAAGCCCTGTGGAAGGGGAGCAGCAGAAATTCTGAAGACTCATTTACATAGGGATTCAAGCAACTATAGCATGGGCTCATAAGGATCTCTCCTTGCAGGAAGGATGTCAACAGAACGGATCTCTGGCAACTTGGAAGGCCCGCAGCAACGTTTTGAGCCAGGCACAAGCATCCAACTGACATACACATTATCCAGGTTACGCAAAAATCATGTTGTGGTGACCTGCCTCAAAAACAACCACAAACTCCCCAAGCCCCAGACCAAGTTTCTCCCTATTGGAGATACCTATAATGTCACCAGCACTGTATCTGTCCCACTGACCAAAGATGATGTGTTCTCCTTTGTCCACTGCAAGGTCAAGCAGAATTCCACACTGATTTTCCAGAAAAACATCAGCCTGAGCCAGTATCTCCGTGGTAAGAGCTTTCTCTTTGGCTGAGTCAGTGAAGAGTTGGGCTGGGGGCTCTGTCAGTTTTTCTCACTGAGAAATGCCTTCACTTGGTTGTGCAAGGGTTCAATAATTAACACCTGTAAAGTACTCAGTCCAGTGTCTATGCCGTACTGACCACACATAGTTGTGTTTGTTGTTGTTGTTGTTTTTTTTTTTTTGTACCAGAGATTGAACTCGGGTCCTTGCACTGGCAAGGCAGGCCACTGAACCACTGAGCTAAATCCGCAGCCCTGTTGTTTTTTATTATTCACATTAACTCTCAGAAATCACCACCTTCATTTGTAAAAATGGAGACAAAATATCTTCTAGAGATTTAATTTTAATATTTATAGGAAGGGCTTTGTGAACCTCTAAATTTTAGAGATTATGATGGTTTTAGATTATTCTACTGGATATGGATATAATTTTGTTTGTTTTTTTGTTTTGCTTTCTTGGTTTTCCTGGACTAGACCAATGTTTGGCAGATTAAAAGCAGTAAAGTCATAAAGTATCATGCCTAGAAAGAATCTTAGTGATCATCTCAGTGTTTCTGACAATTCTAAAGCCCTGAGAAGTCAAGTGGATATGCAAGTGGGTTGCAGAAGTCAAGTGGGTTATGTAGCAGTAAAATGAAATCTTTAAAGCATATTGGATTTTAAAATTTACAATTTTTTTTTTTTTTTTTTTTTTTTTTTTTGTACCAGGGATTGAACTTGGGTTCTTGTGCTTGCAAGACAGG
>NW_022900919.1:43779062-43780740 GCF_012274545.1 Fukomys damarensis
TTGGTACCGGGGATTGAACTTGGGTCCTTGTGCTTGTAAGGCAGGCCACTGAACCACTGAGCTAAATCCCCGGCCCAATTTACAAAATATTTTCCTCTTCATTTTACCATCCACAAAAATAGATGGACCAGTGTGTTACTATCACATTGTTTTCCATAAAGAAAAATAATGGTATTAATGTTTCAGGCTCAGCATACAGTCAGTAAAGCACAGTCATGAGGAATTAGCTTAGTTAATGTGTACAGCTGCTGTATATTGCTTATTTTGTTTGTGAATTACAGAAGAAAACGAGTACAAACCAAGTTTGTAAGGCTGGTGAGTGGAGACATTTTGACATGAATCCAGCCTTCTAACTCTGTGGTTGGTAGCTCCTGTGGGGTTGCCTGTGAGTTCCTCAGGCTCACTATCTTGGGCTGTCAAATAGGAAGCTGATAGTGCAGGAGTCCCCCTTATCCAGTTACTTATTATATAATTCCCCAGTGCTAAGACAGTTGTGTAGAGAAGCAATAGTCATAGAAAATAAGCTTCTCCCTGCTAAGCCAGAGCACATGGCTTAGGTTGGGTCTCCTGCCATGGAATATCCTTGTGGGTGTCTTTGTTTGGGTTTTCCTGGAAGTAGGGCCTGAAGCTGGATTCAGAGTTGGGGCTTGGGAGGTAATGCTGAGGATCAGGATGTTGGAGAGGAGAGCAAGAGTAGAGTTAGGAAAACAGCCATTTAAAGATGAATTATTGTTCTGCGTCACTGGGTGGGTAACTTTGAAGAGCAGTGTAGACTGTACTTCAGAGTTGTCCCAAGAGGGAGGACAGGCTGGGACATTCCTGCTTTGATAGATGGCACTTCACAGTCATAGAGAAATCCAAAGGAGAGAAATGGGGAGTTGGAGGTGGGACTCTGTGCATATAGCACCACCTAGTGCTGCTGCCCTGAGGTTGCTGGCTTCTGGAGGTGTTGGAGCCCAGAAACCTCTGCTGAGGAAGGTTGGCCTGGCCTTGAAGGAAGCCTGGCAACATCAGATCAAACTGTGCATGATGGCACAGTGAAATCGAACTTTTGCAAAAGCTGTGTTTTAAAAAGTCAATGCAAATGATCCTGGGATACTGCTGGGATCACAAGCAAAGCTTTGAGGTGTTAGAAATAGAATAAGAAGGAGGAAAGAGTCTCTGATGATAATGATACTGTGGGTACTTCAAAGGGAAACACTTTGATTAAAAGAGGACCCTGTGAAGACTGATAGAACACTCAAATAATTTCAAATAATTTTTCAAAATAACCTTTTAACAATGGTGCTTGTGAGTGGGGAATTTAAAATGAAGGATTTGTTGGTGCTATAGTTTAAATTTTGGCTAAAAATCATGCCAGCTTTTTTTGTGCTCCTGCCACTTATTTCTCCTGAGTTGGTATATAGTTGTAGTTATATTCTATATATAACTAAAATATACATTAAACACAATTATTTTATATTTAAATAATATAATTATTTAAATATAATTTAAATAATATAATTTGAATAGTTTTAAGAATTAAGTTTTAGCTAGTTCTTTTCTTGACAGTGTCTGGAATTTCAGCCCAATCTTATATAGTTTCCTTTTCTTTCTTTTTTCCATATTGGGGGTTGAAGCCAGGACTTATGCACTGAGCTATATCTCCAGTCCTCTTTGTTTTTTTTTTTTTTTTTTT
>NW_022900919.1:43781029-43791362 GCF_012274545.1 Fukomys damarensis
TGAGACGGGGTCTCACTAAGTTGCCCAAACTGAGCTTGAAATTTTAATCTTCTTGCCTCAGTTTCTCAGAATGCTGGGATTATAGGTACCACCATGCTGACTTGTATAAGTTTCTTCTGCACACTGCCTCCAACACTGCCACACAGTGCTTGGGAATATTATCAGCAACTGTATATGGGCCTCTGTTCTCCTGATGCAGCCCAAGACCTCATGCCACAAGAGTAGATCACTTGCTTGGTGACACTGCACCTTAACCAGTTCCCCTTGGCACCACTATATTACCAGACCTTTGCCATCCTGGTCCTCCTTTCTCAGGTCTTGCCCTTTGCTTGGCAAGAATCCCTGTGTTGGGCCTGGGTGCCGAAGGGAGAAACTGAGCACAGTGGTCAGCTTCAGGGGATGATGTCTTATCTTGGCCATCTAACCCACTGGCAGCGGCTTGGATAACGTTTTATAGGTCTAGGAGGGTTGAGGAGGAGGAATGGATATTTTGGGGTTAGATGTCCTTAGCTCCTTCAAACAGTGCTATGTAAGGATTTACTCTCTCTACCCTTGACTAAGACCTGGAATCTCTAAACTAGATCCAGAATCTTGGAAACAGAAGGACAATGACTTGCACAAAGACTTGCTGGCTATGGTATTAGCACAGGTCCCAGAATCTAGATTACCTAGCCCTTAATTTAGTGTTACAGCTGCACTATGTAGTGTGTTCATATGAAATCTATTGAAATGCATCATGTTTAATAATATTTAAAAATTCATCCAGTGTTCCTCATTGTCAATATATTCTATTATAGCTGAAGATTTGTTTAAAATTTCTAGAAGTATTTGACCCTAACTTCAGAAGCCTGGAATAATAACTGCTTATAGCTTTATAGTTTGGTTATCAAAGTAGCATAATGGTAAAAGAATTAGGTCTCTTAAGGAATCTGATTTATGCCACTGGTGATTTAGGCAAGTTCCTCTTCAAACTAAAGTTCCTTCCTATGTAAAATACTAGTAACTAGAAATATCTTGGCTTTTAAAACAGTATCTATGACTCTTCAAATCAGAATTATCTAGTCATAGAATGAATCAACTGATCTGTAGCTTCCTAATAGAATGTATGCTTCATCTTTAATTCCAAAGTGGAAAAGAAAGAGTGGGATGTTTTCATTAATTCTCCCAACCTTCCATCCTCCACTCATCTAGCCATTCATCCATCTATCTATCCACCCATCATCCATCCAAAATGAACTCCCTTATGCATTCACACTGCTATTTCACCATGCATTTCCCTCTGTTAACCAATATCTAAATCCTCCTTGATGACAGGCTCTAAGCCTACCTCTGAGTTGAGGACCCCATCCCCAGGGACTGTAACTATCTGCTTTCTCTGGACTTTTTCAGTGCCCCCTGCAGTGACAGTGTCACACTCTCCAGTCTCTTCTGGCTTGGTGGCCATTACTTGCCATGTGCAAAGATTCTATCCAGATAATGTGCACCTCACCTGGCTGGAGGACTGCCATATACTCAAGGGAACTGAGGATCCTATTTTCAAGAATACTGATGGCTCCTACACAAAGAAAAGCTCACAACTGGTGAACACATCAGTGCAAGGACCTGAGCGGGTGTTCACCTGCAGAGTGCAGCAAGAGAAACAGCCTACTATCCAGGCCAGCCTCATATTACCCACAGCACTCCACACCATACACAAGTCCATTAGGAGCTCAGGTAAGTTTACTTCTTTTCTTGTAGGTAGCTGGGTCATTTCTGTCTTGTAAGTAGATTTCAGGAAGCACTGTAAGAGAGAGCTTGATGATCACTGAGGTTTTGTCCCAATTGAGCACCTGTGAATCCTTGAATAAGCAGATTAGTTTCTAGTGACAAACTTCCTTTAGATGTGGCTACTTGGAAAGATTTCTTGTTTTTTTTATTTGTTTTCAGTTTTTATTTTTTATTAGTATGTATATGTTTATATTATATAATGATTAAATTTCTTGTGGGGACCTCTTACATGTACATAACACATCTCAATTTCTTTCCATTAAGTTTATTGGTACATTTAAAGCAAACAATACAATTGCATTTATCATTGGGATCTTGTACCTTTACATGATGTGTCTTGTTTTTTTTTTTTCCCATAGCCTTGCTCTCCCTTCAACCCGTTCACCCTTCCCTATTTGCAAAGATGTTGTTTCCTTTTTTTCTTTTCCCTTTCCTTTCCCCTCCCCTTTCCACATCCCCTTTAGCCATTTTCTGCCATTTTCACATTCCCAATTATACCATTTGAACCTTATTTATACTTTTTGATTTTCACACCAGAGAAACCATTCAGTATTTACTCAAGTGTGACCAATTTATTTCACTTAAGAGTATAGCCTCAATGTCCATCCATTTAGGTATATTTCTACTTTATCATTCTTTATGGCTCTACTCCATTTTAGAGAAAAACCACATCTTCTTTATCCAGTTACCAATTGGTGGGCAACTGGGTTGTTTCCACATTTTAGCTATACAAACTGTTCTGCTACAAACATGGGTGCACATATATCACTGTGGTATGATTCTTTTAATTCTTTTGGAAAGATATCCAGCAGAGGGATAGCTGGGTTAAATGGAATCTCTAATCCTAGTTCTTTGAGGTATCTCCATATTGATTTCCACAGTGGTTGTACCACTCTGCACTCCCACCAACAATGGAGAAGGGTTCCTTTACACTGCCAACATTTGTTACTGGTTGATTTCTTGGTATCAGCCACTCTTTCTGGGGTGAGGTGGAATCTCAGTGTTGTTTTCTTCTGCATCTCTCAAAGGACCAGGGGTGTTGAACATTTTTTCATATATTTATCTGCTGCTTTTACTTCTTTGTCTGAGAAATGTCTGTTCATTTCAATGCCCATTTTTGAATTGGGTTTTTTTATTTTGGGGGTCTGATTTTTTTTTAGTTAATTATATATTCTAGATAGTTGTCCTTTGTCTGAGGAGCAGCTAGTAAATTTTTTTCTCCACTGTTTAGGTTGTCTCTTAGCTCTATTGGTGATTTCTCTTGCACTGCAAAAAATTAATACAATGAGATCTCATGCTGCTGAGGATTTGTTCATAAAGTCTTCTCCTATGCCAATGTCTTTGAGAGTTCTACTTAATTTAATTTCCAGTAAGTTTAGTGTTTCTGTTTTGATATTTAGATCTTTAATCCACCTGGATTTTAGTTTAGTGCATGGTAAAAGATAGGGATCTAGTTTTAATCTTCGGCAAGTTGAAGGCCAGTTTTTCCAACACCATTTATTAAAGAGGCTATCTTTCCTCCAGTGAGGATGGTTGGCTCCTTTGTCAAGAATGAGGTAGCTGAGTATGTCTTGTGATGTTTCTGAATCTTCTAATCTATTCCATTGATCCTTGGGTGTGTTTCTTTGCTAGTACCATGCTGTTTTTATCACGGTGGCTTTCTAGTATAGTTTCAAGTTGGGAATTGTGATACCCCCTGCCATATCTCTGTTGTCTAGAATGGCTTTTGTTATTCTAGGTCTCTTCTGGTTTCAAATGAATTTTTTGGATTGTTTTCTCAAGTTCTGTGAAATATACCATTGGGATTTTTTTTTGAGACAGGATCTCACTATGTAGTTGAGACTGACCTAGAACTCACTATTTAGCCCAGGCTGGTCTCGAACTCACAGCAATCCTCCTGCCTCAGTCTCCTAAGTGTGGGGATTACAGGCATGCGCCACTATGCCCAGCTTTACACCACTGGGATTTCAATAGGGATTTCATTGAATTTCTATAGAAGTTTTGGAAGTATGCCCATTTTCACTATGTTAATTCTTCCTAACCAGGAGCAAAGGATGTCTTTCCATCTTATATCCTCTTCTATCTCTTTTTTTAGAGTGCTATAATTTTTAGTGTGGAGGTCTTTTGTCTCCTTCATTGTATTGGTTCCTAGATATTTCATTTTTTGGATATTATTGTGAAGGGAATTGTTTCCCTAATTTCTCTCTCAGTGAGTCTCTTATTTGTGTATAAGAATTCTATTGATTTTTGAGTATTGACTTTGTATATTGCTACTCTACTGAATCTGTCAATTAAGTCTAGCCGTTTTTTGGAAGAGTTTTTTGGATCTTCTCTGTACAGTATCCTATCATCAGTGACTAGTGACAGTTTAAATTCTTCCCTTCTTATCTTTATTGCTTTTATTTCTTTTTATTCCCATTTGCTGTGGCTAATGTTTCTAGAAATATATTGAACAGGAATGGTGACAGTGGACATCCTTGTCTTGTTCCTGATTTTAGCATGGACGTTTTTAATTTTTGGCCATTTAATATGATATTGCTGTTGGTTTTTCATAGATAGCCTTTATCAGGTTGAGATAAAAACAATCTCTTCCAATCTTCAGTAGGATTTTGATCATGAATAGGTGTTGAATTTTGTTGAATGCTTTTTCTGCATCTATTGAGACGAGCATATTTTTTCCTCAATTCTGTTAATATAGTGTATTATATTTATTGATTTGTATATTTTGAACCATCCTTGTATCCCTGGGATAAATCCAACTTGGTTAATGTGTATGATTTTTTTTTTTAAATTGAACTCAGGTCCTTGAGCTTGCTAGGCAGGCACTGGAACCACTGAGCTAAATCCCCAGCCCTTGTATGATCTTCTTAATGATCTTCTGTATTCTGTTTGCCAGTATCTTATTGAGCATTTTTGTTTGTTTTTTGTGGTACTGGGGAATCAAATTCAGGGCCTTGCACATGTGAGGCAGGTGGCGGCACCACTGAGCTAAATCCCTGGCCCTCATTAAGGATTTTTGCATCTATGTTCATTAGGGAGATTGGCTTGTAGTTTTCTTTTTTGGTTGGGTCTTTCCCTGGTTTTGGAATCAGAGTAATACTTGCTTCCAGGAATGAATACGGAAGTATTGCTTCCCTTTCAATTTCATTGAAGAGTTTAAAGAGTAGTGATGATAGTTCTCTAATGACTTGTAGAATTTAGCAGTGAAGCCATCAGGGCCTGGGCTTTTCTTTGTTTGTAATGTTTTGGTTACATTTTCAATTTCATTGAATGTAATTGGGGTGTTTAGACTTTTTATATCCTCTTCATTGAACTTTGGAAGTTCATATGTGTCTAAAAATCTGCCCATTTCTTCTGTATTTTCCATTTTATTAGAGTATAGGTTTTTGCAGTAGGTAATGATGATCATCTGTATTTTTTGGTGGATCTGTTGTGCCTTCCCTTTTTTCATTCCTAATTACATGAATTTGAGCCTTTTCTTTCCTTTTTTTTTTTTTTGGATAAGGTTGGCTAAGGGTTTATTGATTTTATTTATTCTTTTGAAAAACCAACTCTGATTCATTGACTTTTTTGTATCATTCTCTTTGTCTCCATTACACTGATTTCTGCTCTGATGTTTATAATTTCCTCCCTCCTAAAAAGCTTTGTGTTTCTCTTGCTCTTCTTTTTCTCGGAGTTTAAGGTTAAGCATTAGGTAGTTTATTTGAGCTTTCTCTGTTTTCCTAGTATGGGCATTTACTGCTATGAATTTTCCTCATAGAACTGCTTTCATTGTGTCCCATAGATTCCTGTATGTTGTATTGGCATTATCATTTAATTATTGAACCTATCTAATTTCCTCTGTGACCAATGGTTGTTCAGTAGGGTGTCATTTAATTTCCATGTGTTTGTTAAGTTCTTGCGGTTTCTTATCCTATTGATCTCCACTATGGTCTGACAATATACAGGGGATGAGTTCAATTCCTTTGCATTTACTTAAGCATGTTCTATGAGCTAGCATGTGGTCTATTTTGGGGAATGACCCATGTGTAGCTGAAAAGAATGTACTTTCTGACTTTGTTAGATGGAACACTGTAGACATATACTAAATCTGTTTTTTCCAAGACTTGGTTCCTTTCTGTATTTTGTTGTTGCTATTTTGTCTAGATGATTTGTCTAGTTGTGTCAGTGGAGTATTTAGGTCCCCCACTACAATTGTATTAGTGCTTGTTTTGTTTTTCATATCCATTAATATTTGTTTTGTATAGTTGGGGCTGTAGTATTTGGTGCTCATTTCTTCCTCTTGTATTATTCCCTATACAAGGATGTAGTAGCCTCCTTTGTCTCTCTTAATTAGTTTTGGTTTGAAATCTTCTCTGTCTGCAAATAAGATAGTTACCCCTGCTTTTTTTTTGGGCTCCTGTCACATGGAAAACTGTTTTCCATCCTTTTACTCTCAGTCTCTGAATTTCTTTACGGATTAAGTGGGTTTCTTGTATACAGCATATTGTTGGATTTTGCTTCTTAATCCATTGTGCCAGCCTGTTTCTTTTGATTGGTGAATTGAGGCCATTAACATTGATGGTTATAACTGGTGTGTATTGGCTTTTCATTGTCATATTATTTCCCTGTTGTTGGTGCTTTCATTTTTTAAAATTTTTCAATCTCTCCCTTTAATTTCTTCCCTTGCTTGGTATATTTTGCTATGTTGGCCCTTGTGGAGTGGTGGTCTTTATTTTATTTTTCCAAGATATTGTTTAGAAGTGTTTGGAATGACAGTTTGGTGTTCCTGAAATTTCTCAGGTGTTCTGTGTCATGGAAGTATCTTATTTCCCTATCAATTTTGAATGAGAGTTTTGCAGGATACAACAGTCTAGGTTGGAGGTTGTTTCCTTTTAGGACTTGAAATACCTCACTCTAGGCTTTCCTTGACTTGAGGATTTGTGTGAGAAGTCTGCTGTGATACTTATAGGCTTTCCTTTGCATGTGATTTGTTTCTTTTCGCTAACTGCATGTAGTATTTTATTCTTCTGTTGGGTTTCCAGGATCTTGATTATTATATAACTAGGTGTAGTTTTTTTTTTTTTTGATCATGGCTAGTTGGAGTCCAAATGCCTCACTTATCTGTATGTCAAATTCTTCCCCTCTGTTTGGGAAGTTTTCTATCATTAATTCTGTGAACATTTTGTAGGTCATTTGTATTTTCTCCTGTTACTTCATGGATTCCTATCAGTTTAATATTATTCTTATTTGCACCATCTAAGAGTTGTTGGATTGATTTTTCATGGGCCCTTACTGTTTTTTTTTCAGCTTTAATTGTGTTAATTGGTACATTTTGGGGATACAGTACAGTTACATACATTGTTGGGATCTTGTACCTCTACATGACAAGTCTTGATTCCCATTTTTCCCCCCTTACCCCTGCCCTCCCTTCACCTCTCCTCCCCTCCCCATCTACAAACACTTTATTTTCATCTTTTCATTATCTCACATTTTTTTCTTTTCTCTTATTACCCTTCCCCTACCCATCCCACCTTCCCTACACCTTTAGCTCCTTTCTTCCCATTTCTAAATGTCAGCAATCTTATTAGGATCTTATGTATTATTACTGATTATTCACACCAGGGAAACTATTCAGTAATTGAACATCTGTGACTTATTTATTTCACTTAGGAGTATATCTTCAATATGTATCTATTTTCCTATGAATGAATCTATTTTCTCGTTCTTTATGGCTGAGTAATATTCCATTTTATAGAAAAACCACATCTTCTTTATCCAGTTTCCCACACATGGGCAAATGGGCTGTTTCCAATATTTAGCTATTACAAACTGTGTGGCTATAAAGATGGGTGCGCATACTTCTCTGTGATATGATTCTTTTAGTTCTTTTGGAAAGATACCCAGCAGAGGGATGGTTGGGTCAAATGGAATCTCCAGTCCAAGCTCTTTGAGGTATCTCCATATTGATTTCCATAGTGGTTGCGCCAGTCTGCACTCCCACCAACAATGGAGAAGGGTTCCTTTCTCCAAACAACCCCACCAACATTTGTTATTGTGTGATTTCTTGATAGCAGCCATTCTTTGTGGGGTGAGGTGGAATCTCAGTGTTGTTTTCATCTGCATCTCTCGAATGACCAGTGATATGGAACATTTTTTCATATATTTACTTGCTGCTTTTCCTTCTTTGTCTGAGAAATTGCTGTTCATTTCAGATGCTCATTTTTGAATTGGGTCTTTATATTTTGGGGGGCTGATTGTTTTGAGTTCTTTATATATTCTTGATAATAGTCCTTTGTGGCCCTTACTGTTTTTAAGAGATCTCTCTTTTCATGGTCACTGACTCCAAAGCTATTCTCTATATCTGAAATTCTATCTTCACATTTGTTCTTTGTGCTGCAAATGCTTTCTATAGAGCTTTTAATCTCCTGGATATCTGTTTGAATCTGTTTCATGGATTCCATTTCTTTCCAATGTTGGGCATTGAAGGTTTCCATTTCTTTCCTATGCTGGACATTCATGGTTTCCATCATGGTTCTGAACCCATCTATTTTTTTAAAAAAATCTGTTTCTGTTCTAGAGTCTCTAATCATGTCTTTCATTGTGCTCACCATCTCTGCGGTTAACTGGCAAATTATTTCTGTTTTGAATTTTTGTAGAGCCTCATTTATTCTTTTTTTTTAATTTCCTGTGCTATCTGTTCAGGGTTTCCAGATGGTTGACTGTCAGACTTTTCCCTCAGAGTTTAGCTTTGGTGGGGTGGAAGTCTGGGTTTGTGTCTTGTTTAAATGCTTTCTAATTTCTATGTTTGTCATTGGTGCTGTCCTTGGTTTAATTCCTGGGTCAATACTTCAATTTTCCCAATTTAGATTTTGAATCTCGAATGTCTCTGAGGCAAACTTATTTTCTTTATACCAGGGAGGACAATTGTTAGATCAATCACAATACCATAGCCCAAGTGATATAATGAACAACACAATAGCATCCAGCACAGCTTAGAAAATGACAATTTGTGGCATTTATTAATCTATCACCTTTAACTATGTGAATGAAATCAAAATTGTGGACCATTCCATAATATGTTTATAGTGAATAAACTCTTTTATATAGCAACTTTACTCTTCAGGTTGGGAATTTAGAAGGAGTTGGGAGGGATGGATAGATAGATAAGATAGAGAAAGTTTAGAAGTGAGGTCAGAGGACACAGGAAGATCACACAAACTCTAGGGAGTTGTTGAAGAGAAGAGGAGAAGAAAACAAAATATTCCCAAGAACAGAACAAACTAACAGCAATAGAGAGGCTAGAGACTGTAATCACTTTCTTTTGAAACTAATGACAATTGAGGGCCGGGGATTTAGCTCAGCAGTTTGGTGGCCTGCCTTGCAAGTGCAAAGACCTGAGTTCAATCCCCAGTACCAAAAAAACAAACAAACAAACAAACAAAATCCACTAATGACAATTGAGATAAGGAAAGAGAGAAGAAAGGGAAAAGAAAGAAAAGAAATTCAAATTAGAATGGGAACAAAAACAAAAAGAGAAAGTAATGGAAATCAAGGTGGGAGAGAAACAGAGAGAGAAAGAAGATAAGAAAGAGAAGATTAAAAAAGGGGAAAATTGAGAAAAGAAAAAGATAGTTAAAATATTTTTAAATGATTAAAGATAATTGAAAAATATTACTTTGAAAATAAAAATACAAATAAAAATAGAGGGCCTCCTTAAGGGTATGCTTCTGTTGACATAATAGACAGCATGTGCAGGTCTAAGCTAATTAGTCTCAGCAAGCCAGCAGCTGTCCCCTGAGGTTCAGGGTGATTTTTGGCTGCAAGGCCAAAGTTGAGATCTCTGTCCTCCTGCTGGGTTGAACACTGCAAAGTTCTACTGGAGGTTCCAGCTATCTTTCCCCTGAAGTTAGACCAGTTGTGAGGTGCTTATCCCTCTGACTTACCAACTATGGTGGTGTGGTGTGCCTTTATCACAAATTTTCTTCACTTTTCTTGTTGGCTTCAGTTTTAATCTAGGATCCTCAAAGAGGCCTTCTTTTTGTTCATGGTGTGGGGGAGGTGTTCTAAAACACCACTGTACTGGCACCTGCACTGCTGGGGTCCTCTGTGGTGCCAGGCGGGTCTACTGGGTGAATGCAAGTGGTGGCCAGCTTCCTCTGTGACGCTGGGTCAAAATATCTTAGTTTTTAAATCCCTTTTTTCTCTCCTCTCCATCTCTTGATCTCCTTCTCATTTGAAAAAGATTTATCTCCCTGCCTCCTATTAATTCTTCTATTTTGCTCTTTATTTACATTTCGGGTTTCCCATATAAAAGATCCAGAATAATAAAGGAAATGCTGGGTAACAAGAACAAAGCAAGAGGCACCACAATTCCAGATTTGAAGTCATATTGCAAAGCTACACTGATTTAAAAAAATGTGGCATTAGCTCAAAAGCAGACACATGAATCAATGGAACAGAATACAGGAAGCAGAAATAACCTGACACATTTGACTATTTGATCTTCGACAAAAGTGTCAAAAGTATGTACTGGAGGGCTGCCTGCCTGCCTGCCTGCGATCACCCGGCGGCGTGCGCGCGAGCT